>NC_062215.1:68198865-68503588 GCF_902686445.1 Sciurus carolinensis | reverse complement strand
GATTTCTGGATGTTGAACCAACCTTGCATCCCTGGGATAAAACCCACTACATCGTGGTGCACTATCTTTTTAATATATTTTTGTATGTGATTTGCTAAAATATTGTTGAGAATTTTTGCATTGATGTTCATTAAGGATATTGGTCTGAAATTTTCTTTCCTCGATGTGTCTCTGTCTGGTTTAGGTATCAGGGTGATATTGGCTTCATAGAACGAATTTGGGAGGGGTCTCTCCTCTTCCATTTCATGGAACACTTTGAGGAGTATTGGAATGAGCTCTTCTTTAAAGGTTTTGTAGAACTCGACTGAGAACCCGTCTGGTCCTGGACTTTTCTTTGTTGGTAGGCTTTTGATGACCTCTTCTATTTCATTGCTTGAAATTGATTTATTTAAGTTGTGTATGTCCTCCTGGTTCAGTTTAGGTAATTCATATGTCTCTAGAAACTTGTTGATGTCTTTGAGGTTTTCTATTTTGTTGGAATATAGATTTTCAAAATAGCTTCTAATTATGTTTTGTATTTCATTCATGTCTGTAGTGATATTTCCTTGTTCATTCCGAATTTTAGTAATTTGAGTTTTCTCTTTCTTTCTCTTTGTTAGTGTGGCTAAGGGTTGATCAATTTTGTTTATTTTTTCAATGAACCAACTCTTTATTTTGTTAATTTTTTCGATTGTTTCTTTTGTTTCATTTTTGTTGATTTCAGTTCTGATTTTAACTATTTCCTGTCTTCTACTACTTTTGGTGTTGGTCTGCTCTTCTTTTTCTAGGGCTTTAAGCTGTAATGTTAAGTCATTTATTCATTGATTTTTTCCTCTTTTGTGGAATGTACTCTATGAAATAAATCTTCCTCTAAGTACTGCTTTCATAGTGTCCAGAGATTTTGATATGATGTTTCTTTGTTCTCATTTACTTCTAAGAATTTTTTAATTTCCCTCCTGATGTCTTCTGTTATCCATTCATCATATAATAGCATATTATTTAATCTCCACGTATTGGAGAAGTTTCTGTTTTTTATTCTGTCATTTATTTCTAATTTCAATCCATTATGATCTGATAGAATAGAAGGTAGTATCTCTATCTTCTTGTATTTGCTATCAGTAGCTTTGTGGCATAGAATATGGTCTATTTTAGAGAAGGATCCATGTGCTGCTGAGAAGAAAGTGATTCATTCTTTGTTGGATGGTATATTCTATAAATGTCTGTTAAGTCTAAATTATTGATTGTGTTATTGAGATCTATGTTTTCTTTATTCAATTTTTGTTTGGAAGATCCAGTGTTGAGAGAGGTGTGTTAAAATTGCCTAGTATTATTGTGTTGTGGTCTATTTGATTTCTGGAATTGATGAGGATTTGTTTGACGTACATGAATGAGCCATTGTTTGGGGCATAGATATTTATGATTGTTATGTCTTGCTGATTTATGCTTCCCTTAAGCAGTATGTAATGTCCTTCTTTATCCCTTCTGACTAGTTTTGGCTTGAAGTCCACATTATCTGAAATGAGGATGGATACTCCAGCTTTTTTGCTGTGTCCATGTGCATGGTATGTTTTTTCACATCCTTTCACCTTTGTCTATGGGTATCTCTTTCTGTGAGATGAGTCTCTTGCAGGCAGCATATTGTTGGATTTTTCTTTTTAATACAATCTGCCAGTCTATGTCTTTTGATTGATGAGTTCAGGCCATTAAAATTCAGGGTTATTATTGTGATATGATTTGTATTCCCAGTCATTTGACTCATTTTTGTTTTTTGACATGATTTGGTTTCTCCTTTATTTGGCTATTCCTTTAGGGTAGTTCCTCCCGTTGCTGATTTGCATCATTGTTTTTCATCTCTTCTTCATGGAATATTTTGCTGAGAATATTCTGTAATCCTGGCTTTCTTTTTGTAAATTCCTTTAGCTTTTGTTTATCATGGAAGGATCTTATTTTGTCGTCAAATCTGAAAGTAAGTTTTGCTGGGTTTAAGATTCTTGGTTGGCATCCGTTTTCTTTCAGGGCTTGGTAAATGTTGTTCCAGGCCCTTCTAGCTTTTAGGGTCTGGATTGAAAAATCTGCTGATATTCTTATTGGTTTCCCCCTGAATGTAATTTGATTCTTTTTTCTCACAGTCTTTAAAATTCTGTCTTTATTTTGCATGTTAGGTATTTTCATAATAATGTGCCTTGGTGTGGATCTGTTGTAATTTTGTATATTTGGAGTCCTATAAACCTGGTTTTCCATTTCATTCTTCAGATTTGGGAAATTTTCTGATATTATCTCATTGTGTTTCTCTAAGCCCTCCTCAATCCCAATAATTCTTAAATTTGGCTTTTTCATGATATCCCATAATTCTTATAGATTGTGTTCATGATTTCTTACCATCTTCTCTCTTTGGGCAATTTCGCTTTCAAGATTAAATATTTTGTCTTCAATGTCTGAGGTTCTGTCTTCCAGGTGTTCTATCCTATTGGTTATGCTTTCTATGGAGTTTTTAACTTGGTTTATTGTTTCCTTCATTTCAAGGATTTCTGTTTGTTTTTTTTTTTTTTTCAGTATCTCTAACTCTTTATTGAAATGATCTTTTGCTTCCCGTATTTGCTCTTTTAACTGTTGATTGGTGTGATCATTTAATGCCTGCATTTGCTCTTTCATCTCTTCCTTCAATGCCTGTATTTGCTCTTTCATCTTCTCGTTTGCTTCTCTGATTGTTTTAATTATATACATTCTGAACTCCCTTTCTGATATTTCTTCTGCTGTGCTGTCATTGGGTTTTATTGATATAGTATCTAGATTTGTTTGGGACATTTTCTTCCCTTGTTTTCTCATATTGGTCAGATATCAGTGGGACTCTGAGATATTGCAGATTTCCTCTATTGGCTTATAGTGTCCCTGTAGATTTGCAGTATATCATCTCCCAGCCTTCAGTAGCCTGAAGTCTTGGAGGAACTTGATAATGCAGTGCTTCTGAAGAAAGCTGCCCCTAGCCTGCTACTGGGTCCAGGGCTGGGTGCTGGTTCTGCGTGGAAATCCTCACTGGGCGGTCCTGCTCCTAGAAGCTGGCTATAGACAGGGCCTGCCACCACCTGAGGGAGGTGGGCTGCCTGGGAAAGCCTCTGGCTGCCCTGGTCTCAGAAGCCCCCTGCGGTCGGGGCCTGCTGCTGGGTCCGGGGCTTGGAGTTGGCTCTGTGCGGTAAAGCTCTCACTGGGCGGGCCTGGTCCTAGAAGCTGGCTGTGGATTGCGCCTGCCGCTGGAGGGAGTAGGGCTGCTTGGGGAAGATTCTCGCTGCCCTGCCCTGCTCCGAGAAGCTGTCCACTGTCTGGGCCTGCTGCCTGGGCCGAGCTTCACCCGGTGTGAGAGACTTGCCCCGCGGCTCTATGTTGGTCCGAGTCTCTCAATACTTCCACTTCTTGAATCCTGAGTTCTGGAGCGATAGGAGATGCAGTCACCCTCTAGTCTGCCATCTTGGATCTCTCTTCCTATGGTTTTAAAAAGCACCTGTAATCCCAGTGACTTGGGGAGCTGAGGCAAGGGAATTTCAAGTTCAAGACCAGCCTCAACAATTTAGCAATACTCTAAGCAACTTAAGGAGTTCCCATGTTAAAAGAAAAAAATTTAAAAAGTTGGAGGGCTAAGGCTGCAGTTTAGTGATAAAGTGCCCCAGGACTTAATCCCCAGTAACAAAAACAAAACAATACACAACAAAGAAAAAAAGAAAAAGAAAAAAAGAAATTATGATGACTTTTTCTGGATTTGATACTTTGTGGCACTGAAAGTCTCTCTTTTTATTTTAAATAATTATTCATATAAAAACCCAGTATTTATTCATAACTTTTAATTTTTTTTTTCTTATAGGATCTCCAAATTGTATAAAATCCCACAAATTCTGGATCCTCCCTGACTACATATGAAAGGCAAATGTTGAGACAGCTGATCTTTCACCCACATCTCTCCCTGCTCTCCCACCCACCCAATCCAAGGAGACTCCAGCCCCACCACTGTAATAAAGCTCTTCACACCAATGACAACCTCAACATAAACCTTAATGGGCACGTCTCTCCCTCATGGACCAAAAATAAAATCAACCTAGTTGAGAACTAAAAATAAATATGCTTACTTGGGTTTAGTTAGGGTTGAAATCTGGGGAAAACCAGATTCAAATTGTCTTAAAAATGTGCACTGAGGTTTTACAAAATGACAGCAATATTTGCAGTTTGAAGTTGCCAGGGATGTTGGTAATCATCTCACTCATTAATCAGAAATCATGATTGGTGCTGACAAATGTTAAACTGTCATGTAAGAAACAGATTGAGGGTGATGTCACTCTCTGGGTGCTTGGAAGGGAAGGGAACATTTTACGAACATTAAAAAACAACATTTCGGACAGGCTGAGTGGCTCATTCAGTAATTCCACTTATTGGGGAGGTGGAGGCAAGAGGATTGCAAGTTAGAGACTACCCTAGTTAATTATGAAGACCTTGTCTCAAAATAAAAAATTAAAAGGGACTGAGGGTGTAGCTCAGTGGTAGAGTACCCTTTGGTTCAATCACTAGTACTGAAAATAAAAAGGGGTGGTGGTGCATGGAGAAAGTTTGCAAATTACATAATAACATGCCTGCTGAATGAAGATAACAAAATAAAAAACAAATTATGGCAACAAATAAGAAAAAGAAAAAAGAAAGAAATGATGTCTCAGCATGTATTATTTGAACCAGTTTTAAGATCAGTTGGCAGGTGGGGTGATGGCAGCTCACTCCAAAAGTTCAGGTGCTTATGCATTTGAGACCAGATTTAACTATGTCTCCCAAGTTCATCTTAAGTCCCGGAATCAATGCTACTCCATTTTCATTTTTTTCTTGATATACTTAATTGAAGGATGGCCTGAAGCCACTGGGAAGATGAGGCAGGAGGATTGCAAGTTTGAGACCAGCCTCAGCAACTTAGTGGGACTCTCAGAAGTTTTGTGAAACCTTGTCTCAAACCAAAAATTAAAAAGGACAGGGGGTGCATATCAGTACCCAAAAAAAAAAAAAAAAAAAAAAAAAAAAGAAAGCAGAATAATTGAAGGATGCATTAATTATATCTAAAGAGGAATTTCTTTATTGCAAAGGGAAAGGACACACTTAAGAGCTCAATGCAAGAGAACTCAACAGCAGCAGCTCTTCAGTTATATGGGTCATGTGGTGTATGCTGATTTATGAAATTAATATGCACAAACAGGGTTTAACCATGGATGAGGTTTCCTGGAATTAGAAGGTCCTTGTGGTACCCAGCTCAGCCCTGTTAGCATATAATTATGCAACTAGAGAGTGTGTGAATATATATGGTTATCAGCCTTAAATAAGAATGAACATAGAGGTCAGGTTATTTCTTGATGGAGAGTGAAAGAAACTAGTCAGAGGTGGCTTGAGAGCATGGTCAGCTGTGGTTAGGTAGATGATTGTTTTGTCCAGATAGATGCTAGCAGGATAACTGGTTGAACTGGGGCCTGATGCCAATGGGAACCAGGCATGATGCTAGCAAGATCCAAACCTACTTCCCCTTATCTATGTTTTAGCAGAAGGACTGTTGCCAATCAGCTCCTTGTGGTTAAGCAACTACTTGTCAAAGTAGATAAGCTTACACAGCTGATAAGCAAGACTGTCTCTACACACCTACTTCCCCTGTTCTGTCTCACAGTCAAGCATAGTTTTAGTCATTTAAGCCACGCCTGCTTTTCATTTTGTGGAAAATCTCATCCAGCATCTGCCCCATTTATAAAATAGTTCTAAGTTGCCAAACTACCATGGCCCTTTAGAGCTCCTGACCCACTGACTCTCCATGATGCTGCTGAATCACTTGGACACATGATCTCTTACTCCCATCCTCTTCTTCCTGTGTCTGCCCTGGCCTTCCTTCTTTCTAGATGTTGCAAGATGGTAAGTCTCTGGGTAGTCTCACGCTGGTGAGGGCTTCCCCTCTCAGGCAACCCTATCCAATAAAACTTGTGCTACACTGTAATAGTTAATCTAAACTGTCAATTTGATTGGATTAAGTAATGCCTAAGATTGAGGTTTGTGTGTGTCTCAGAGAGGGTGTTTCTAGGGATGACTGGCATGTGGGACAGCAAACTGAAGCAGAGAATCACCCTAAGTGTGGGCAGCACTGTCCAATAGTTTGAAGGTTTGGATGGAAAAAAAAGATTGGAAGTAGCAGTCATGGCAAGCTCCATTCTTCTTGAGGGGGTTCTGGATTGCTGCTGGGATCACCTGAGGACATAAGACTCCAACTTCCTAAACTCTTCCAACGCATCCTCTGCCCTGTGACTCTCCAGGGAGTTTCCAGATCTTCAGTTCCAGACTGGAGAGGCATCATCCATCCCTCCTGTTAAGAGGCCCCAACCTCCAGGACCAAACAGCTACTGGTTCCTCCAGCTCTTCAGTCTGCAGATGGCTGTTATGAGGCTATTCAACTTTTGGTTGTGTAAGCCAATCTGTTGGCTCTGTTCCTCTGGAGAGGTATGACTAATACAACAGTGTTTATTATTATTTGTTGTATTAAACTATAAGGCACATGAAATAATCCATGGGCAATGGGAAGATTTACTCTCATTACTGTTCTTGAGGCATTTTGAAAGATAAGCTATCATTAACTGACACACATTTAAGACAGATCACAGTGGGGAAATGGAGCACATAATAAAATGTATCCTTGTCAAAAGAAAAAATAATCCCACAGCGTTATCCACACACTGAACGATACTGTTGTCCTCTCACTGATGATATTAATATGTTAGCCTGAACTTATATTTATTTCCTGAGAACCAGGTGATATCTCCTTTTACCTATAATTCATGATTTCAGCACTCATGTGTAGAAAAAATGAGGTAAAATGAAGACTTGTGCCTTGATCTTGTGTCTTCATAGATAATTATCATTACAAATCCCCTCCAGGCTAGATGCAGTGGCAAACGTGTAATTCCAGCCACTCAAGAGGCTGAGGCAGGAGGATCACAAATTTGAAGGCAGCCCCAGCAAGCTAGCAAGACCCTCAGCAATATAGTGAGACCCTGCTTCAAAATAAAAAATTTAAAAAGGCTGGGGGTGTGGTTCAGGGATAAAGCCCCCCAGGGTTCCATCCCTAACACCGCCCCCCAAAAAACTCCAAAAATAAAGCATTTCAAGGAGTGAGACTATTTGTGCAGATCCAGCCTCCTGTGCATTAGCCTGGTGGACCGGCAGACCAGCAGGAACACTACTGGGAGCCCACTCCTTGGCTCCTGCTCTCTCCTTGTGCACTCTGCTCTTCCCTGGAGGGGGCTTTGGCTCCCACCCTGGGGTTCTTTGACCACCATTGTTCTTGAAGCTATGCAGTAATGGGAAAAGACACAGCTGTCTTCTGATGTGACATGGAGGAAGTCTCAGCCTTGAAAATAACATTTTTTTTTTTTTTTTTTGTGGAGTATTGAGAATTGAGCCCAGGATTGCCTTACAACTGAGGTACATCCCTAGACACTTTATACTTTTACTTTGAGACAGGGTGTTGCTGAATTGCTAAGGCTGGCGTTAAACTGTCTCATCCTTCTGAGTAGCTGGACCATGGTGCCTGGCCTAATGTCTTCTCATAAGGGCAATAGTCATCTTGGACCAGAGGGCACCCCTCCTCACCTCATTTTATCTTCTTTTTAAACTTAAGTTTTTTGATTCATTGTATAAAAATGGGATACAACTTATCATTTCTCTGGTTGTACACAATCTAGAGTTACACCATTTGTGTAATCATACATGTACATAGGGTAACGATGCTTGTCTCATTCCATTATCTTTCATCCCCTGTGCCCCCTCCCCGCCACTCATTTCCCTTTGCACAATCCAATCATCCTCCATTCTTCCCTCCCTCCATTATGTATCATCATCCACTTATCAGAGAAAATATTCAGTCTTTGGCTTTTTGAGATTGGCTTATTTAACTTAGCATGATATTCTCCAACTCCATCCATTTACCTGCAAATGCCAGAATTTTATTCTTCTTTATGGCTGAATAATATTCCATTGTGCACATATACCACAATTTCTTTATCCATTCATCTATTGAAGGGCATCTAGGTTGGTTTCACAATCTAGCTATTGTGAATTGAGCTGATATAAACATTGATGTGGCTGTGTCACTGTGGTTTGCTAATTTTAAGTCCTTTTTGTATAGGCCAAGGAGTGGGATAGCTGTGTCAAATGGTGGTTCCATTATGAATTTTCTAAGGAATCTTCATACTGCCTTCCAGAGTGGCTGCACCAATTTTCTGTCCCACCAGCAATGTAAAAGTGTGCCTTTTTCCCTACATTCTCACCAACACCGATTGTTATTTGTATTCTTGATAATTGGCATTCTAATTGGGGTAAGATGAAGTCTTAGGGAAGTTTTGATTTATATTTCTCTTACTAGAGATGATGAACTTTTTTTCACATATCTGTGGATCACTTGTATATCTTCTTCTGTAAACTGTCTACTCAGTTCCTTAGCCCATTTATTGATGGGGTTATTTGTATTTTTAGTGTTAAGTTTTTGAGTTCTTTATAAATCCTGGAGATTAGTGCTGTATCTGAAATCTGTGTGGTAAAGATTTTTTTCCCACTCTCTATGCTCTCTCTTTATGTTATTGATTGTTTCCTTTGCTGAGAAAAAGCTTTTTAGTTTGAATCCATCCCATTTATTGATTCCTGCTTTTATTTCTTGCACTTTGGGGATCTTGTTAAGGAAGTCTGGTCCTAAGCCAAAATGATGAAGATTTGGGCCTACTTTTTCTTCTATTTAGTTAGGGTATCTGGTCTAATTCCTAGGCCCTTGATTCATTTTGAGTTGACTTTTGTGCAGGATGAGAAATAGGAACTTAATTTCATTTTGATGCATAGGGATTTCTTTTTCCCAGCACCATTTGTTGAAGAGGCTATCTTTTCTCCATTGTATGATTTTGGCCTTTGTCTAGTATGAGATACCTGTATTTATGTGGGTGTGTCTCTGTCCTGTTTTCTGCACCACTGGTCTACCTTTCTATTTTGGTGCCAGTACCATGCCATTTTTGTTACTATTGCTCTGTAGTGTAGTTTAAGTTCTGGTATTGTGATACCTCCTGCTTCATTCTTCTTGCTAAGGATTGCTTTGTCTATTCTGTGTCTCTTATTCTTACAAATGAAATTCATGATTGCTTTCTCTATTTCTATGAGGTACATCATTGGGATTTTAATTTGAATTGCAATGAATCTGTATGGTGCTTTTGGTAGTATGGCCATTTTAACAATATTAATTCTGTCTATCCAAGAACATAGGAGATCTTTTCATCTTCTAATGTCTTCTTTAATTTCTTTCTTCAGTGTTCTGTAGTTTTCATGGTAGAGGTCTTTTATCTCTTTTCTTAGATTGAGTTCCAAGTATTTTATTTTTTTATGATGCTATTGTGAATGGGGTAGTTTTCCTAATTTCTCTTTCAGAGGATTCATCACTTATGAATAGAAAAGCATTAGATTTATAAGTGTTGATTTTATATCCTGTTACTTTCCTGAATTCATTTATTATTTCTAGAAGTTTTCTGGTGGAATTTTTTGAATCCTCTAAATATAGAATCAAGTCATTGGCAAATAGTGATAGTTTGAGTCCTTCTTTTCCTATTCGTATCCCTTTAATTTCTTTGGTCTGTCTAATTGCTCTGGCTAGAGTTTCAAGGGCAATGTTGAATAGAAGTGGGGAAGGAGGGCATCCCTGTCTTGTTCCAGTTTTTAGAGAGACTGCTTTCAGGTTTTCTCCATTTAGAATGATGTTGACCATGGGCTTAGCATAGATAGCCTTTACAATGTTGAGGTATGTTTCTACTATCCCTATTTTTTTCTAGTGTTTTGAGCATGAAGCGGTACTGTATTTTATCAAATGCTTTTTCTGCATATACTGAGATGATCATATGATTTTTCTCTTTAAATTCTGTTAATGTGGTGAATTACATTTGTTGATTTCCAGATGTTGAACCAAACTTGCATCCCTAGGATGAACCCCACTTGATCGTGGTGCACTATCTTTTCAATATATTTTCGCATGTGATTTGCTAAAATTTTGTTAAGAATTTTTGCATGTATGTTCATCAGGGATATTGGTCTGAAGTTTTCTTTGTCTGGTTTTGGTATGAAGGCAATACTAGCTTCATATTTTGTTTTTCATGCAATACTTTGAGGAGGAGTATTGGAATTAGTCCTTCTTTGAAAGTCTTGTAGAACTCAGCTGAGAATCTGTCTGGTCCTGGGATTTTTCTTGGTTGGTAGGCTTTTGATGGCATCTACTTCATTGCTTGAAATTGATCTGTTTAAATTGTGTATATCCTCCTGATTCAATTTGGATGTATCATATGTCTCTAGAACTCTGTCAATGTCTTCGAGATTTTCTGTTTTTGGAGTATAGATTTTCAAAATAGCTTCTAATTATGTTTTGTATTTCAGGAGTGTCTGTCATGATATTTCCTTTTTCATCACAAATTTTATTAATTTGAATGTTCTCTCTCCTCTTCGTTAGTGTGGATTTATCAATTTTGTTTATTTTTTCAAAGAACAAACTTTTTGTTTTGTCACTGTTTTTACTTGTTTCTTTTGTTTAAACTTCATTGATTTCAGCTCTGATTTTAATTATTTCCAGTCTTCCACTACTTTTGGTGCTGTTCTGTTCTTTTTCTAAGGCTTTGAGATGTAATGTTAGCTCATTTTTTTGTTGACTTTTTATTCTTTTATTGAATGTACTCCATGTAATGAATTTCTCTCTTAATACTGCTTTCATATTGTCCCAGAGATTTTGATATCTTGTATCATTGTTCTCGTTTACCTCTAAGAATTTTTTATCTCCAATGTGTTCTGGTATCCATGCATCATTCAATAGCATATTATTTATTCTCCAGGTAGTTTCTATTTTTTATTTTATTATTGAGTTCTAATTTCATTTCATTATGATCTGATAGAATACAAGGTAGTACTCTATTTTTTTGTATGTGGTAATAGTTGCTTTGTGGCATGACATATGATTTATTTTAGAGAAGGATCCATGTACTGGTGAGAAGAAAGTGTATTCACTTGTTGATGGATGAAATATTCTCTATATATCTGTTAACTCTAAGTTATTGATTTTTTTATTGAATTCTATTAAATTCTATGGTTTCTTTGTTTAGTTTTTGTTTGGAGGATCTCTCCAGTGGTGAGAGTGGTGTGTTAAAGTCACCCAGAATTACTGTATTGTGGTCTATTTGATTCCTGAAGTTGAGAAGGATTTGTTTGACATACATAGATGCTCCATTGTTTGAGGCGTATTTATGATTGTTATGTCTTGTTGACTTATCATTCCCTTAAGCAGTATGAAATGTCCTTCTTTATCCCTTCTGACTAATTTTGGCTTGAAGTCCACTTTATATAATGATGAAGACCCCTGCTTTTTTTTTTACTGAGTCCCATCCTTTCACCTGCAGTATTGTGGATGTCTTTTCTTATAAGTCTTTTGAAGGCAGCATATTGTTGTTGTTTTTAATCCAATTTACCAGTCTATGTCTTTTGATTAATAAGTGTAGGCCATTAACATTCAGAGTTATTATAGAGATTTGATTTGTATTCCCAGTCATTTTGGCTTTTTTTTTTTTTTTTTAACTTGATTTGGTTTCTCCTTTGATTGACTTTTCCTTTAGTATAGTTCCTCTCTTTGCTGACTCTCATTGTTGTTTTTCATTTCCTCTCATGGAATATTTTGCTGAGTATGTTCTCTGTGGCTTTCTTTTTGTAAATTCTTTTAACTTTTGTTTATCATGGAAGGTTTTTATTTTGTCATCAAATCTGAAGGTTAGTTTTGCTGGGTATAAGACTCTTGTTTGGCATTCATGTTCTGTCAGAGTTTGAAATATGTTGTTCCAGGCCCTCCTAGCTTTTAGCGTCTGGCCTGAGAAATCTGCTGATACCTGCATTGGTTTCCCTCTATATGTAATCTGATACTTTCTCTTGTAGCCTTTAAAATTCTATCTTTATTTTATATGCTGGCATTTTCATTATAATGTGACTTGGTGTGGCTATGTTGTAATTTTGTGCATTTGGTGTTCTGTAAGCCTCTTGTGTTTGATTTTCCATTTCATTCTTCAGGTTTGGAAAATTTTCTGATATTATTTCATTGAATAGATTGTTCATTCCTTTGGTTTGTATCTCGGTGCCTTTCTTAATCCCAATAATTCTTAAATTTGGTCTTTTTATGTTATCCCATAATTCCTGGAGATTCTGTTAATGATTTCTTACCATCTTCTCTGTTTGGGCAACTTTATTTTCAAGATTAAATATTTTGTCTTCATTGTCTGAGGTTCTCTCAGGTGATCAAGTCTATTGGTGATGCTTTCTAATGAATTTTTAAATTTGGTTTATTGTTTCTTTCATTTTGAGAATTTCTGTTTTTTTTCTTCAAAATCTCTATCTCTTTATTGAAATGATCTTTTGCTTCCTGTATTTGCTCTTTTAACTGTTTATTGGAGTGATCATTCATTGCCTGCATTTGCTCTCCTATATCACCCTTACTTCATGGATCATTTTAGTTATAGACATTCTGAACTTCCTTTTTGACATTTTTTTCTACTGCACTGTCAATGGGTTCTATTAATATAGCATCTTGGTTTGTTTGGAGCACTGCCTTCCCTTATTTTTCTCATGCTGTTCATGTATCTTCCTCTCTAGCAGTGTGGATCCAAGGTAATAAAATTTCCCCCGTGTAGTTTTATAGTGTCCCTGCAGGTTTCCAGTACCTCACCTTTAAGGGGGAGATCAATATTAGTAGCACACAGTACAAATATGCAGCCTTAAACCAAATAGGCCCTATTAAGAGATTAACAGTATTATCATAATAAACAGAAATGATGAGTTTGATTATTAGCTACAGCCTAAACAATAGGTTTGCAATAAGGTGTACAATTTCTAGTGGTGGGCAAAGAGGATGGGGAGGGGTGTAGGATGTAATGTTAATGAGATAAGAAGTGAGTCTACAGAGTTACTAGATCATAGGAAGAATGAAAGTGGAATCAAAAGAAGTTGGTTTTTAGCATGAGAAAAGGGAGGAGACTCCAAGGAAACAGAGAAGAGGAAAATAGAGTGAGAAAAATAACAAAAAAATAGAAAAACAGAAATAATAATAATTGAAAAAAATCTACAACAAAACTGTAATGTACTATTCAGACTGCCCAGTCTTCAGTTGCCTGATGCATGAAAGGTTCTTGGTAATTCAGTGTCCCAGGATGGGAGCTGCCCCAACTAAGGACGGTGGTGTCTGGGTCTGGGATAATGCATAATGGTGGGCAGAGGTGTCCCCTCTTGTTCATAGATGGGGAGTCACAGTGCCGTGTTGAGTCTGCAAATGGGGTGCAGTGCTTGAGCTCTGGGGTAGACACAGAGACCCTGGAGTTCTGTGTGGGCAGGCTGTGCAAGGGGCTGGCTGAACCTGGGCTCATTTTATCTTAATAACCTCTTTAAAGGCCCTATCTCCAAATACAGTTGGGTTTGGCGGTACCTGATTTTAATTCCAGCTACTTGGGAGTCTGAGGCAGTAGGGTCACCATTTTGTGGCCAGCCTGAGTGACTTAGTAAGATCCTGCCTGAAGATGAAAATTAAAAAGGGCTGGTTTTTAGCATGAGAAAAGGGAGAAGGAGACTCCAAGGAAAAAGATAAGAGGAAATACTCTTATCTGGGGAAATACTCCTGGTTCCATCCCCAGTACTGCAAAGAAAAAAAGAAAGAAAAAAAAAATCAAAATTAAAAGTGTTTCCTACTGAATGGGTATTGTTTTCACACTATTGCGGTCAACAAGTCATGAAACATATCATAAAACGATCATCATCTGTATTTCAATTTTTATAGCTTTTAAAAATTTTTGAAAGTAGAAAAGACTGATGAGGACTGAGAACCAATAGTATGAGTATTTAATAAAAGCAATGAGACTATAAGTAATGCCAAAATAATCATAAGATATCCAAGATATATTTTAAATATTTTAATGTGTGAAGATTAGAACATGAAATAAATGTAAACATTAAAACAAAATTATAACAAATCGAATTATCTAATTTTTGCAGTTCTAAATTGGCTTTAGGGTTGCTGCTGCAGCGGCTGGGTAGGCCCCCATGTGCTGCGGTGGTTGAGGAAGAGGCAGAGGGTGGTGGTGGTGGTGGTGGTGGTGGTGGCCGGCAGTGGCAATGTGGTGGCTCCTGTGCTGCTGAGGGCGTCAGTGCCCAAGTTGGAGTGGGTGGCCCATAAGCTGTGTGCACTGCTGGGATCCTGCTCTCTATGTACACCTACCACATGGTGCAGGAGAAGAGCCCAACCCCAAGCACCGCGCTCTGAGGGACCTGGAGCCCTGGGTGAAGTGCTCTGCCATGCTTGCCTCCAGATGGGGTGGAGGATTTGGTCTTTTCAGTTCCATTTTTGGAAGGTATGGTGTATTAAACCAGCCAGACAGTGTCTTTGGACTTATGTTTTATGCACTACAGTTATTACTTGTCCTGACGGCGAGCGCGGCTGCAGCTCTGATCCTCATGACATCCTCCATCGTGTCTGTGGTGGGGTCTGTGTGCCTGGCCTACATCCTGTACTTGGTGCTCAGGGAGTTCTGCATCATCTGCATCACCACGAGCATGCTGACCCTTCTGAGGAATCTCCACACTGCTTTCCAGAGTGGCTGTATCAATTTGCAGTCTCACCAGGAGTATGTGAATGTAGCCTTTTCCCTACATCCTCACCAACATTTATTATTCCTTACATTCTCAATTTTTGGCATTCTGACTAGAATGAGATGAAATCTAGGTGTAGTTTTAATTTGCAATTCTGTAATTGCTGGAGATGTTGAACATTTATTTCAAAAACATGGAATGCTTGTGCAGAGGCCAGGTTATCCTTTTCTGAATCATTCCAATTTTAGTATATGGGCTGCTGAAGTGAGCACAGGCCCCAGCATTTTTGCATAAGATTTACTGTATCCAGTGTTCTGGATATGGACACTAGAAACATCTACGTATACATATCTACAGGACCACATCTACAATATGTATTTATGGAAATACGACAATGCTTAAGTATTTGAGGGATTGATACTGTTGCTCAGAAAGTGTGGGAGCGTCCTCCAGTGCCTGCTTTGCAGAGCAGTTCTGGGACACAACCAGTTGCCTGTCAGTGGGTAAGAGGCAACTCTGCAGGCACAAGAAATTGAGAATGATAGGAGTTTCAACCTAAGGTTGGCACAGGATGACAAGGTACAGCTCACTCCTGGAGATACTGCAAGAAGCACTCCACCCCTGGACTAGTGGGGCAGGGTTGGCTCACAGGGACCTTGGAGACAGAATGCCAGTAAAGGTGGTGGGAGCACATATGGGGTCCCCTGACCTCTGTGCTGCTTCTCCCTGACTTTTGGAATGGGAGCTCTTACCTGTGGCATGCAGGTCATGTTTTGGTTTTCAGGCAGGTGGTGAGGTTGGGTGTGAGTCTGGCTGAAGACCCCAGCCAGAGTGCACTGCTGCAGTGACAGTAAACCCAAGTACATAGGTGTAGACCAGTGAGCTCTCAGCCTCCCTGAAGAAAGAAGCCGAAGGCTGGCATCCCCAGAGTGAGTTCTGCTGCTCAAGGTCATAGCACCCTGAGGGTTTCCATCCTTCTGCTTGGCCACCAGTTGCAAGAAACCATTTTGCCCTGGAATTGTCCTTTTCTCGGCTGCTGTCCTATCAGGAAGGCAGGGCCAGGGGCTAAAGCATTTACTCTGAAAAATTTATATTTGAAAGACAGAAGTTCTTTGCCAGAAACAGCCTCCCCTCAAAACCATATTGAGTCACTTGACTACCGTCAGCTGCAAAAAGAGTGGGCACATCTGGGAGAATTCCGTTGGCCTGGCACAGCACGATCAGCACCCTGTCAGCAAGGGGAAGGGGGCGGCAGCTGCAGTGAGTTCTGGATAGGAACTGTGCATCTCTCTTCAAAGTCTCAGGGCCCTACTGAGTAGCTGGCGTAGAAGACATCCTTATATACATGTTAAGTGATGATAACCCTCCCAGTCGTGGGAAGTCATCATTTGGGCTGAAGTTATGCAGTCCACTTGTGGAGTTAGAAAATGGGAACACAAATAAAAACACTGAAATTTGGAGAAAAATAATAGTTCTAAGGAGATTCTTAAGTATCACCTTAGCTCACTTTCAATATTTCCCCCCTCCTAAGTAATAAAGCTTAAAAGGCATCAAAGTTTTAAGATCCTTAGCAGTGCTTAAGCCCTTAGAGGTACAACATGATCCACCCAGAGGATCACCCTACACAGGGTGGAGCATGTGTTAAACCTCCTTTCCAGAAAAATCTATGTGGACAGATACCATTTATGGAGGAAAGGCTTTGCAACAGATGAGTTATACTAGTCCCAAGTGAGCTGCAGTTCTGGAACATTCCCATTGTCCTCCAAGCTTGTCCTGGTCTTGGTTCAGTTTACTCTAACTGAACACATAAGAGTAACTGAGAATGTCCTGGTTCACCTGTTGGATGAAGAGGGAGAAACGCAGCACCCCACTGTGAAGATATCATTCTGTTAAGTGTCTCCCTAATATTTAGAAGGCTATTTAATAGCAAGATCATCAAGTACTGAGTTACAATTAGATAGAAGCAAGAAGTTCTGCTGAACTACTGCACAGTAGATTGAGTATAGGCAACAATAATGTACTATATATTTCAGAAAACTTCAAGAAGGATTTTGAAAGTTTTCACCACATAGGAATGATAAATGTTTGCAGAGATAAGTATGCTTAACCTGGTTTATATATTACCTAATGTATACATGTATGAACCCCATGGGTAACATAACATGACACCCCACTAATATGTAATTTTTTTTATTGTAACAGGGATTGAACCCAGGGGCACTAACACACTAAGCCACATTCCCAGCCCTTTTTATTTTTATTTTGAGACAGGGTCTCCCTAAGTTGTGTAAGGCCTTGTTAAATTATGAAGCTGGCCTCAAACTTATGATCCTATTGCCTCAAACTCCTGAGACACTGGGATTATAAGTGTGCACCACACACCTGGCTCCAAATTTTATATTTTTATGTATTAGTTAAAAATAAATTTAAAAAAGAAAAATAAAAAAATTTGAGTTACGAAATATTGAGGACATCCACCACATTCTCCCTTTCATGCACAGTTATTCTGAAGGAACTTGTCAAATGCCTTGTTGAAAATGGGGGCACCCTGGGCTTATCATAGTGTTAGCAAAGTATGTTCCTTTCAACAGTTTCCTGATAGCAATTCCATGGAAAGGAGTTCTTTGGTCACATCACTGTGGAGAACTATGAATACTGTATTATTCTTTTGGAAAGATGTTGTGTGCCTTATCCTATACAACTTGTGTCCATTTAAAAATAAAATTACTTAAAAGAAAATTCAATTCCTTTTTTTTTTTTTTTTAGGTACTAGGTATTGAATTCAGGGACACTCTAACACTGAGCTACATCCTCAGCCCTTTCTATTTTTTTATTTTAAGATGGAGTCTGTCTAAGTTGCTGAGGCTTCTCTTGAACTTGCAATCCTCTTGTCTCAGGCTCCTAAGAGGCTGGGATTACAGGTGTGCACTGGGAGCTCTCTCTTTTCACATAATTTTAGTTGACATCTATGATAGACAAAGCACTGACCTTCCAAGGATGTCCTCATCCAACTTCCTGGAAATGTGAATTTGGTAGATTACATTTCCCAAGGAAAATTTAAAGTTGCAGGTGGAATTAAGATTGATACTAGATTATGGATAAAAACTGAGAGCATTATCTCTAAAATCTGGAAATGACAAGGATGTCCACTCTCAACACTTATGTTGAAATTAGTCCTTGAAGCTCAACAATTAAGTAAGCTCAACAATTAGTCAATTGAAGCCAGAACAATTAAGTAAGAAAATAAAATTAAAGGAATACAAATAGTAAAAGAAGTCAAATTATGTGTTAGATGATGACTTGATCCAATATGTAGAAGACCTAAAAAACTCTACCAGAAGACTTCTTGAGCTGATAAATAAATTCAGCAAGGTAGCGGGGTAAAAGATCAACATATGTAAATCAATAAATCACTTTCCTATACTCCAATAGTGAACCTGCTATAAAAGAAATCAGGAAAACTATTCAATTCACAACTACCTCAAATAATTAGAATACTTGTTAATAAATCTAACCAAGGAGGTGAAAGACTTCTACAATGAGAACTGTAGAACCTTGAAGAAAGAAATTGAAGAAGACTGCAGAAGATGAGAAGACATCCCCCATGTTCTTGGATAGGCAGAATTAATATTATCAAAATGGCCATACTACCAAAAACATTATACAGATTCGATGCAATTCCCATCAACATATCGAGGATGTTCTTCACAGAACTAGAAAAAAAAAATGATCCTAAGTTTCATCTGGAAGAAATAGACTCAGAAAAGTCAAAGCATTCCTGAACAAGAAGAGCAACACTGGAGGTATCACAACACCTGATCTCAAATTATACTACCAAGCTATAGGTCTTGGCATCAAAACAGGCAAGAAGACCAGTGGAATAGAACAGAAGACAGAGAAAAATTCACATAGATATAGACATCTGATCTTCAGATATACAGGGGAAAAGGCAATCTTTTAAAAAGTGTAGCTGGGAAAATGATATCCACAAGTAAAATAATACAACTAGATTGCTATGATCTGCCCTACTGAATCTGAGAAACCACTGAAGGGTGATGGGGGATTAAGAGAATCACACACACACACACACACACACACACACACACACACACACAGACACAGACACACAGACACACAGACAAAAGCCTGGGATCAGGGGGAGCCCTGCTCTCTGGGGAAAAATCAGGGTCTAAAGAGTTGACCCAGGAGGTTTATTATTATATAGGATCTCATAATCAGGAAGTAAAGGACTACAGAGGCGTTGCTCTTTGCGCATTAGAAAGTTATAAGGCTAGAAACATTCTTGTGGCTATTTCACCGTTGCAATGCTTGGTGGAGCTTCCTACAGCACTCAGGAAGCCCATTATCTAAAGTTAGTGTTAAGTGGGCAGGCTCAGGTGTAGCAGTGCTGGTGAAACCTTTATCTTACCTGTTCAGAATCCTCCATCCCTATTTCTGTCCTTGGGAGATGGCATCTGAGATCTAGGCCAAGACTGACTCAACTTCTGTGCTTTGCAAAGAGCCTGATACAGCATGGATAAAGGGAACAATAAAAGCAAAATTGGTAATGATAAAAAATTTATACCACAGTTTCTTTATCCATTCATCTGTTGAAGGGCATCTAGGTTGGTTCCACAATCTAGCTATTGTGAATTGAACTGCTATAAACATTGACGTGACTGTGTTACCGCAGTATGCTAATTTTAAGTCTTTTGGGTATAAACTGAGGAGTGGGATAACTGGGTCAAAAAGTGAGTCCATTCCAAGTTTTCTGAGGATTCTCCACACTGCTTTCCAGAGTGGCTGCACCAATCTGCAGCTCCACCAGCCATGTAAAAGTGTGCCTTTTTCTCGACATTCACGCCAATATCTATTATCATTTGTGTTCTTGATAATAACCATTCTAATTGGAGTAAGATGAAATCTTAGAGGTATATATACACAATGGAATATTATTCAGCCATAAAGAAGAATAATATTATGGCATTTGCAAATAAAGGGTTAGAATTGGAGACTACCATACTAAGTGAAATAAACCAATCCCAAAAAACCAAAGGCTGAATGTTTTCCCTGAAGTGGATGATGATATATAATGAGGGCGGAGGGGTGGAGGGTGAGAGGTGAGAGAAGAATGGAGGAACTTTAGATTATGTAGAGGGAAATGAGAGGGAGGGGGTATGAAAGATGGTGGGATGAGACAGACATCATTACCCTATGTACACGTATGATTACACAAATGGTATGAATCTACATCGTGCACAACCATAGAAATGAAATGATGTACCCCATTTGTGTACAATGAATCAAAATGCAGTCTGTAAAAAATTTTTAAAAAATTAAAAAAAATTTATATGCACGATACTTTGGAGCACCCAATCTTATAGAACAAACACTATTCCATAAAAAGGGAAAGACTGGCCCCAATACAATAATAGTAGGTGTCGTTAACATTGCACCCTCACCAATAGAGAGATCATTCAAAAACAACAAAAAATCAACAATGAAATATCATAACTACAGTACATTATTAATCAAAGGAACTTAAAAGACTTTTACAGCATATTCCATTCAACAGTTACAGAGTATACATTCTTTTATCAACACATGTAGCCTTTTCTAGAATAGACCATGCATTATGTCAAAAAACAAATCTAAACAAATTTTTAAAATGCTGAATTTTTTTCTGATCACAATGGAAAGAAACTGACATCAACAGTAAGATAAACTTCAGAAATTATACAAACACATGGAGATAGAGCAACATATTTTTGAATAAACAGTGGGTGACTGAAGAAGTCAGAAGGAAAATTTAAAAATCCCTTGCATCAAATGAAAGTGGAACCACAACAATTAAAACCTGTGGGATATAGAGAAAGCAGTACTTAGTTCATAGAGCATGGGGAATGGAAAAGCACCTGATGAATGTAAGATTAGAAATTGTTCTGTCAATACGTAAAAGCCATGCAAACTTTGGAACTTTCTAAAGGTGCCTAACTGTACAGTAATTAAAAATATTCATGAATATTTGAAAGGGAGAAAATGTACTTCTCATAATTGTTCTTTTCTCATATTTCTGCCTTGTGATTCAACCTGAGTTTCTTTCTTCCTGATATGTCAGAAAAAGATATTTCCTTGTTGATTTGTTGTTGTTTGAATGATCTATCTATTGGAGAGGGTGCAGTATTAAAGACACCTATTACTGCTTTGGGGCCAGTCTCTCCCTTTATATGTAGTAGTGTTGATTCTATAAAATTGGGTCCTCCAAAGTTTTGTGCATATAAATTTTTTATCATTACAACTTTTGATTTTATTGTTCCTGTAATGGTTAATTTGAATTGTCAACTTGATTGGATTAAGAGATGCCAATGATTAAGAGGCTTCTGGGTGTGTCGATGAGGGCGTGCCTAGGAATGACTGGATGTGGGATAGTGAACTGATGTGGAGCCCCTCCCTAAGCGTGGGTAGCACCACCCAATAGGATGGTGACTTGGGTGCAATAAAGGTTGGAAGAACAAGGAAGCAGATGCAGACGCAAGCTTGACTCTTCTTCAACAGGTTCTGATTGCTGCTTTGACCATCTGAGGATATCAGTCTCTCACTTCTTCACTCTTCCATAGAGGACTCTGCCAGTGATTCTTCAGGTAATTTCCAGAAGCCTTGGTCTTGGACTAGGGAGGCACTGATGATCCTTTTTGTTCTGGGATTCTGTGTCTTGGACTGTGCAGCTGCTGGTTCTTCCAGCTCTCCAGCTGCAGACAGTCATTGTGGATTATCCAGTTTCTCGTCCTGTAAGCCAATCTAATAAGTTCCCTTTTTATAATCATACTTCCTATTGATTCTGTTCCTCTAGAGAACCCTGAATAATATAGTTCCCTTTATCAATTAAACAAAGACATAATTCTTTGAAGAGATAAACACAACTGAGAATATTTAGCTAAACTGATCAAAAGAAACAGAATCACTGCACTAAATAAAATTAGAGGTGGAAAAAAGGCATTACAACTGATACCACTGAAATGAAAGGATCATCAGAGAATATTCTGAAAAAAATATATCTATAAACTTGAAAATCTAGAAGAAATGGACAAATTTCTGCCCAATATGATTGTTATGGCTTGAAAGTGAGGTGTCCCCCAAAAGCTTACATGTGAGACAATGCAGGAAGGTTCAGAGTAGAAATGATTGGATTTTAAGAGTATTAACCTGCTCAGTGGATTAATCCCTGATGGGATTAGTTGAAGTGATAGGGTGTAGCTGGAGGACATTGGAATTGGGGTGAGGCTTTGGGGTACATATTTTGTTTCTGGAGAGTGGAGACTCTCTGTCTCTCTGCTTGTTGATGATACAGCTGCTTCCCTCTGCCATGCTTTTCTACCATGATGTTCTGCCTCACCTTGAGTCCCAAGGAATGGAGCCGGCCTTCTATGAACTAAGATCTCTGAAACTGTGAGCCCTCAAATAAACCTTTCCTCTCTGTAATTGTGCTGGTCAGATCATTTAGTCACAACAGGGAAAAAACTGACTAAAAACAATGACCTACCAAAATTGTACCAAGGTGATATGTAAAACCTAAACCGACAAATAGCAAGTAATGAGATTACATCAGTAGCAAAAATTTTCTCAACAAAGAAAAGCCTAGGACCAGATGACTTCACTGTTTAATTTTACCAAATTTTATTGTTTTATTTTATTTTATTTTATTTTATTTTATTTTATATTTTGGGGGGTACTGGGGATTAAACTCAGGGGTACTC
The DNA here is from genome assembly GCF_902686445.1 of Sciurus carolinensis. Classification (NCBI taxonomy): domain Eukaryota; kingdom Metazoa; phylum Chordata; class Mammalia; order Rodentia; family Sciuridae; genus Sciurus; species Sciurus carolinensis. The sequence goes on along the minus strand of NC_062215.1, from coordinate 68,481,173 downwards.
AAGCACTGAGCTTCACCTCCAGTCCTGTTTTGTATTTTATTTGGAGACAGGGTCTCATCGAGTTGCTTAGTGCCTAGCTTTTGCAGAATCTGACTTTGAGCTCATGATCCTCCTGCCTCAGCCTCCTGAGTCACTGGGTTTATAGGCCTGCACCAGCTAATTTTGCCAAATTTTAAAGAACTAATATCAATGGTCCTCAAACTAGTTCATAAAATAAACAGGTAAGAAACTCTACCAAACTCATTTTATTAAGACAGCATTACCCTGCTAACAAATGCTAAAAAGAACACAACAACAGCAGAAAAAAAGCAAAAACTATAGATCCGTATAGACAAATATCTCTAACACACACGTATTCAAAAATCCTCAGAAAAAATAAATCAAATTCAATAGCATAATCAAGTTAAAAAGCACATTAAAAGATTACATGCTATCATCAATTGGATTCATTCAAGTACTTCAAGAATTGTTCAGCATACACAAATGAGTAAATATAGCAGCAAAGAAGTGGAAACAAGGACAAAAATCACATGATATAGAAATATCATTTGATAAAATTTAACCTTCCTTCCTGACAATACTATTAAATAAATTATGTGTAGAAGGATCTTACCTCAATTAAACAAAGACTATTTGTGACAAACTTATAGCCAATATCATACTGAATGGGGAATTCTTGAAAGCATTTTCTTTAAAATCATAAACAAGACAAATGTGTCTATTATCACTACTCTCTTTGAGCCTAGTACTAGAAATTTCAGTCAGATCATTAAGGCAAACAAAAGAAATAAGTGATAAACACAACTGAAAGTATTTAGCTAAACTGAAATGGGGAGGAGTCATTCAATCTATCTGTTTGCAAGTGATATGATTCTATGCATAGAAAATCCTGCTAGGCGTGGTGGCATGCCTGTAATACAATGGCTTGGGAGGCGAAGGCAGAAGGATTGCAAGATCAAAGTCAGTCTCAGCAACTTAGCAAGACCTAAAGTGACTTAGCAACACCCAATCTCAAGACAAAACAAACAAAAAAAAGGGCTGGGGATGTGGCTCAGTGGTTGAATGCCCCTGGATTCAATCCCTGGCACACACACACACACACACACACAAAAAAAAAAAAAAAAAAAATTCTAAGGAACCAACCAAAAGACTATAAATACTGATAAGCAAATTCAGCAACAGAACAGGATGCAAAATCATCATATTACAAGCAGTACTTTTTGTATATATTGATAATTAAATTGCTGAGACAGGAATCAATAAAATAATCCTGTTAATGAAAACTAACAATGTTAAGAAGTATATATAATGAAAATTATAAAACATCAAAGAAAGCAATTGCAGAAGATATAAGGATGTGGAAAGACCTCATATGTTCATGGGTTGGGAGAATTATTACTGTAAAAATGGCCATACTACAAAAAAAATTACAAATTCAATGCAATCATGATCAAAATACCAATGACACAGCTGAGTGTGGTGGCTCATGTTGATAAATATTCAGGAAACTGATCTAGTTGGATCATGTGATTTCAGTAGTCCTACACCAGCCTGGGCAATATAGTGATACCTTGTACCAAAATATTTATATATATATATATATATATATATATATACACCTAGTACGTACCCTAGGAACTCATGTGTAGAACGTATTGTCTCCAATGTAGCAGTGTTCAGAGGTGGGAGTTTTGGAAAGTGACCAGTTCATAAGGGCTCTGACTTCATCTGTGATTAATTCATTGAAAGATTCATACTCAAAGGCATTTGGGGGAGGTAGTAGAAACTGTAGGAGATGAGTCCTAGTGGGAGGGCTTTTCCATCAGCTTTTTCACTGCTTTGAGTGATAGACCCAACAAGAACCACGGTAGAGGAGGAAAGGTTTATTTAGGGTCACACGGTTTCAGAGGTATTAGTCCATATATATATATTTATATATATATATAAATATTTTGGTACAAGGTATCACTATATTGCCCAGGCTGGTGTAGGACTACTGAAATCACATGATCCAACTAGATCAGTTTCCTGAATATTATCAACATGAGCCACCACACTCAGCTGTGTCATTGGTATTTTGATCATGATTGCATTGAATTTGTAATTTTTTTGTAGTATGGCCATTTTTACAGTAATAATTCTCCCAACCCATGAACATATGAGGTCTTTCCACATCCTTATATCTTCTGCAATTGCTTTCTTTGATGTTTTATAATTTTCATTATATATACTTCTTTCATTATATATACTTCTCCATTCCTCAGGGCTCAATGTGAGGCAGGACATCATGGCAGAAGAGTGTGTCAGAGGGAAACAGCTTACCTGGTGATCAGGAAGCAGAAAAACTCCACTCTCCAGAAACAAAATACATATCTCATAGCTATGCCCCCAATGAACCACTTCCTCCAGCCACACCCCACTGCTTCCAGCTGCCACTTAGCTAATCCCACTAGGGATTAATTCACTAATTAGGTTAAGGTTATAACCCAATCTTTTCTCTTTCAAACCTTCTTGCATTGTCTCACATATAAATTTTTGGGGGACACAACATCTAAACCATAACAGAGGGCATAATTCACTGCGGTCATGAGCTAGGATATATTTTATCCCAATTTCTTTCTTACACACTCTCTCCTTTTCTCCCTCTCCTGTTTCAAGGCAATAATGAGGTGAGATCATTTCCTTGACGTACTCTTCTGCTCTGTTTCTGCCTTGAACCAGTCAACCATAGATTGAAACCTCAGACTGAGGCAAAATGAATTTTTCCTACTATGTGATTTTTCTCAGATATTTTGTCCCAGTGATGAAAATCTGACTAATACAGAAAATTGGTAATAAGTGTGTCAGGTCATCCCTGTGAATATACATGAACATTGTTCAAAATCCATTGGAACTGGTTTGTGAAATGAATTTGAAAAAATTGGAAATGCAAGTTAGAAAAGATTTAGAATGTTGTATGTAATGATTAATGGACAATTTGGGTGTAATCTTGGAAAACTAGAATGCCAATGGAATGCAGACATTGAAGTCTGTACTCATAAGGTTTCAGATGGGAATGAGGATCAGAAATTGGCAAAGAACTTGTCTTCTGTTTGAGTCCTGAGACTTTGTATTAGGCTAAACTTAAAGGTGATTCGCTAATAAAGCTAATGGAGGAAATTTCAAGGCAGTACGGCATTCAGGTTGTGGCACTGGCATAGCTGACTGATTTTAGCCAGGTTCACAGTGAGAATCAGGAGCAAGAATCAGAGCAGAAAGATTTTAACAATTTTGTCCAGAAAAGTGCATGTAAAATTGGGGCAAAGGGAAGTGTGGTAGAAACCAAGTTCTTTGCATAAACACAATGGGAAAGATGCCTGGAGGATATCTCAGGAATCAGCAAGGCTTTATCACATTCATCACAGGTCAGGAGTGTATAAGTGAAAACTCATTTGAAAGACTGATTTGAGAGTACCAGGGTGCTCTGCTTGCTCAGGGCTGCTTAAGAAGTCACACCAAGATTCATTTCTCCATGTTCTACCACAGAGGCACCCAGAGGTCACTAAAACCCAATGTTGTATTTTAGATAAGAAAAGTCCCCCCAAAACTCATATGAGACAATGCAAGAATTTTCAAGGTGAATTGATTAGACTACAGGTGTGATCTAATCAGTGAATTAATCTACTGATATGGATTAACTAAGTAGTAGCTGTAGGCAGGTAGGATATGACTGGAGGAGGTAGTTCACTGGGGTTATGTCTTTGAGATAGGTATTTTTTCCTGCTTAGCTGAACACACTCTAATTCCTGATTGCCACGTCCTGAGCTGCTTTCCTCTGCCACATTCTTCTATATTATGTTCTGCCTCACATTGGTACCAGAGTTAAGAAATCAGCTGTCTATGGACTAAGGCCCCCTGAAATTATAAACCAAATGAACTTTTCCTCTCTTATTGTTTTTGTCATGTCTCTTGTTCCCAATGATGAAAAAGCTGACTGAAATGGAAATTGGTACCAAGAAGTGGGAATTTTGCTCTGACAACTTAATCATGTGGTTCAGAAGTTTTTGGAACTTTTTGGAGTTTGTGGAAGAAATTTTTAGATGCTTAGAAGTGCAAGCTGGAAAAGTTTTAGAATGTCATAAGCAGAGTTTAATGGGAAATTCTGTTTGTAATATAATATGAAGCTGCTCCCCCGCCCTTTCCGCTGCAGTCATTTCCCCGCCTCCCAACTACATGTCAGTCTGTGAACATCCTGGTTCATCAGTCAGCTTTCAAGTATCCTTCTCTGTTATTGGTCCTGTTAACCTGCAGAATTTGACTGCTTAAGGATAGTTCCCTGCCATTTTCTCTCTCTTCTTCTCCTCACATTCATGCTTTCTCTCTCCTCTCCTCACTTTCTCTCTCTCTCTTCTCCTCACTTTCATGCTTTCTCTCTTCTCCTCACATTCTTTCTTTCTCTCTCCTCCTTGCTTCTCACACTCTCTCTTGCGCGTCCCCTTTCTCTTTTCCTCTCATTTTCTCTCTTACCCTGCAGGGAGACACTCTGCTTAATAAACCCTCTTATGTGAATTCCTGTGTCCAGAGTGGTTTCTGGGTTTTTACACTGATGGAGTTCAAAATACTGGAATGTTGATAGGAGTTTGGACAATAAAGACTGGATTCATGATGTTTCAGAGGAATTTCTCTTAGAAATCATGCTAGAGAACATTCATGGTATGTTCTGACAAGTAAATTGTTTTCATTTTGCCCATGTCCTGAGATTTTTTGTGAGACTGAATTTAAAGTTGATGGACTAATTGGGTGGAGAGAATTTCAAGGTTGTGTAGCATTCAGGTATTGGCACAGATATCGCTGGCAGCTTTTAGCCAAATTTGTTATGATAATCAGGAAGAGAAAGCAAAGCAGAAAGATTTAAAGAACTTGAACTTTGTCAGCAAAATGCAAGTAAAACTGGGCCTAAGTGATATGTGGTGTTTAAAGAAATTAAAACTTCTAAACAGATGCTGAATACTTTACCCAGAGATAATAGGAAAGATGGATTGAGGGTATGTCAGGAATTGCCAAGACCACAATTATCTCAAGCTTAAGGATATAAGGTAAAATTTCCTTTGAAAAGAGACCATAAGGGCAACCTGCCTTCACATGGGTGGGGGCCTAAGAAATTATTTTACTGTTTTCAACTGCCCAGGAACTCAGAGGCTGCTGCAGCTCTGATCCTAGGTGACTTGGCTTCTGCTCAATATGGTAGCAGACTTTGGTTGTTGTACCAGTTCTACAGGAATGCAGAATTCTGGAATGTTACGGTTTGGATATTAGGTGTCCCTCAGAAGCTCATGTGTGAGACAATGCAAGGTTTGGAGGTGAAATGATTGGGTTATGAGAACTGTAGGGAATCCCACAGAAACCATGCCAGACATGGGAAATCACATAAGAGGGTTTATTAAGCAAACAGAGTGTCTCCCTGCAGGGTAAGAGAGAAAATGAGAGGAAAAGAAAGGGAAAAAGAAAGGGCGCATGCAAGAAAGAGTGTGAAAAGTGAGGAGGAGAAAGAAAGTGAGTCAGGGGGAGAGAAAATCAAGAGAGAAAAGAGGGTGGGGTAGCTACCGTGAAGCAGTTGAATTCTGCTGGGCTAACAGGGGACCAATAACGGAGAAGGATACTTGCAAGCTGACTGATGAACCAATAGCTAGCTAGGATGTTCACAGACTGACAGTAGTTGAGAGGCAGGGAAATGGCTGCAACGGAAAGGGCGGGGAGAGCAGCTTTGTACATTACAAGAACCTTAACCCAATTGGTGAATTAATCCCCTGATAGGGATTATTTGAGTGATAACTGTTGACTTTTAGGGTGCGGCTGGAGGAGATGGGTCGTTGGGGGTATGCCTTTGGGTTGTGTATTTGGTGAACTGAGCTTAGTCTCTCTCTGCTTCCTGGTGTGATGTCTTGAGCCGCTTTCCTTCACCACACTCTTCTGCCATGACCTTCAGCCTCACATTAAGGCCTTAGGAATGGAACCTGTGAAACCATGAGCACCCAATCAAACCTTTCCACCTAAAATTGTTCTCATCAGTTTAGTCAAAGCAGCAAAAACTCTAAAACATGGAGTTAGGAGGTCATGGAGGTTTCGACTCATATTTTAAAGGAAGTTCTAGGAGGCCAGTCAAATTGTAGCAGGATTGTAGTCCCTAAGGCTTGACTTTGAAAGGATTATGTGTGAGGAAGTGAAAAGGAATCTAAAACTACAGTGGGAACCCCAAAGATTAAGAGATGCCAGTAATATGGGATGTCTGCCAAGGATAGTTTTAGGGATTGAGCAGGGACAAGTGAAGGAGAGCCCATATGTGCTGCAAACAGCAAGATCATGGGGAGGAGACATAGCCCTCTGGAGAGAACATCGTTATGCTATGTGCCCCAGATTCTCGGTGTTGATATACAGAACTTGTTTGCCCACATGAATTTTGGTCTAACTTTGATCCAATCATTTCTTTCTAAGTTCCCAATTTTCTCTTTTGGAATGGGACTTTTTGAATTGGATATTTGGATATATGTATCTTACTTTTGATCTTTACAGGAGAAAACTACCAGTTTGCCTTGAGTCTCAGATGAAATTTTGGTCTTGAATTTTTGGTTAATATTGGAACTGTTAAGAATATGTGGATGCTTGGGAATGAAGTAAATATATTTTGCATTGTGAAATGGGCATGAGATCTTGGAGGCCAGGGGTAGAATGTTGTGGCTTAGAAAAGAGGCATCTCCCAAAGACTGCAAGAATTTTCAGAGGTGAAATGATTAGATTATGAGATGTGAACTAATCAGTGGATTAATTCATTGATATGGATCAATGGGTGGGGACTGTAGGCAGGGAGGGTGTGTCTGAGGGAGGTAGGTCACTGGGAGTGTGCCTTTGGGGTATGTGTTTTGTCCCTGGGAAGCAGAGTTCTACTTCCCGTTGCCATGTTCTGAGTCGTTTTCCTCCATTATGCCCTTCCACTGTAATGTTCTGTTCCACCTTGGGCCCAGAGCCCTGAAGTCAGCTGTCTATTGACCTCTGAAACAGTGAGCCAAACAACCTTTTTCTTCTCTAATTATTCTTGTCAGGTCTTTTGGTTATGGTCACAAAAAGCTGACTAAAACACTTAAGATCTGGTTGTGCTAGTGGAAGTTCTGAGCACTGTCCATTTTGTGTTGGTTTTTCAGAAATGCAGAATGTAAGAATTATGTGGTTATGCACACTTCCCCTGATATTTCACCGGGAAGTATAGGAAACCAAGCATTGTGTGACAGGATTGAAATACCTGCAGAAGCTTAAAAGAGGGTGATATGTAAACCTGTGAGTGTGAAGCTGAAGTTGCAGTGGAGTCTCCAGAAAGTCAGGAGAATCCAGGAAAGTAGAACACTTGCTGAGGAAAGCTGTAGGCAGTTAACAGAGTGAGCTGGAACAAGAGGGCACCTGGGCTGAACCTGAGAAGTCCACCGGTGCCTTGAATGAGCTCCTGTTGAGTGTTCAGTCTCACAATTATGCACAAAGACTTGAGTCTTAAAATAACAATTTGTTTACTGGGGGGGAGTTTTGAAACTTACAAAACTGCAGACCATTTTGTTCTTGCACAGCACTACGTTTATAGGGCAGTGTGAGGTTAAATCTTAACTATGGTATAAAATACTGAAGCAATTAATTTCTTTGTCAGTACTAAGAAAAACATTTTCCTGAGAGACAAAACAGGACATGTTCTTATAGCATGTCAGGAAACATACACCTAAAGTATGTAGCAGGTAGCACAGCTGGAGCATTCTTTTTCTCCTTAAACAGGGTCATCCTTTCTCACAAGAATTAGCCTAGCATGAGGAGATATTGTCCTGCCACGTGCAGCATTCCAGCCTCCTTGACTTTGGCTAATAAACAGGAACTCCACATACAGAGTCTTCAGAGTACACTGTCTGAAACCTCAGGAGATCAGACCCCAACACATAGGGATGAGGCTACCCAAGCTCTTTGGAGCTTATGTCATCACATCACAGGCTTCAGATGCCAGACAGGAATCTACAGGAATTAATGTTTGGTCATCTATGTTTTGATCTTACTTTGGTCCTGTCCCTCCATTCTATGCCCTCATCCCTCCCTTTGGGAATGGGAATGCTTACCTGTTCCTCTTCAGTCATTGTATTGGAAGTACGTAACTTACTTTTTGATTTTTATAGGGATTCACAGGTCACGAGGATATTTTGTTATTAAACTTTTGAGTACTATTGTATCTATTGGGACTTCAAGACTTTAGGAGATGAACTAAATTCATTTTGCATTATGAGTTGGACACATGAGTTTGGGAACCAGGGGTGGAATGTTATGATTTGTTTCTGGAACGTCCCTTGAAGGCTCATGTGTTACAGGCTTGATCACCAAGGCAGCCATGTTTAGAGGTATGGATTTTGGAAAAGTTATTGGATCATGGGGGCTCTGACTTCATCCATTGAGGGATTCATATTTAATGGTATTATTTGGAGGTGGTGAAACTGTAAGTTGTGGGACTGTTTGGAGAAAGTAGTCCCCTGCGGGCATGCCCTGGAGGTCCTCATGCCCCGATCCTTCCTCATGTGCTCTCTCCCTCTTTCTGTCTCTATTTCATGGCTACCATGAGGTGAGTAGCTTTTCTTTGCCATGCTCTTTTGCCATAATATTTCTGCCCTGGAGTCAGTCAACCATGAATTGAAACCTAAAACTGTGAGCTAGAATAAATATTTCCTCCTAAGTTGTATTTCTTCTCTCTCAGGCAGTTTGTTTCAATAGCAAAAATAAAGAGAACTGGTAATCATCCAAGCAGAAGGGTAGAAATACTAACAATATAAAAATGCAGGAGAACAAGCCACCACAAATAGTTCATGACACAATTTACCCTATTGACACTACAGTGGAGGAACTGCCAGAAGAAGAATTTATTATGTTAATATTTAAAATGATCAATGAACTAAAAGAGACTAAGAAAAGAAATAAAATAATATACAGGAAGTAAAAAAAATTTTCCATAAAGAAAGATTCTGAAAAACAACCAAATCCTGGAAATGACTCAATAAATACATAAAACATTCAGTTGAAAGCATTGCCAATAGAATAGACAACAGTGAAGACAGATTCTCATACCTCAAAGACAAAGTATATAATCTTGAAAACAAATTTGACAATAAAGAAAAAATGTTAAGAAACTATGGCCATAGTATGAATACACTGGCAAAGATAGAGGTACCAACATACAAATGAAAGGAATGTACAACTGTTCAGTGAAATAGTATCAGAAAAATTTCTAAACATTAGGAATGAGATGGAAATCCAAATACAAGAGACATTCCCCCAAGACATAATATAATTAAAATGCTTGATAAACAGAACAAAGTTGAAGTTCTAAAATCCAGAAGAGAAAAATGGCAGGCCACAGTTAGCAGTAAGTCAATTAAAATTTCTACTTATTTATCAGCCCAGATCCCAAGAGGCAGGTGGTCTTGGAATAATACACACTAAGCCCTGAAAGAGCAGATGCCAACCAAGGTTGCTACGTTCATCAAAATTATCCTTCAGAATTGAGGATGAAATAAAAACTTTCCATGATAAGCAAAAACTAAAAGAATTCATAATCAGAAAGCCAACACTACAAAAAACAGACAGTGAAATATTTCATGCAGATGAAATGAAAAAGTATCAGAGGTGGCGTATGGATGAATCTCATGAGAATAATTACTTAAAGGAGAATCATATCTGAATTAAATGTTAAACATGAATTAGTTTGTATACCTTTAATTTCTCTCTTCTGTCTAATTGCTCTGGCTAGTGTTTCAAGGACAATGTTGAATAAAAGTGGTAAAAGAGGGCATCCTTGTCTTGTTTCTTTGTTTAGAGGGAATGCTTTCAATTTTTCTCCATTTAGAATTATGCTGGAGATATGCCCAAGGGACCTAAAATCAGTATACTACAGTGACGAAGCCAAATCAATGTTTATAACAGTTCAAATAACAATAACTAAACTACGGAACCAACCTAGGTGTCCTTCAACAGATGAATGGATAAAGAAAATGTGATATATATATATATATATATATATATATATATATATATATATATACACACACACAAAGGAATATTACTCAACTTTAAAGAAGAATGAAATTATGGCATTTGCTGGTAATGGATGGGGTTAGAGAATATCATGCTAAGTTTTCACCTTGTGACCTTCAGAGTTTGGGAAGCCATGAAGGGGCTCCAAAACTTCTGCAAAGTGCTTACCCACTTGGAGCAATTGCTCAGCAGCTCTTAGCTTTGCTGTGTCTATATGATCCAGGGAGGATAGCACAAGAGAGCTTCACCCCTGTGATTTAATCCAGTGATCATAGAATCCTAACCTTGGGGTTTAGTGTTAAGGGACATCAGAACAAGATCATTCCTATTAATCTTGACTTCTGGTGACTTTTAAAACTATTCACTTAGCTGTTAAAGTCCTTTTCCAAAGGAAATCAAAGCAAACTCCTATACATCAAACACACTCCAGTGGAGTGGGCCCGTTTGCAGCAGTCAGTGACCCCTACACCCTCACACCGCAAAAATTCAACGAACACAACTGGAAAAGCAGGTCCCTAGTTTACTCTCACTTCCTCAGCACACACTGCAGACAAGGTATCTGATGGCTTAAAAACATCAAAGAGATGAGGAACACAAGAACCCATATATACTGCATTGCGCATAACATTAGGTCACTAAGTAGGAGAGGGTGCAAGGAGGGGCAAAGTCTTTACTGAGGTGACTGTAGTAAATTGCAGCTTGAATACTGGTTGGAGTTACTGCCTGGCTATTTCCTGGATTTTCCCACACACTCCAGTATCCAATTGATTGACGGATAAAGGTTGCACAGATAGGTGTGTCAAGAAGGACTCCAAGGACTTGCCTTGAGTGAACAGAGGACAATATTGTAGTTCAATGGTTATTTCTGTCTTGAGCACAGAATTAGAGAGTCCTCTTTGTGGCTTACGAAGTCTCAAAACACCCATCTAGAATAATGGGAATACAAGTCCCTACAAAGGGACGAAGTAGAGGCCAGAACACTGGGCCTTCCCTATTCTTTGCTGCTCAGTTCCAAACAAGACAGTCTAGTGGAGACAGCGGAACTGAGATGCCTGAGTTTGCATGATGGCTTTGCCACTGACAAGCTTGGAGGCCACAGACAACTCACCTACCCACACTCTGCCAGCTTTAGATTGGGATAATAATCTTTCCTAACTTTGAGGACTGTTGTGTGAATTAAAGGAGTTCACACACACACACACACACACACACACACCCCACTTAGAAAAGTGACCAAATCTCTATAAGCACTTAGTAATTGGAAGTTAACAGTTTTTATTATTAGGAAATGGGGCATATTTTGGGGATCAGGGGGTACTAGAAAGAGACTATGAGTCTAGGCAGATGTCTTCCTCCATATCTTCTCCCAAACTTCCTATTGCATCCAAGGATAGCTTCCAGGAATGCCTGAGTTGCGTATTTGGGAGTCATGAGGGAGATCTTGGAAACTGTCATTACGATAAACTTGGAAGGTTATTGACCTCAGAGTTTCTTGGCTGATGTAGGCAAGTGATTATGTGGCCTAGGCAGGAATAATTTCTCAGCTCAGTTGGGAGTTGAGAAGATCTTATCAGTGAGTGACTTTCCATATTGGTATTTTCTTCCCAAGTTTTGGATTCTAATCTGGACCCCAGAATCCTCATGGGGTTAAATACAGTAACTCTCAAGTCACCCATGTTCAGCCGTAGCTGTTCCATCTAGCTGCCTGTTTGTCTAACTACGGGGCTGACTGAGCTGGCTCTCTTTTTTTGTCTCTTCCTCAGAGGCTTCTCATTCAGTAGTGGCCTGAAATGATCCACCGCTCTCTCCTCAGATTTTGTGCCTGATGAATGGCAGGCCTTGGTCAGGACCCACTCTGAGATATGGCAAGACAATGTGTCATCCCCCATCAAGAAAGCAAAACCTTGGCATAAGAGTTTTCCAAGGGAGGTTAGTAGGAAAGGGTACCGGGACTAGGGGCTCCTGGCTTTGATTTGTACTGCACCAGATTTCCTCTGCTTTGGCAAAGCCCAAGACAGACTTGGAAGAGACACAGACATTTATTCCAACCCTCTCTTCAAAACAGCAACCACGAAAGATTAAAAAGCCTAGGTGTGGGAACCAGAGACAGAGTCCTAAAGCGTACTCCATGTGTGTAGGCAGAGCTGATTCTGGAGCCCCTGTCTTGACTCTGTCTTGTGACACTTTCACTGTACTGTAACTCTTACCTCTGTTTGGCTCTTGTGCAAAACCAGACCCAGTAAGGTCTGACTTCCATCCTTCTCAAAGGTTGCTGAAGCCATATCAACAGTTGCTTGTCCCTTTTGGAGGAAATTACCCCAAAATTCTACATTAGTCTAAGACTTCTAAGAAGGTGTCTAGCAAGTAGTAAGTTGTCACCTCTGACACTAACCTACACAGCCCATGCAATGCTCTGTAGAACCTCATTTCATAAGAGTTGGCTTATTTCATCCTCTGAGTAAACCCTAAAGTAGGTATTCCAAGTAAATCCATTTCTAAAAGGAGAAAACAGAAACTCAGAAAAGTTAAGCCTCTTTCTCTTCTGTGAAATCATTTATAAGAGTGAGGCCTGCTTCCCAGGTTGCCTTGAGGCTTGTTTATTTGAAACATTCTTACTGTAACACCATCTCACATGATCCTTTTGGAGCAATCGACTCTCCTCTTTCATGCAAAGGGGGACATGGAGGCACATGGGGTCATAACTATTTCTCTGAACCCCACTGGTCATAGGAATGCTGACTCACACTTCAGAAACAACAGTAATAATCTCTCTCAGGGGGCTTCCAGCAACACATCTGTTTTTAATGAGCATGTTACAGTCAAATAGTGGTGAAGCAGCTTGCCAAAATGCTCTCTCCCAAGGCCAGGCTCAGAGACTCAGGCTGCATATAAACTGCAGTGGTCACTTGGAATGTGTGGCCTCCAAGTTCACCGAGGCAAGAGAAGAGGGGCTTGATCATTGTGTGGGATGTTTTAAACAGCCAGGTGTGGAAGCAGCTCAGGTCACTTCTGCCTGCGTGCCTTTGTCCTAAACTCATCACATGAGTTACTGTTACTGCCAAGGACGTCAAGGAATGAAGAGGAAGCACCATGAGCATTTGGTGAGGAGTTTCTACCACAATCTGTCCTTGGCTCACCTCTTAGCCACAGAGAACTCAATTAACCTATTGGCAGGAGAGATGACCTAAACCCACATGTACTCATTAACTCAGCCTAAGTGTGTAGGATCTCTTGATGGTGGCTGTTCCTCTATCAGATGAAGATATGGGTCTACCTTGTCCAGTGACCTGGGTACTAGGAAGACAGGTTATTTTTACCGAGTGCAGCTTGTTTTCAAAGGCCAGCAAACTGGCAGCCAAGGCCATCCAGGGGAGGAGGTAAACCCAGTGGCCAATGCTCTGTGACCCTTCAGGCAGATGTTATAAACGTTCCCCATGGTCCACTAGGCTTGGTTCCCCTTTCTGGGGAAGCTCTTCTGTCTGTTTGATCCTGACTCCCTGCTTCCCTGTGAGGCCCCTCATTTGCCATTCTTCCTCTTGAGTGCCTCTGAGGTGTGCTGAAGAGACACCTGCTTTTCTAGGGGGCTCTGTGGACTTTGAGGATTGCTTGCTGAGCTTGGAGTATATTTTCACTGTGGATCGCCCTTGCACTGTTTGTTTTGGTCCGAGCTCACTCGGGGTTTCAGTGTCGTTCTCTTAACACCTAAGAGGCTTCTTATCTGTGTGTCGTCCCCAGTCCACTGCACCTGCCGTCTCTCGCAGTCCAAGTTTCTTTCCAGATGTACTTCTCACATTGTTTTTCTGCTCTCTCTCTCTCTTTCTTTAATGAAGCTGGTAGGTTTGAAATGTCACTTTGCCCAACTGAGAGGTTATTTCTCCTGGACTTTTATTGCTGAAATTTAAAAAATCCTTAAATATCTTTCTCTTAATGTTTGGAACCAAGAAACAGATTGCTTTTCCAACAGCATAAGACCTTGAATTTGTAGACTTTATTCTCCGCTCTCTTTTTCTATTTCAAGAACAGGCAATGTTTTTCTCTGAGCTCTTCTCCTATGGCAATACCTTGACAAACTCATACAAAAACAACCAATGCACTATTAACATATATATATATATATATATATTTTAAATGAGATCCTTATAATTTACAGTCTACTTAACATATATTCTTCAAACTTCCTCTCTGTAGCTACAATTTTAGCAGACAGGACCTGCCACTTCGACAGTTTGAAACATCAATCTTCATCTTTTCAACCTGAGAAATCAGCTTCCTCGCTGCCTGCTGTCCAATGTCTGTCTAGTCAGGGTTTTCAGAGCAGCACGTGATCATGGTACCAGCTCCCCTGACATTCAGGATTTAGCTAGGCGCCAAACTCCAGCAGCTCAGCACCACAAATGTTCTTTTCTTACTCTTGTCACAGTTCAGGGTAGACCAGGTGGCTGTCCTCTAAGCAGTGACCAGAGACTCAGAGATATGGACTGCTTCCACCTTGAAGCTGAACTTCATGGAACATTTCTCTCAAGGTTACCAGAATGGGAGAAAGAAGGCTGGAAACAGGTTGTTATAGGGACTAGGTGTGGAAGTGGCTTACATCCTTTAGACCCTCACCCAATTGGTTAGAATTCAGTAATGTAGGCCTTGAGAAAATGCAATTTTTTAATTTTAATTTTTTAAAATTTAATTTGATTTTTTTTTGGTACTGGGGATTGCACCCTGGTGTGCTTAACCATTGAGACACATTCCCTAGTTCTTTTTATACTTTTAATTTAGATACAGGATCTCTCTAAATTGCTCAGGGCCTCACTAAGTTACTAATGCTGGCTTTGAACTTGTGATCTTCCTGCCTCAGCTTCCTGAGTCACTGGGATTACAGGCATGTGCCACTGTGCCCAACTTTTAATTTTAATTTTAATATTTGTTTTTTTTAGATAGACATAACATTAGGATATATTTGACAAACTTATAAAAGTATGAAATATAATTTGCTCTAATTCAGTCTTCAGTACTTCCCCTTTCTGTCCCCTTCTCCCTTCCCCTGTTCCCATCCCTCTGCTTTACTAATCTTTCTGCTACTTACTCAGTTTTCTTTTTTTAATAGTGTCTTGTGGATGTACATAATGGTGAGATTCACTGTGGTATGTTCATGTACATACATAGGAAAGTTAGAATCATTCCCTTGTTCCATCCCTCCTCCCTCTCCCCAATCTCCTTGCTTTGCTCTACTGAACTTTTTTTCTATTTTGATGGAATTCTCCCTTCCCATTTTCTTTTACCACCTCCCTGCTTATTTTGTACTAGCCTCCACATATCAGAGAACACATTTGACCTTTGATTTTATAGGTCTGCCTTATTTCACCTAGCAAAATAAAATGGATAGTCTCCAGTTCCATCAATTTTCTGGCAAATGCCATAATTTTGTTCTTCTTTATGGCTGAATAATACTCCATTGTGTACCTACACCACATTTTCTTTATCCATTCATATTCATATTGAAGGACACCTAGGTTAGCTATATAGCTTAGTTATTGTAAATTGTGTTATGATAAATATTAATGTGGTTTCATCCCTGCAGTATGCTGATTTTAAATCTTTTGGATATATAGCAAGGAGTGGGATAGCTGGGTCATATGGTGGTTCCATTTCTAGCTTTTGAAGAATCTCCATACTGCTTTCCAGGGTGGTTACACTAATTTTCAGTTCCATGAACAATGTATGAGTGTACGTTTTTCTCCACATCCTTGCCAACATTTATTAATATTTATATTCTTGATAATTGCTATTCTGATTGGAGTGAGATGACATTTCAATGTAGTTTTTTTCCCCCTAATTGCTAGAGATGTTGAAATTTTTATGCATTTGTTGGCCATTTGATTTCCTCTTTTGGGAAGGGTATGTTTAATTCTTTTACCCATTTATTAATAGGGTTATTTGGTTTTTTTGATGTTAAGATTTTTTAGTTCTTTATATATTCTGCATATTAATGAGCTATCTGAGGAGCAGGTGGCAAAGATCATCTCCCATTCTATAGGTTCTCACTTCATGCTCTTAGTTTGCTATGTAGGAGCTTTTTAATTTGATTCTACTCACTTGCTGATTTTTGGTTTTATTTCTAGCACTTTAGAAGTTTTGTTAAGAAACTTGGTTCCTATGCTGGAGTGTTGGGCCTACATTTTCCACCAGTAGGTAAAAGGTTTCTGGTCTAATTCCTAGGTCTTTGATTCACTTTGATTTGAGTTTTGTGCAGGGTGAGAGAGAGGGGTTAAATTTTCATTCTGCTGCATATGGATTTCCAGTTTTCTCAGCACCATTTTTTGAAGAGACTATCTTTTCTTCAGTGTATGTTTTTGGCACCTTTGTCTAGCATTGGATAATTGTATTTATGTGGGTTTTTCTCTGTGTCTTCTTTTCTATTCCACTCGTCTTCCTGTCTGTTTTGGTGTCAGTACCATGCTGCATTTGTTACTAAGCTCTGTGCTATAATTTGGGATCAGATAGCGTGATGCCTCCAGATCTCTCTTTTTGCTCAGGATTACTTTGGCTATTGGTGGTCTCTTATTTTTCCAAATAAATGCAGAACTGCTTTTTTTTAGTTCTGTAAAGAATGTTGTGGGCATTTTGATGGGTTTTGCATTGAATGTATATGCTGCTTTGGGTAGTGTGGCCATGTTGATAATATTGATTCTGCCTGTCTAAGACACAGGAGGTCTTTCCGTCTTCTAAGGTTGTCTTCAACTTCTTCAGGGTTCTATAGTTTGCACCGTAGAGGTCCTTCACATCTGTCATTAGATTAATTCCCAAGTATTTTATTATGCTGGAGAATGTACACGGGCCCATGATGTTGGGCATTCCCAGTCACTGTTACCTTAGAACTGGCGTGTGCCTAACAACCAAGTTGAGCAGCTGGGAAAGGTCAAGCAAAAGACAAGAAAAAGTGTTTTAATGGACTTTTTTGCTTCTGTGACCAAAAGACCTGACAGGAAGAACTTCATAGGAGGAAAAGTTTATGTGGCATTCATGAATTTCAGAGGTCTCAGTCCATAGATAGCTAACTCCTTTTCTCTGTGTCTGAGTGAGGCAGAACGTCATCGCAGAGGGTGTGAAGGAGGAAAGCAGCTCAGTACGTGACAAATGGGAAGCAGAAAGAGAGCTCCACTCACCAGAGACAAAATATATACCCCAAAGGCATATCCGCAGCGACCTACCACCTCCAGACACACCCTAGAGTTACCACCCAGTTAATCCCTATCAGTGAATTAATGCAATGATTAGGTTAAAACTCACATAACACAATCAACTTACCTCTAAAATTTTCTTATATTTTTTTACACATGACCTTTTTGGGGACACCTCATATCTAAATCATAACGAAAAGACACTCTTCTTTGTCTAAGTCAGTAGGCAAGTCCAAAGAGTACATTGATCCAAAAGAGAGAACATAAGGGAACTTAAGAGTGGCCTCCAGATGTGGCGGAGGACTCATTAAATAGGTAGAAGGGGCACCTTCCTCACCCCACACTCCATATCAGAGTCTTTGGTGATGGTACTTGCACATCTGTAGTTTTTTTTAAGTGTCTAAGTGATGTTGAGGTCAGTAAGAGAGCTATGGATCTACTGCAGTCTCCATTTATGGGCCCAGTCAGGCAAGTGACTTTCCAAGTTTACTAGACACATTAGTGGTACAACCTGTCTAGTCATTTGAATCCCTCTGTTCCTGGTCATGGTTTGGGAGGTCTCCTTAATTCTCTGTGCTGAAAGGAGGCAAGGGATCCCAGGTCTACATGAAGACAAATAGGTTTGAATTCCTTCAATATGAAGAACTAGGGTTTGAGGAGATCCTTTGGGGCTTGAGCCCATGGACCACTTCTCTCTTTGCCAGTCCTACTGTCTGTCACTCAGCTTAATATTTGCCTATATAACGGGGCTTGCTGTGCTTTATAAAAATACAGTACATATTTATTTCCCCTCCTACCCCAAGTCTGTCTCCTGGTTGTTCTGTTTTAGAATTTAAGATCACACTGCCTTTTGATGTTTGGAGATGAGTCCTGGTGGGGTGGAGGAGAAGCAGGAAGTTCTGTTGGATCTGGTCTGAGCATCGCAATACCTGTAAATAATCACCAGTACATTATCTACGTGCTATGAAGGTGTGCGATATCTCCTTGAGTTTTCTACCTGGGGCTTCGATGAACATCCTGTCTCCAAGAAACTCTGTTTGGAGGTGTCAAGGGGTTGTCAGTATTCTGTGTTGGGATGCAGGAGTTCCTCCTCCTCTGCTTCTCCCTAAGCGGAAGAGATGGGAACTGCTCCCAGACGCAGGAGGAATTTCTCAGTGCATGTGACGCTTGTGATGGTCTTGACTGGGTGATTGAATAGGAGACAACCGGCTGTCCAGGAGTCTGATGCAGTAGATGAGGGGAGATCCTTTAGTGATGATGAGAACAGCAATAACTTGAGGAAGAAAGAAAGCTGTCTAAACCAACAGTTCAAGCTGATGGGGTGTCAGGTGGAGCTGTGGGGTTGGCTTCGCCCGGCCTGGCCCACCTGACCGCCCTGCCCCACCAGGGAAAGCCCTGAGGTCACTGTATACTTCTTCGTTCACAGCACAAGCCCCATCCTTGGTAACCACGCCCTCTCTCCTCCTTGCCACCCTGTCAGTCTCTCCAGCTTAATTTTATTTCTTAATAAACCATCAAAGTCAGGCTTTATACAAAAATATATTTTATTTGAAAATGCAAAAGTCATACCTATATAAATATTCCATTTCATAATAACATTATGGTTTCATTGTCACACATTTTAAATAAAATCTTTGCATTGTTTCTTGCAAGGTCCTTCCTAAGACTGCGGCAAAGCAGGCAGGGAGGAACATCCTGTGCTTTTGACAGGACTAAAGTGTTCAACACTTTACATTCAAAACACTCCAACATCCATGACAGATTAAATTAAAATATTAATAACTTTAAGAATATTACTTAAGAAAAAATTATCATTCACATTATTACACACAACTCATAGCCCTTAGAATTGTAATAAACTAATCTCAGAGCAATTCTCAAAAAGGACAGAGGATGTAGATGCATCATTTCTCAAGTCCTGGCCTGGTTTCTGTTCAGGCATGAGGGTTCAAGGCTTTGGAGTTTGGGTTTTCTTTTCCAGGTGCTTGATGGCATCCAGGACCCACTTCTGCTTGGGGTCAGCACAGATCTCCTTGTCCAGCTTGGTCTTGAA
The DNA here is from genome assembly GCF_902686445.1 of Sciurus carolinensis. Classification (NCBI taxonomy): domain Eukaryota; kingdom Metazoa; phylum Chordata; class Mammalia; order Rodentia; family Sciuridae; genus Sciurus; species Sciurus carolinensis. Next base: position 68,461,868 of record NC_062215.1, on the reverse strand, counting down.
GCTGCGGGAGAGAAAGGGCTTGGTCAGATGGAGCACCCTGAGGAACCCACTGGATGGCACCCTGCCTGGCCCATTATCCCCAGGGGCATGGGGCTACCCTCGGATGGAAGAGGCGGACGGCAAAGGAAGGGCTGGAGGGAAGCAGTGCTCTTGCTGACCCAGCTGAAGCCCCGTTGGCTGGATGAAGGGACCAAGTTCTGAGCTGAAGACTGGAAAGGGAACTGAGAGTGGAAGTCACTTTCCTGTGTGGGATTCAGGTTTTCCACTGGGAAATTTCTGAGATTCATTTGGAGATGCTCTAAGCATCTGAGTGTTTGACTCCTACTCAGTTGAATAATACCCCTAGCCCCCGCCCCAGGGAAGAATTTAGGACTGAGGGTTGAAGGTGGTTGATTAGAGTCCACTCACATCACAGCTTCCCTGGGACAGTGGCTGCTGGTGATCCTGGTGTAACTCTTCAGTTTCTGCATGGAGATGTTCCTTCTCTGGAATGTGTAGCAGCAGGTGGGGATATTAATCCCATCTGCAATGCAACAGGAAAAGGCTCATCACCAAAAGTTCTGGGTCTTTCTGTAAGTGATGTAAGGAATGGTAAGAAGGAGTCAGGAAGGGAGAAGGTGAGGGAAGAAACTGCCCATCCCAAGTCTGATGTGTCTGAGGCATCCCATAAACTCTCTCAATTTCATGGGATATAAAATGGGAACATATCATCGCCAATTGACAGGGACAAGAAGAACTGTCGAATATTCTGGGTGTTGCTGGGAGGAACTAAGATAATAATCTAATTCCCTGTAGTAAGGAGACCCATTGCTTAGGCTCTGAGAAGTCTATGCCTGCTGATGAGCTTCCCTGATTCCTGCCACCTCTGCAGAGCTCCTGTGTCTGCAAGCTGGGTTGAATGAAGCACAGACTAGGTTCTGGGTCTCCTTCCTGCCTCTCCTGCGTCTGGAAATACCCTGCGCACCTCTACCAGAGCCCACCTCTTTGATCCCTCAGGACCCCCACACACTGCTGACAGCAGCTGGGGCAGTCACTTCACAGGGGCATATCTCCAGAGCTAGAGTCCTGGAAGGAGCTGGAGTTGAGACCCAGAGCTGGGATCCTAGCATGGGCTCTGCCCAGGAGCAGCTGTGTGACTTGGTCACTCCTTGTCTCTCTGAGTCGCCTGAGCTTAGAAAAGCTGCTGTTAAGGTGAGGCGATGGGTGCCCCTTGCATGCCCTGGTCCATGATGACCCAGAGCTGGGGGCATGTGTGTCAGGGGAGGAGCAGGGCCTTACCTGGCTGAGCAAGCACGTGGCTGCTGAAGGTGGCCACTGTGAGCATCAGGCACAGAAGGACTGCGGAGACCTTCATGGTGGAGGGTGAGAGAGCGAGCTTCAGCCTGGGAGTTGGAGGTTTCTGAGTTGTTTTCAGCTCTCTGCTCTTCTGATGGCTCTGTCTGCCTTTTATAGGAAGCAGACATGGGATATAAAGGAAGGGGTGGGAGAGAGAGAGCTTTGTCATTCATGAATCACAGGATGGTGTAATATATCTGAACTGACACCCTGCCCTGGGGTGGTGCCAGGACCTGGGAGATGAAAGTGTGTATTTGGGGGCAGGGGTTGGTCTATTTCCCTCCAAGACTGAGAATGTTGGGTGAGGTGGGGCCTATGCCCATGCAGACCAGAGTATGTGATTTATGCCTGTTCTCATGAGCTCAGCTTCTTTGAAATGAAACACTTTCTATAGAAACAGGAAGGAAGACATCATGCCAAAGTCAAGAAAATGTGTGAAATCCCCACATTTCTCCCTTCTAGGCAGCATCCCTGCGACTCCAAAGACCAGAAAGGGGCAATGCACCTTTGATTGGATTCCAAAATGGACTGAAACACTCTTCACTGTCTTAAATCTTGATGGTTTTCAGAAACTCAGAGGAAAATAGAATAATAGAGCATTAGCAGAAAAATAGAATGAGTATTCATTGAAGAATAGTACCTAAAATTGTAGTGTCTGTCTAGCAATCTCTGACTACACAATAGTGCAGCTGAAGACAGGGGTTTACAACAGAAACCATCAATCATTTTGCTCTCAACTACGAGGGTTGAGCAGCCTCAGCTTGGCAGTGCTTGCTTAGGTGTTTGGCTTCTTTGCAGTTAGATGATGGCTAAGGTTGGGGTTAGCACAAAGCTTTTACTCGGTGTCTGGGCTAGAAGGACATTAACAGCTGGGGGTTGTATCAGATGTAGTTCGTTGGGCCCCCCAATTCCCACTTCTCCTTTATCCACATGCTTGGATATTTTACATAATGGTTTAAGGCTCCGAGGTGCAAGACTCGGTACATAGACCACACCTTTTAATGAGAGAATGTGGAAGAACTTTCAGACATGTTTTAAATGAGCAGTAGGTGGAGATATTAATCCCATCTGCCATGCAAAAAGAAAGGTTCATTACCGTGAGTTCTGGGTCTTTCTGTAAGTGATGTAAGGAATGGTAAGAAGGAGTCAGAGGGAAGGGAAAAGTTGGGTGGAGGGGAACTGCCCTGTAACTGGGACTGGGAGTGTATCTCAGTGGTAGAGCGTGTGCTTAACATGTATAAGGCCCTGGGTTCAATCCCTCGGATGAATAAACAAATAAATAGAACCAAAATGAAACCATTATATGTTTTCTAGGCTCTCAGTTTCATGGCACATCAGGATCTTAGAATGCTGTGGTTCAAACTATCTGATTATGAAAATATCTTTCCAAGTAAAAGAATATAGGGACATCAAATGAATGAATAAAATCAGAGCACCATCGATCTGAGGCAGAGATGGGAGGGTTAATGTCCCCCTCCCCACCTATAGATCTTAGGGATGTAAAGGTGAAAACCATAATCTCCTGCCCCATCTGACAGTACCTCCCCTAGAAACACACATTACAGGATCCCCAGCTAATTGCTGATGATATTAATGAATGGGGGCTTGATGAAAGGCCATGCTTGACCCCTTCACACCTGCATCTGGACCATCCGTGCCTGCCATGGATCCAAGGAGGAAAGCTGTAGGGGAGGGCCCAGACCACCTTCTAACCTTGAACACTGACTCAAAAGAAATCTCAGGCTTTTATTCTGGCTTTCGTTTGACATCAAGTTTATATTTACCTCTATGAGGTTGCTTCTGTTGCTCACTCTGTCAGCTCTTTCTCAGATTTTGAATTCAACAATGACTTCCCCCTCCCCTCTCCCTCTGACTCCTGGTAACCTCTTTTGTTTTGTGCTAATATGAATTGGACCCTTTTGAGCATGTCACATAAGTGTAATCTTGCAGAATTTGTCTTCTGTTACTGACTGATTTCATTTAGCACCTGAATTCATGCATGATATCTCAAATGTCAGCATTCCCTTCCTTTTTACAGAGGAACCCAGAGAGAGGTCTTGAAGGGAGTCGCTTTGGGTTTGATCTCGAGGGGTGTGAATGACCTGCAATGTCTGCTGTGAGAACTGATTCAGGGAGTGGTCCCATCCATACCCTACATTTGCCAGTTATGAATCTGATGACTTATAGCCTCCTTCAGAACACATTGCTCTAGATTTATTTGTTCAAGGACCAGAATGTCTTCGGGAGTAAGGGGAGGCAGGCAAAGGCTTTTGTTGCTCAGTTCCCGGAGAGGCAATTGAGGACATGTCTCAGAGAATGACTGCCTGTGTCGTTTCTCAATAATTGCTCAGTCATAACCATAGACAAGATACTTATTATCTGCAAATCCGTTTCCACATCTCTGAAAACAGAGACAGTAAAAGTACTTTCATTTCTGGGTTATTGTAAGAAATAAATGAGTGAATATGTAAAAAATGCATTGAAAATAACCAGAACACAGTGCTCAGTAAATGTAAGCAGTGAGTGTTATTAATATTAGAAAAGAAGGTTCTGGGCAACGAGATATTGGGGAGGGACTCAGAGAGACACTGATAGCCTCCCAAATGTGTTGTTCCTAAACCTGACTGTTTCTTTGAACAGTGAAGTGGGGATTGGATTCCAGGAAATACCATACTGGACATAAAAGGAGACTGGCATTCCAGAGACAGGGGCAGATGAAGTCCTGGAAATCCTGGGTAAGAGCACAAGATAAGAAGTGTTCTGGGCCTCACTGGGATTTTGGTTACTCAGTCCAGCAAAGACACCATCTGTGTGCTCTCAGTATAATAGCTTTGGCCAATTGGATGTGAGCAAAAGCCACATATCCATCTCTGAGCAGAAGTTAACTGTCTTCTCATGAATTTGCCATGGTTTCTTCTGCTCTTAACCATGAGGATGGCATGGCCCAGATGAAGTGGCCCTTCAAGCTGGTTCCCATACTGAAGAAGATATGTGGAGCCAACACAGAAAAACTTACAAGATATGAAGAAAATAGGATGCTAATCAGAGGAGCCTGCATGAGGAAAAACCTTCTGGAGAGAAGGAATCTTCTGTGTTATTTTTGCAACTTTTTGTATCTCTAAAATTTGTTCAAAATAAAAAGTCAAAACCATAGCATGTTGAAACTTATGCACAGAAAGCAATGCTAAAAGGGAAATTTATAGTTATAAATGTTTACATTAAAAAAGGAGAAAGATCTCAAATTAATGATCTATCTGCACACTTGGAGAAATTAGAGGGGGAATAAACTAAACCCAAATCAATATGCAAAAATCAGTTACCCTTCTATACACTAATAGTGAGCAATCTGAAAAGGAAATTAATAAAGCAATTCAATTTATAATAGCACAAAAAGAATTAGATACTTAGACATTAGCTTATCCAAAAAAGGTGAAAGACCTTGAATAAAAAAAACTGCAAGGTGTTTCTGAGGTAAATTAAAGAAGACATAAATAAATGGGAAGACATCCCAAAGCTGTGAGTTAGAAGACTTAATGTTAAGATGTCAGTACTCTTCAAAGTGATCTACAGATTCAATGTAATTTCATCAAAATTTCAAAGGCATTTTTGTCAGAAATACAAAAATTCATCCTAAAATTTATATGTAATATCAAGGGACACCAAATAGCCAAAAACAATCTCATAAAAGAATAAACTTGAAGGCCTAATATGTCCTCATTTCAAAACACATAACAAAGGTAAGGTGATCAAAATTGTGTGTTATTGGCATAAAGGCAGACATATAGAACAATGGAATAGAATAGAGATCCCAGAAATAGAACTTTATGTCTACAGTCAAGAGATCTTTGACAAGGGTGTCGAGACTACTCAATGGAAAAAGGACGGTCTCTTCAACAAATGGTGCTGGGAAAACTGGGCATCCACAAGCAAAAGAATGAAACTGGACCTGCATCTTATACCATATACCAAATTTAACTCACAACAAAGCAAAGACCTAAATGGAAGATCTAAAACTATAAACCACCACCTTAAAGGAAGCATAGGAGAAAATCTTCAGGACATTACATACGGCAATGACTTCTTGGGTGCAGTACCAGCTGCATCATCAACAAAAGCACAGAGTGAAAAGTTAACCTGTGGAATGAGGGAATGTACTTGCACATGTAACTGAGTGACATGCCCTCCTTCAGTGGCCGTCATCACTTGTTGCTCATGAAAGACTCAAAAGTTGTTCTATGGCTAGGATAGTCAACGTCTTTTTCAGTCTTGGTTCCTATTTTTTCTTGGCAACATAATTCCTTGGCAACATAATTTCTGATCGACTAGTAGAGCCGTGTGCAATCTCTCTTTATAAGTATTCGTGGTTGATTTCTCTGCTTCCACCACACCCAGTCCTTGACTCTCTTTTCAGCAGAAGATCCCAGATTTGCATGAGATTGCTGCATTCTTAACCCTTCTCTTCCTTAAGCCAGTGAAATGGTTTTATTATTCAAAGACTTTAAAGAATTCCATCTCCCTGCATTGATAGGCAACTGATTTTCAACAAAGGTGCCAAGAACATGCATGGGAGAAAAGATAGTCATCAATATGTGATGCTGGTGTAACTGAACATACACATGCAGAAGAATGAAACTAGATTTCTCTCTCTCTCTCTCTCTCTCTCTCTCTCTCTCTCTCACTCTCTCTTGAAATGGATTAAAGACCTATATGTGAAGGCCAAAGCTAAGAAACTGCTGGAGGAAAACAGTGAAAATACTTCAGGACGTTGGAATGGGCTAGGAATTTATGGATAGAATCCCTAAAAGCACCGGAAACAAAAACAAAAGTAGGCAAGTGAGATTTCTTCAAACTGAAAAGCTTCTGCACAGTAAAGGAAAGAATCTGCAGAATAAAGAGGCAACCTAAAGGACCAGAGACAATATTTGCAAACTGTATCTCTGGCAGGGTTAATGATAAGACTACGTAAGGAACCCAATAGCAAAACAAATAATCCCATGTAAAAATGGGCAAGAGATCTAAATAGACACTTTTCAAAGAAAGAAATACAAATGGTGACCAAGTACAAGAAACAATGCTTGACATTACTAATCATCAGAGAAATGCAGATCAAAACAACAACAAGGTATTACCTCACTTCAATGACAAGGGACATTATAAGAAAGGCAAAAGATAATAAATGCCAGCAAGGATATGGAAAAAAGGGAACCTTTGTGTGAAATGGAAATTAGTCCAGCTGTTGTGGAAAACAGCAAGAGGTTTTTCCAAAAATTAAAAATAGAACTTCTATATGATTCATCTATCCCAGTACTGGGAATATATCTAAAGGAAATGAAGTTGGTTTGTTGAAAAGACAACTGTGCTCCCATGTTTATTGCAGAATTATTCACAGTAGCCAAGAAGTGGAAATGATGTAAGTGTCCATCAAATGATGAATGAATAAAGAAAGTGTATTATAGAAACACAGTGGAATACTATTTAGCTGCAAAAAGGACTAAATCCTGTCATTTTCAAAAACATGACGAACTGGAGGTCATTGTTTCATGAAATAAGCCAGGCACAGAAAGACAAGTTCTGCATGATCTTATTCCTATGTGAAATCTATAAAAGTTAATTCATAGAAGTTGAGAGTAGCATGGTGGTCATCAGAAGCTGGAGAGAGAGTAGGGGGTAGGAGGGATGGGGAGAAGTTTATTAACATGTACAGTTTTCAATACGAGAAAGAAGTTCTGGTGTGCTTCTACAGTAGGGTGACTGCAGATAAGGATAATATATTGTATATATGTACTTATTAAAACTTTGAGGAATTTTGAATGTTTTTGCTTTAAAAATGTTAATTGAGCAGATAGATATGTTTACCCTGATTTGAACTAACACAATGCACTCACATATTCAAACATCACATGATGTCACATAAAGATATATACTTCTTATATATTACCTGAAAATTTCAACAATTAAAATTAAAAACAATCCATCTTACTGCTTGAGATGGTGAAACAGTTGGTATTTCCAACTCTCCAAGATCCCAAATTTATTTCTGAACTCTCTATATTCCCTTTCACTCTCTGTGAGTTGGTCGAGTCTAGGTTGAGGCAAAGGACACCATGAAAGTCCAGGTAGCTCCTCTCATTCTGGTTGCTGGAGCTGCAGCCATAGCCTGAGTGAGAGAGCAAGGAGGATGGGGCCTGAACTCCTCTGTGCACTAGGGTCTTCTGAGGAACTCATGAAACCTACCAGTGGGAAGGTGAGCCTCCCCCTCTTCCAACATCTTAAATCAGAATCTTTGGGGATATACTGATATTTTGAAAGGAACTCAAGTGATTTTGGTGCACAGGCTATGCAGCAACCATCTGATGCACAAAACAAGTCTCTAACCTACACAGGCACAGATGAAAGGTGACTTGCACAAGCTCATGTGACAAAGTCATCAGCAAACCAGATCCAGACCTCAAAGCCAGATTACAGTGCTAAACTATTCTAAATCTTTGCCAGGTTCCAGTTGTGGGTAGTCTGAAGAAACCCCTCTTCCCTAAATGCCCACATCCTAATGTAATCTCTGGAAGCTCTGCATATTTTACCTAACATGGCAAAATAAATTTTGTAGGTTAATTTAAGGATCTTGAGATAGGGAGAAAATCCTGGATTATCCAGATGAGCTCAATATAATCACAAAGGTCCTTGTAAGATGAGGCAGGAAGGTCAGAGTCAGAGATAAAATGTGATTATGGAAGCAAAGGAGAGAGAGGGGGAGGGAGAGAACGGGGGAAGGGTTGGGGGATTGAAGATACAGGAAGAGAGCATGAACTGAAGAATGCATGCAGTTTCTAGAACTTGGTAAAGATCAGAAGACTATCCCTCCCTGAGTTCTTCAGAGGGAATGCAGCCCTTCTGATCCATTAGAGATTTTTGACTTCCAGAACTATGTGTTGTTTTAAACTATGAAGTCCATGGTAATTCCTTACAGCAGCAATAATACACTAATACAGATTTTAGAACCTGGAAGTGGGTGCTGCCTTGACAAACTCTTAACAATGTGAACATGGCTTTGAAAGTGGGCAGTGGATGCAGGCTGGAGGAATCTTCAGTATGACAGAAAAAGTCCAAACTTCTGGGAAAACGTATTGGCACATTCCATCCTAAAGGTCCCAGAGTGCCAATGCTTTGTGCTCAGTTTCATCGTTCAAGGACAGAGGAAATCCATGTTTGTCTAGAAAATTAAAAAATGGATTCAAGAGTTTCTGAAAATGAAATAACTTGCAAAGCAATGTGGGCAGATTATCTTGGGGGTTTAACATGTAGATCCCTCTTCTTCTACCTCCTAGATGCTCTGCCTCAAATCTGCCTGGCCTCAGAGGACCTGGTACTCTGTAAGCTATGTGGTAAGGTCTTACTCCTTTGTATTCCATGCCCCTTTTGCCTCTTAGCATCCCCTGTGATTTGAGATTTTATTTCTGATTGGCAAAACTGAGGACTAGAGGGATGGAAAAGAGGCAGGGAGGGCCGTTGGACCTGGAATAATGGTTAATGGTTTCCATAGTTGCCAATAAATTGTCTGCTGACCGATGTGTCAAGGCACTGAAGGCCGTGAAGGAATCCCTTAGCCTGAATCAAGGACCCTGGTCTGGTTCAGGAATGTAGAAGTACAATCCCTCTCTTCCTCTCTAGCTCCAACTGAGAGAAATGAAAGTTTTCCAAGAGACATGCTTCAGATCTAGAAGAGAACCTACATACCCACGAGTTCCTGTTTGTAACACATTATCATCTTGATTTTGTTGATAGAAACTCAGAGTACCTGACTTCTCTGAAGAGACAACAAGCCAATATCTGTCCAGGAATTAGAATCCAAGTGTCCTTGCCTCCCGGAGTTCACCCCAGAACTTCATGCTGCCCAAGGGACTACCTGGTCTAGCCTGGACTGGGCATGTCCCACCAAGTTGAGAAGTTGAGTACCATGCAGAATTTATTCACTGGAGGAACATGCTTGCTTTCCTAAGTGGAGGGCAGTCTGTGTGCCCAGATGGATCAGATACCCTAGAAGTGAGTCACATGCCATTCCAGGGAATACAGGTAGATATTTAGGAGAAGATCCACCCATTCACATGGGTGTTCCCAGGCTCCTGGGATTGGGATTGGGTGGTGGATGGAGAGAAGTGCATTCTGTGTTGTGATGCAGCACGACCTTGATTGTGCAAACTCTAGGGCAAGTGAGACGAGTAGAACTAACAGAAATAAGGAGAAACAAGCAAATGTAGAGGAAAGTGGGACTCAGTGGGAAAACCATCCCTGATGGGACTTGACTGAAACCAGAGTGGACTCCACACATTTATTGTACAGGTTTAAACATCCAAAGGATTTATTGAGAGAAAGTTTCTTTAAGATAAACAAAACAAAGTTGTGTGGAGAAACAGCCAAATTGGGGCTTACCAGCTTGCACCTGTATCTCCTCCTCCTCTGGCCAGCTGGCCTTTGAACTCAAAGCTACTGAACTCACAAAATCCATGCCAGGTGTGGAATCCACCCCATTAACAGTGGCCACCTGCATAGGGGCGGTTCTCTTGGCACCCTTGTGCGGAAGGACTCCCAAAAGCAGCACCTGACTGTCCAGGGCTACGCAGTTCCAAACAGTGACTCATTCACCCACTCCAGCAATTCTGGGTTCAGGGACCCCCTTAAAATGGAGGTGGCAGAGGAGCCCTCCACATCCTGCGTCCTGGGTCCCTCTCCTCCATCTAAGCATTCAGCATGTCACCCGGCTCAGCTCATTCTCTTCAGTTCTGACTGGCAGGTGCCACGTTCCGGCCGTCTTCTCCTGCGGGACCACACTGCAGTCTCTCACGTGACTCTCGCCCTCCTATCTGTGTGAAGCCCGTGCGTTACACTTCCTGCAACTCACCTCTGAACCTCTGAACATGGCACATTCCTCCTCATTGGACTGAAGAATTTCAACTTTTCCTTCTGAACTCTAAAGTTAGGTAGTCCCCACCTGCACGTTCCAAACCTTTCATTCAACCTTCCTTTCTAAACTTCCTATCACTTGACATAGGCATGGCCCCCCGCTGCCGTCTGATTGGTTTTCTCCCTGTTGATGTATGTGTCCCCAATGTCTCTACCTCCTGCTATTTGCTCGGACTCATCTTTTTCCTTTTCTTAATGATCCTATAAGTTTTCTAGAAAAACAGTAACGAGTCATCAAGAATAAGTTTGTCAGACTTAAAATCAGCATCCTACAGTGATACAGCTACATCAATGTTTACCGCAGCTCAATTCACAAGAGCTAAACTATGAAACCAACCTAGATACCCTTCAACAGATGATTGGATAAAGAAACTGTGGTCCACATGCACAATGGAATATTACTCAGCTTTGAAGAAGAATAAAATTATGGCATTTGCAGGTAAATGGATGGAACTAGAGAATATCATGCTAAGTGAAATAAGTCAATCCTTCCAAACCAAAGGCCAAATATTTTCTCTGATAAGAGGCTACTGATCCATAGTGGGGGTGGTAGGGAAGAATGAAGGAACTTTGGATTGTGCAGAGGGGAGTGAGGGGAAGGGAGGGGTAGTGGGGATGGGAAGGACGGTAGAATGAGATAGACATTATTACCCTGTATACATGTACGATTACACAACTGGTGGAACTCAGCACCATGTACAGCCACAGGAGTGAGAAGTTATGCTCCATTTGTGTACAATGGGTCAAAATGCATTCTACTGTCATGTATAACCAATTAGAACAAATAAAACAATAAAAAAGAGTAAGTTAGTCTTCTTCTCTCTATGAAACCTTTATCTAACTAGCTTATTGATGGCTACCTCCCAATGCCTGCATTATCTGTACTACTCCAGGTAATGGGATGTGGTAAAGATTGGAGTCCCATAGCATAATTAAGGGGCAGTTGGAATACATTATAAGAACTTGGGCAGGGGCAGGGGCTGTGAGAAAGGAGTGGGGCTGGGGTTCTTGCTAAGCAAGTGACTAGAGTCACTGGGGTCTGAGCAGCTGATGTTGGGGACTGGAGCAATGATCCTGGAGTGACTGATTGGGCCCTGTCTTAAAGATTCCTCTATAGTCACTCAGATGGGACCTCCCAGTAGAAAAGACCAGGGCCAATCCACCTTCCCTTTCCTCCAAAACGTCCACCCCACCTCTAGAACCATGCTCCACCTCACCAAGTGCACACACTCAGTTTGTGATTTCCCCCAAGTAAATGCCAAAAGCCAGGTTTTATACAAAAATATACATTTTATTCCATAGTTATATTATAATAATTTCCACAATAATATCTTTGCAAGGTCTTGGGATTTCAAACACAGTCATGATCTTTGTCAAGAACTTCACACAACATACCAGGGAGGAATTGGGGGTTCACAAAAGGATAGCCATATGTCCAAGTTTCTGAATCTAAAAAATACCATTATTCATAGAAAATAAAATTAAAACATCAATAACTTAAATAAGATTAACATTTTTGAAGGCATCGTGTTTCTTATCAATAAAGTTCATATACTAGTTTTAGAGTTTTTGGAGAGAAAGCTTGTGGTAGATGAACTGGCTGCAGGTTCTTGGGTGGTGAAGTTAGTGTTCGCAGGAGTTGCAGTTCCTAGAGCAGCTGGGTTCTGGTCCAGACCAGTTTTCTGGTTCATCGTGGCAAGGTATTCCTGGACCCACTTCTGCATGGGGTCAGCGCAGATCTCTTTGTTCAGTACGGTTGTGAAACTGTGGAGAGAGAGGACACAGCTAGATGAAGTGCCTCTGCACTTTCAGCCATTCTGCATCGAGGGGCTGCCGGGGGCTAGAGGAGGAAGGCAGGTGGGAGGAGGGACGCAGAGCAAGCTGCTCCTGCGGGTTTCCCAGGTGACGCCACCTGACCTCAGCTAATGAAATAGGGATGGTCCTCATAAGCTCTCACAGGGAGAGTGATGTCGGGGGTTACTCCCTCCTTCCCACTGGGAACCACTGGACATGGGAGTAGAGAGTGCAACTCTCTAAACTCATGAGGATCACCCTTTGCTCCCTGAGGAAGAACTCTGGACCAGAGAGGGCCAGTGTGCTCAACTCACATCACGGCTTCCTTGGGACACTTGCTGCTGGTGACTTCCCTATAGCTCATCAGCCTCTTCAAGGGGATCTTCTTGCTGGTGAGTGTGTAGCAGCAGGTGACTGGGGAATTCACTGCATCTGAAAAATAAACCATGCAGAAAAGGTATTTTAGGAAGGGTTAGGTACTTCTGACCTCAGAGCAGAAAAGAGTCTTGAGGAGAAGGAAGAGGAATGGCAGGAGAAGTGGAAACCTCTAAATTTCAATACTTCTGCCTATCTGTAAGAGAATATGATCTTGGCCACATTGACTCAGTTTCCTATGCTGTAAAATGGGTATGCAATGCTGGTATTGAACAGAGAAAAGGAAATCTAATGTAATGTGCTAATAATTCAAATTATCAAGACCAAAAATGATCAATTGTGGGCCCTAGCTGTGGACCAGTTGGGCTCCCAAAATCTATGCCTGGCAATGAGCTTCCCTGATACCCACTACCTCTGTCCCTGGAAGTTGACTGGATGAAGCACGACCAGGTGGGGAAATACCCTGTGCACCTCTACCAGAGCCCCCATCTTTGATCCCTCAGGACCCCCACACACTGCTGACAGCAGCTGGGGCAGTCACTTTCACAGGGGCATATCTCCAGAGCTAGAGTCCTGGAAGGAGCTGGAGTTGAGGCCCAGAGCTGGGATCCTAGCACGGGCTCTGCCCAGGAGCAGCTGTGTGACTGGGTCACTCCTTGCCTCTCTGAGTCGCCTGAGCTTAGAAAAGCTGCTGTTAAGGTGAGGCGATGGGTGCCCCTTGCATGCCCTGGTCCATGATGACCCAGAGCTGGGGGCATGTGTGTCAGGGAAGGAGCAGGGCCTTACCTGGCTGAGCAAGCACGAGGCTGCTGAAGGCGGCCACTGTGAGCATCAGGCACAGAAGGACTGCGGAGACCTTCATGGTGGAGGGTGAGAGAGTGAGCTTCAGCCTGGGAGTTGGAGGTTTCTGAGTTGTTCTCAGCTCTCTGCTCTTCTGATGGCTCTGTCGCTGCCTTTTATGGAGAGTCAAGAGGGTGGAGCCAGGCAGAAGACTTGGCCCAGGGCAGCTTATTCTCAATGAATGATGCAGTGGAATCTTGAATCTGCTGAGCAAGAACAACACCCTGGGAGATTTCCAGGAAGTGGAAGAGGGACACTGTGGGTTAGAACTTGGCACTTTTTCCATGTACTGCTGAGACCAAAGGAAGCAAGGACAGGAGGGGAGCAGGCAGTGAAGGGGACCAATCACAGACATGAACCAAGTGGGTTATTCTTAAGGATTCTGCTTCCTCTGAAGTAAAAGGAAGAAAATAAGGAAACTGAGATAACAAAGGAGACGAGAGCTGGTCCCCACTTACCCCTGGCCCACCTTCAGGCCAGGGTCTTGGAGCCAGGAAATTACCCCCGAGCCTTGGTGGGCTCCCCAACAGTGTATTAAATTCATTAGCTCTTTAAAATGCAGAGTGTTGACATAAAAGCTGCCTTATAGAACTGTAGGGCTTCATCAGCACTGAACTGCATTCTAAGGGTGGAGAGATTTCAGACTCGGAAGAAGCTGTCCAAATCAGATTATGCTGCAGAAGAAATTTCCATGTCATACTCACACTGTGCTTTGACCACGCCAGGAATATTCCAAGCCCTTAGCAAAGTCTTTAAATTCTCCGACGACAGTAAGCAGGCCCTATTTAAGTCCCATTTTGTCACTGAGGCAACTGAGTCCCAGAGGGGTTATCTTTGCAACCTGCCCAAGGTCCCCAGGCAGCTCAGCCCCAGAGTCTGTGCTGTCGTCATTGTGACACACTTCTGGAAGGAAACACATAGGTTACCCATCGGGCCATGGGGCTGTGTATCTGGCTCCCCTCCCTGTGCTCAGCCACTTCTAAATCAGCAGACAGCTAACAGGGACTTGAGGAGCATTCCTGTGGTGAAGTCACTATGAGCATGGAGCCCGTGGTTCCATGTGGCAGGCAGCAGTGGGCCTGAAGTGCACACTCTGACATGGTGGCGGTTCTCCCGGCTTCTTTCTGGTGTCCGGGGAACGTGTGTGAGCAGAGGAACTCAGTTTTGGGAATTGGAATGCATGCCTTCATTCTGCAAACCTGCTTGGATTTCCTGAGAAAACATGGGATCATAGTAATAAAAATTAAAAGAATTATTTAGAATTATTTCTAGATAGCCCTTCTCTTACTAACATGTCCTGATTCCTTGAGGCATGTCAAGTGGCCCTGCCAAGCTCACAACTCAGGTCTCTTGATCCCCCTCCACAGTCTACTACTGCCTTCCCCTTCTGAGCCTGGCTGTGACCTGCCCAGTGCACCAGGATGGACCTACGGCTCTTCTTCCATTAAGGGTCACTGAGACAAGGTCTGTAAATGCATGGCACTTCTTGGAAGAAAACAGGTGCCAGTCACAGTATGTTATATGGATGACTGTGTTTGCTTGGTAGGGAGTGGTGAGTGTTGGCAATTTTGAGTGCCCACCAGGAGCCAGGCATCATGCCAGAGTGCTTCCTGGCATTGTCCTGATCATCCTCCGAACAACTCCACATTCCTTCAGTTGAAACTGAAACTCAGTGACCTGTCCAGGATCTCACACATAATAGCACGTAGCACTCCCACCCAGGACACTCTGATTCCAGAATCCCTGCTTCTGGACAAGAGGCTTAGTGTCCCATGACAGATATTAGTATCCTAGAGAATCTGAGCACAGGGAACATTCTAGACTCTTTGGTGGAATCCCAAAAAGGCAGAAGGAAGAGAGAACAAATCAACTTGTTCACTGCTTAGATTGCACCTCACCCAGTCTTATTTTCATTCTGCCTCAATCTTGCAAGTTACCCTTTTCCTCTCTGGCTCATGTTGAAACCCCTCTGCAGTTGGCTCAGTTCTCTACCTATAGCTCATTCCATTCTTGTCAAATGAATAAACTTCACACAGTCACTTCTTCCCAGACCATCTCACTTTAGCTTCCAAGAAGAAGCTCCCATTGAGAGAAACCCTCTCTCATCTTTTAGTGTGTCCTTTTCCATGAACCTGGAGGGCTCCTCCCATATCCCCGTGGAATCTGGTCATTCCTTGGACTTCCTCTAGGTTAACAAGTTGAAAGACACCAAGACCTTTCAGCTACTCTTTCCTGGTTCTGGTGTGTCACTATCACTCATGGAATCCTAGACCCAAAGGACTTAAAGAGATTATAGAGCATGTAGCTATTTTTCTGCGAGAGGAAGCCATAGTCCAGAGTGGGAGGCCCACAGGTTCATGGTCACAGAGAGAAGCTCCTGGCATTACTGAGTATTTGGGCAGCCTTCTGAGTATTGGAAGCTATGTTCCACTTCAGGGAGGGGTTGTGGTCTTTGGAAAGTGACCGGGCCACTGCAAGCCTCAGATGATAAACACACAGAAGGTGAAAGGGTGTGAATCATAAAAGAAAGTCTTGTGGAAAGTGATGGTCTGTTCCCCTTCCACTTCTGCTGTCAAGAAGAGATATCCTTCCAGCTGGTTAGGTCAGTGACACAGCAGGAGAAAAGAGTGGAAATCCCCATTCTGAGGCAGTTTTGGAAGTTCCCGGATCCCATGGAGGAGAGTGCAGTTGGGCTGTGGCCTGCATTCCAGATGCTGGGCCTGGAGCCAGGCAGCCCTCACACGTGCTCGGCTGTGCTAGGAACATCTCAGAGAGAGCCTGGGCCAGGTTCCTGCTGGGGGGCTCCAAGGGAAAGGCATGGGGGACGGGACGGTGGGGGGAGCAAGGACCGTCCTTTGATGTTCCCCAGAATCCCCAGTTCCCCTGGGTCCCCTCCCCAATAGCATATAACTGAGGAATGGAAAACTTCCTTTTGATGAATAATCCTCTTCCTTCCTCTCAGGGGACTGCCTCTCCTGCTGGGATCATCTGCCTGTACCTTGGTCATCTCTGCAGACTCCCACGTGGTGTCAGGATGAAGGAAAGAGGAAGTGAAAGTGAGCTTTCCAGAAAGATCAGAAACCCGTGCCTAGGCCCCTTCTTTCTTACCCCTACCCACCCTGTAGCACAGGGTCCCCTGTCCTGTGCTTGCTGATGCCCCTCTCCAGGCTTTCCAGAGAGATGCCCAGTCAGCTCTACCCCTGCCCTGCTCTTCCCAGATGCCTCCCTCCAGACTCTCCCCCAGGTGAGCTCTGGACCCTGGATGAACAGGGGCCCATCTTCCTGGAACTTTACTCTGCAATGCTTTTCCTTTCAAGGACCAAGATTGGTCATTGTTCTTTCACAGAATGTCAGACAGGAGTGGGACCTTAGAAGTGATCTATTTATTTCCCTGATGGGGTCACTGAGACCCACGACGGGCCCAAGGTGACCTAGAAGACTAGTAGCAGGGTCTGCGCTGTTCTGTTCATCTCTGGGCTCTCCGGGTAGTGCCTCATCACATGCACAGTACTGTCTCCGACCATATTACTCACTCGCTGGGCGACCACCTGCGCAGAGAACCAGGGAGGGGGAGGTTCATGTGGCAGGGTTTGGTGCAGCCGCGGAGCTAACTCTCCAAGAGAGGTACCTCAGCAAGCGCTTTTGGAAGTAGGACTGAGCTTCTGAACAAACCAGCGCAGTGCTCACCCCACGCTTCCAGCCTTGAGGCCTGAACAGTGAGCTGTTCCTCTCGTCTAGACTGGAGTCCATGCTGGTGGCTCTTGGCTAGACTTTAAGACATGTCTGGGGAATTGTCGTACACATTTATGTGATGGAGAGAGGGTCCAACGTCTGGGCTTCCCCTGGATTTGCTGAGTTACGTTCTGCATTTTTTCTGTATAAAGTATTTGTTTTCTGTGAGATCTCCCCGTGTCTCAGATGACTGAGTCTGTGAAGTAAGGGTTGTGCTGGCTGGTGGGGCAACTTTAACAGGAATAAGGCACAGGCAGAAAAGAGGAAGGAAATAGATGGAGTGGGAAGTGAGGAGAAAGAAGGGGTAGCCTGGGGAAAGAATCCCCAGTGATGGCAGGGCACCAGGGCCAGGCCTGGCTCTCTGTCTAGCTGAGTGGCTTTGAGCAAGTCCCTTGACCTCTCTGGGCCTCTTCTGTGAAAGGTGATTAGTAAACAGCTGTTTCTAACATTGTCATGAGACTTGTATGAAGAAATAAACCAAGAGTGCTTTGTAAGCGGCATGCAAAGAGCCAGGTTGGTCTAAGGGCTGACGGGTCATCTCAGGGACATCTCCAGGCACACGGCCATGCCCCAGGCAGTCAGTGTGCACACTCCTGATGTCCAGTGCAAGCTTCTACTCTCACTGGTCACTCTGAAGACGTGTTGCCATGTCTGGTATATAAAGCACAGTCAGGTTCCAGTGTCCCAAGCACTCTTTTACCTCTGGTCTGTCTGTCTGTGGACAGAAAGTCTTTGGGGACTGGCACAAAGCTGAAGGTCAGCCAGGCACAGTGGACCATGCCTGTAATTCCAGTGGCTCGGGAGGCTGAGGCAGGAGGATCACACATTCAAAGCCAGCCTCAGCAACTGAGCGAGGCCCTAGGGAATTCAGCAAGACCCTGTCTTAAAATAAAATATTAAAAAAGGGCTGGGGATGTGGCTCAGTGGTTAAGGGCTCCTGAGTTCAATCCCTGGTACCTCTCCCCTCAAAAAAAAAAAAAAAAAAAAAAAAAGAAAAAATAGCCAAGGGTCAGAGAGGGCAACCCCAGAGTCACAACAGACCTCAGTGCCTCCACAGCAGTCAGTATTAATGGAAGCCCTACTGTAGCATCTGGGTCACCCCGCCCCTGTAACATCTTCTCCACACATACTGCTGGAATCCATTATTCACAGTCCAAGAATCTCAACACACTTTCCTCAGATGTCTGAAGGGCAGGATGATTTAATACCAGACAGGGAAATTAGGAGAGAAACAAGACTTTGGGTTTCCTGAGTTCTTCCATTCTTTAATTTGGGGAAGAGAGAGTGGTAGAGTTGGGGGCGAGTGGGGGTGGGGCATAGCAGAGAGAGTGATTTTTCAGGAGCCACACACATCCTTCTTTGGGGAGAATGTTTTTTTCTCCTGGTTGCAAAACATTGCCTACTAAAAATGGGAAGTTTCAGCTACCCTAGAAGGCCGCTTCTTTGTTCAGAGCCTGGGCTCCATTCAAAACCTCCTCCTGCCTTTACTGTAAACTAGAGTCTGCCAGGAGGGTTTGAATGAAAATGCAAATAGTGTTCGCCCCATGGGGTCAGGGGAAATGGTTTTACAGAGCACACACATCTCTTTCGATTTCAAATAACCCAACCCTGCAACTTATTAATTGCTCAGAAATATAGCCAGGGCAATAAGAGCACACTGGTGTCCTCAGAGCCCACCTCATGGGGAAGGAACTGCAGGTCTGCAGGGGTTGGGCACATGGGAGGGCAGGGACTTTTGCCTGCTTAGTTCACTCCTGCCTCCCAGCCGTAGCACCCAGCATTTAGGTGCTCAACAAATATGAGAGAAATGGATGAGTTAAGGACAAAAATCAGAGCTGGAAGATATCACAGAGATCCCAGAGTTGAAAATCCCTGCCTGCTTCATTCAAAGAGTGGGAAATAAAGTTGCCCAGGATTATAGTTGGTGTCAGTGTTGGTGCTGGGGTGCAGGCAAACTGTGTGTGTGTGTGTGTGTGTTGGGAAATGGCCTAGTGACACAGGAGTCTGGTGACACAGATCTCCACATTTTCCAGCAAGACTGCCAGGTTCTTCTGCTTACTGGGTGTTGACCTTGGATGTCCCTCAACTTCAGGGAGTCCATTCTTTCTTCTTGACCTCTCTCTCTCTCTCTCTCTTCCTTCTTTCTTTTCCTTTTCCAACCAAGATGTAATACACTCCTGTGACAGATGCAGAACTTCCACCCAAGAGGGCCTAAGGGAGTCAGTTTGATTGGAGGCTGTGCTGCTTGGTGTGGAGAAGGTCCGCTGTCTCCCCTTAGTTTGCATTTGTATTTGAGGTGGCCCCGCGGGGAAGCCTATGGAGAATCCATCCTTTGGTGCCATCACAATGAGTGCCAGGCACCTTGCTCATCAGCCGCAAGGAAGGCTGATGAATCCTCCCCAGTTCCGGACCTCATCCTGCCACTCCCAGCTCTGCACCCCCTACCCTGAATTCACATCCCATTCACCCAGACAGCCAAGCCAGAAAGCAAATCTCCATCTTTTAACCTCCTCCCTTCCTTTCACATCTAATTGGTCATTGGAATCTGTCCATTCCACTTTGGAAGTGTCTTGCGTTCATTTCCTCTTCCCCATCCCCAACGACCCTGCCTTAATCTGAGTTCAGTTAAACAAAATGCCTGGCCAAGAGAAGCTGTAGCACCAAGTCCAGCCTTTATATTGAGGGCAGATTCGCCCACCCAGAACCACCAATCTAACCTGCTTACGTCGGCAGCTGTCCACATCTACTTCACAAAACCTGACTCCTAAGTATGTTCAGCAAGATGACCCACCTGGGCCCAAGGAAACTTCTAGGCCACATCTCACCAGTGGCACTTTTCAAATGCCTTGTGCTGTAGGAACACCAAGTTTCTCACCTTTCTCAGAATGGGTCCTTGCATCACTATTTTTCTTATCTAGAAAGACCTTTTCTGAGAAGTGTTTCCAGACTCCTTTGGACATATGAAGTTTTTCATTTCCTTAACATAGTATGCTGTCTTTCTTGATAGCAATGAATTGCACCTTGTGTGTTGGAGGTTGTGTGTGTGTGTGTGTGTGTGTGTGTGTGCGCACGCATGTGTGCATATGCTCCATCACCACTATCCCTGCACCACTGCCAGGGCCTGGCATTCATTTATTCACTATTCATTTAATCATTCATGTAATGCACACTGACTAAATGTCTCGCCTGTGCTGGTCATGAGGTCTATACCAGGCACGTGTTTGCTGAATGAATGAAGAGTTTCCAAATGATTGGATCTCTACTAAATATAAGGGTCAAAATCTGAAAATAGCCTCTGTGCTTTGACTGGGTCTGGACCACACTGGGCATTGACCCAGCAACCTCACCCCTCCCACTGAATCACTGTGTGACCTTGGCTGAGTGGCTGTCTGTCTAGGGCCCTCAGTGCAGAAGGGAAATGATACACTTTGGAATCTCTTCATAATGTGTTTGTTTCACCCCTCTCCACTTCCAAGACAGCTGCAGAGGAAATATCTCCCTTCTGGAAATTCTCCACTGGATGGGCATGAGGCTTTGTGCCTAGGGCACATTATACTTCATATTCTTAAATATCCTATATCTTAAATATCCTAATAGTCCCTGAACAAGACAGGGACTACGGTGACATTGGAGAGAGGTCAAATGACCTAAAATGTTGCTGTGCAAGAGCGTGGTGAAGCAAAGGATGGAAGCAGGTCTCAGGCATCCGTGGCCAGTGTGATGTAGACTCCAGTCCTGCTCTGCCAGGCATCTTGTAGAAAAGTGGTCTAGATACCAGATCAGGAACCCAGTGCTGTCACAGTAGGATCTGTGCTCACATCTCCATCCAAACCACATCCTTCTGATTCCCACTTCTCGGATGTGTTTTGCAACATAATTTTTTTTTTTTTTTTTAATCTTCCCTGGGCCAGACACCAAGATCCTCATTCTCTTTCTGGTCATTTGCTTGAGTTGCTTGTTTTTTCTTATGCTTATTTTTGTTCCTAGTTCCCCATTTTTCTTTCTCTCATTTCATCTTTATCCCCTGGGTGACATCAGATATTCCATTTTGAGGGATGACATTTTGAGGGCGATATTGAGTCTTCTAGGAAAAAGAAAGTCAGAAAATTCATATCCCCCTTCTCCCCATTTTCCCCACACCAGTTACTTGTATCTTGCAAAACAAATAGGTCTCTCATTTTGCCAGAACTGTGAGTTCTTAGCTAGGTTCTTAGGGGGAAAATCCAGAGGCAACTCTGGATTTGGACCTTCACCCTTTTTTTGTGGCTTTTTCCTTAGAGATTGGGGTTTCTATAGCTTCTACCAGCGAATGCAGCCTTCAGGTAAGAGGATCAACGTGAGCACTGTATGACATTGGCATCCAAACCTTTGCAGATTGAGCATCCTAAAGCACATAGAAAGCATTGGCATGCCGAAGTCACACAGCAAATTACAGACCTGGGCTTGAGCTGGAATGTTGGTCATTGATTCCTTTTCTGGGAAGGGGTCTTTCTTCTCTTACAAGATTCTTGGTGCATCTGAAGTCCTTGGTAAGTGATTTGCAAAATTTCCAAGCGCAGATTCTGGATAAATCTCTGGCAGTCACTCTTACTTCATACCGTTAGTCCTTAAAGTAGTTACCTGGTAGGAGTCATACCTTGGAGTCCCATGGTGGTCATAGGAGGTGCAGAAAGCCTCAAAGACATGATTTCTGCTCTCTAAAGCACTGATGAGGGAAACAGAGGCATAGACAAATTGACTGTCGGCTCACACGCCTGTGCCAAAGCTTCAGGGACTCCTGCTTATGCTCACAAAGCTCTATAGCCATCAAACAAGCTGTTGCTGAAGAAAAGCTGTCACCAAGTCACTTTTCCCACTGTGCCTATTGCAACAACACTTGCCATCCCACAAAAGCATGGATCATTTTATAGTTGATCAAGCTCATTTGCATATATGGTCTCGTTTCTGGTATTCATAGCAGCCTGCTATTTAACAGGCACTCTATATTCCCATTTTGAGGTTGAGAATCTAAGGGTCATAGAAGTTCCACACCTTGTCCAAGGCCCCATAAATGGAAAATAGTAGAATTAAACTCATAATAATTAAATTTATCTATAAGAAGCATCTTCAGTAGCTTTGCTTCTTTAGATCCTTACAGCAATCTTGTCAAGTTGAGCTAATTTTTCAGAAGAGGAAATTGAGGTTCCACATGTGTAGCAATTAAGGGACTGAATTGGACCACAACTTCAGGTCATTTTCTTCCACTACTCCTGGCTTTGTCTCTCATACCCAGACCCTTGGACCCCTGGAAAAACCCCCAGCTGTGTCCCAGGAAGTTCTGCAGGCAGATGGCCAAGGCCGGAAGAGTTGCCCAGATCCTGCTTCCGGTCCAGAGCTCTCTCCCCAGTTACTCCCGCTGGGCCTCTCCAAGGGGAAGAGGTGGCTTCCACTTTCCCTAGAGGGAAGCCAAGACTAGAAGTGATAACCAGTGATAACCATCAACGATGTCCTGAGAGGTATTAGAAGAAGATTTGTGCACTCACTGTTTCATTCATCTATTTGTTTGTCCACCAGCTTGTAACAGTTTTATCAAGGACATGCTTTGTAAAAAGCATTTTGCTAGCAGCTTGGAATGCTAGATTGATAAAACATGGTTTATGACATTAAAGAGCTCAACTTTGTTTCAGCTGATAGAATGGAAAATGGTAAGTCATCTGAACTCTTGCATCTACCTTATGCTTCAAGTCCAGCTCCTCCTTCCAATCAGCAGCACTCTTCCTTAAGTTCTTAAAACTCTTTTCCAGGATACTGCCAGGCCTCCAAGTGGACATTTTGCCTAAAATCTGAGACCTCTCTGATGCTAAGAGACTCTGAAAGGCCCAGCCAGCTGTGTCTCTTCCCTGCTGCGAAACCTTTGATGTTTCCCCACGATCTTCAGCACGCCCACCTGGAACTCTGTCATGTCTTAGCTCCTGCCTCCTGCTCCAGCCTCACCTTTCCTCTCTCTCCCCAGGAACCATGACTGCAGATAGGACAAACTGATTTGCAGAGACCCCTTTCCCCTCCACCAAAAGGCACACTTCTGGATATTTGCACAAATGTTTTCCTTTTCCTGGCAGATCTTCTCTCTCTTTGCCACCAACATCCACTCATTCCACATAACCCAGCCCAGAGGCCTATTCCTCTTGGGAGCCAAGGCTGGAACAAATGCCCTTTGAGAGGATTAACTTTGGGTATCAGCTTGAGTGACCTAAGAGATGCCCAGATAGATGGACAAACATTATTTCTGGGTGTGTCTGTGAGAGTGATTCCAGAAGAAATTGGCGTTTAAATCTGTAGACTAGATAAAGAAGATCACCTCCACAATGTGTATGGGCTTTATCCAATTCAAGGGCCCCAACAGGGGAAAAAGAAAAAGGAAAGGCCAATTTGTCTCTCTCTGGCAGAGGTGAAATGTTCATCTTCTCCTGTCCTCAGACCCTGCACTCCTGATTTTCAAGCCTTTAGACTCAGACTGAGACACCCTGGGTCCCCTGGTTCTCAGGCCTTTGAACTGAGATTGGAATCACACCACCAACTTGCCTGACTGTCGGGCTTGCAGACAGCAGACCACAGGACTTTTTAGCCTCAATATACTCCAGCCAACCTCTCACAATACATTCTTTCAGTAAATCTATAAATAACTTATTGTTTCTGTTTCTCTGAAAACCTCTTATAAATACACCCTTCTTCTACATCTCTACAGCTTTCACGTTTACCCCAAACAAGTGTTGATGCATTCTATGGCAATTCTGGTATGGCTTGTCTCTCTGATTCATCTTGGGCTTCTGGATCCCTCTGCCTAGATGATGGCTAGGCATGATGGTATTTAATAATATTCTGGAGAAATTGTATTTTAAAAAACTATCAACTACCCCCACTGCTCTAAAGCAGCCTGCAAAATGTGGCCAACTTGGCCCATACTCTTGGACATTTGGGGCTCAGGAGGAAGGAATGTGCTTGGTTTTCTGGAGAACAAAGGGGCCCCTTTGAGTCCCACAGATGCTGCGGAATGCAAGAGCAGCCTTAGTCATTGTGCCTGGGAAAGTCCATGAGCCTTCCTGTGGCTATTGCTTTTATATCAGTGTTGGGCAGGTTTCCAGAGGAAAATAAAAAGCCATTTGGCCTTTCCCTCTTGTTCCCCAGCATTGCTTTTCTGCTTCACCAAGTCAGGCTTTCATCCCAGAATCTTTCTGCTCTCCTCACTCAGGGGAAACTGACAAAGCTGGAGCTTGGGGAACTAATGGGGTGACCCCCACACAGGTGCCTTGCTGGATCCAGGAACTGGGATCCACCCACACCCACTTCTAAAACTCTTGGGATCTGTGGAAAACCCTTGGACTCCTCAGCCAGCTCCCCCATTGCTATTGTGCTTGAGATTCAGTCTCATGGCAGAAAAGTGCAGGAGGGCTGGACAGTTTACCATCAGACCTACCATTTCTAAGAACCTATGATACATAGGATATTTCCACTGGACTCTTGTATACTGATTCATTAAAATGATTGGGAACCTACCATGAGTCAGACTGGGGCTACATTAACCCCATATTAATAGGCAAGATTCTCCCAGTGACTTGGGAGGCTGAGGCAGGAGGATTGTGAGTTCAAAGCCAGCCTCAGCAACTTAGCAAGGCTGTAAGCAACTCAGCGAGACCCTGTTTCTAAAACAAAAAAGAGGCTGGGGATGTGGCTCAGTGGTTAAGTGCCCCTGGGTTCAATACCCAGTATCAAAATTTGAAAGGAAAAGAAAAAAAAAAGGAAAGTTTCTTGATGGGCTAAAGCTCACTTTAAATTCTCCCAGTAACCCTAGAGGCTAAAGATACTACCCACCCACTTTTGCAGATGAGAAAACTAAGGTTCAGGGAGATGAAGTGACTTGCCTAAGGTCAGGCAATAGGTGCAGTCAGAGCTGGAATTAGTATCTAACATTTGACTTCATTCCTCTGGTCTTTTTAAGCTGCAGTTTTCCCAGAGTTTCAGTGGCCTCCCCCTGCCTCCAGCCAACTCAGGTCTCACCTGACCTATAAGCCCAGACCTTGTCCACCATTCGGTAACAAATAGAGATGTAGCCTGCTAAATCCCAATGACATTTCTCATAGAAATAGAGAAAGCAATCATGAACTTCATCTGGAAGAATAACAGACCTCAAATAGCCAAAATAATCCTGAGCAGGAAAAGTGAAGCAGGAGGTATCACAATACCAGACCTTAAACTATACTACAGAACAATAGTAACAAAAATGGCATGGTATTGCACCAAAATAGACAGGTAGACCAATGGTACAGAATAGAAGACACAGAGATGAACTCACGTAAATACAGTTACCTCATACAAGACAAAGGAGCCAAAAACATACAATGGAGAAAAAATAGCCTCTTCAACAAATAGTGCTGGGAAAACTGGAAATCCATATGCAGTAAAGTGAAATTAAACCTCTATCTCTCACCCTGCACAAAACTCAACTCAAAATGGATCAAGGACTTAGGAATTAGACCGGAGACCCTGCACCAAATAGAAAACAAAGTAGGCCCGAATCTTCATCATGTTGGCTTAGGATCAGACTTCCGTCACAAGACTCCCAAAGCACAAGAAATCAAAGCAAGAATCAACAAATGGAATGAACTCAAACTAAAAAGCTTTTTCTCAGCAAAGGATACAATCAATAATGTGAAAAGAGAGCCCACAGAGTGGGAGAAAATCTTTTCCACACGCACTTCAGATAGAGCACTTATCTCCAAAATTTATAAAGAACTTACAAAACTTTACATCAAAAATTCAAAGAACCCAATCAATAAATGGGCCAAGGAACTGGACAGACACTTTACAGAAGAAGACCTATGGGCAATTAATAAGTATATGAAAAAGTGTTCAACATCTCTAGTAATTAGAGAAATGCAAATTAAAACAACTCTAAGATTTCATCTTACTCCAATTATAATGGCTATTATCAAGAACACAAAAAATAATAGATGTTGGCATGGATGTGGGGGAAAAGGTACAATTTTATATTGTTGGTAGAGTTGCAAATTGGTGCAGCCACTCTGGAAAGCAGTGTGGAGAATCCTCAGAAAACTTGGAATGGATCCACCTTTTGACCCAGTTATCCCACTCCTCGGTTTATACCCAAAAGACAAAATTAGCATACTGCGGTCACACAGCCACATCAATGTTTATAGCAGTTCAATTCACAACAGTTAGATTGTGGAACCAACCTAGATACCCGTCAATAGATGAATGGATAAACAAACTGTGGTACATATACACAATGGAATATTTTTCAGCCATAAAGAAGAGTAATATTATAACATTTGCAAATAAATGGATGGAATTGGAGAATATCATGCTAAGTGAAATAAGCCAATCCCAAAAAACCAAAGGTTGAATGTTTTCTCTGATGATGATATATAATGGGGGTGCAGGGGCGGGGAGTGAGAGAAGACTGCAGGAACTTTAGAATATGTAGAAGGGGATGAGAGGGAGGGGGATATGAAAAATGGTGGAATGAGACAGACATCATTACCCTACGTACATGTATGATTACACGAATGGTATGAATGTACATTGTGCACAACCACAGAATTGAAATGATGTACCCCATTTGTGCACAATGAATCAAAATGCAGTCTGTGAAAAATAAACAAAAAAAAATAATAAAAAAAAAGAGATGTCGCCTGCTGACCTCACTTCCCCTTTCTCCAGCTTCCCAGACTTGGTACTGGATAGACATCTGTTCAGCAATTTTTAGCCCCTTCGTCCTTTTTTTTTTTTTTTTTTCTAACATAATTGCTTACTGAATGAATGACAGAGGAAAGAGGTGGGTTTTATCCTATGGGTGCATGATAAATTTGAGAGGATATTAAGACACACTGTGACTCAAGCACCTCATCCATGAGCTAGTCACAAGATCTTTTTTTTTTTTAATTTGTTCTAATTAGTTGTACATGACAGCGGTATGCATTTCAACTCATTGTACACAAATGGAGCACACCTTCTAATTTTTCTGACTGTACATGATGCAGAGTCACACCATCATACGTGTACATAGGATAATAATGTCTGTCTCATTTCACCATCCTTCCCACTCTCACACCCCCTCCCCTTCCCTCACTCCCTTCTACCCAATCAAAAGTTCCTCTATTCTTCCCTAGCTCTCCCACCCCATTATGGATCAGCATGCACTTATTAGAGAAAACATTTGGCTTTTGGTTTTTTGGGATTGACTTATTTCACTTAGCATGATATTCCCTAGTTCCATCCATTTATCAGCAAATGCCATAATTCCGTTCTTCTTTAAGGTTGAGTAATATTCCAGCCTTATGTACCACATTTTCTTTATCCATTCATCTGTTGAAGGGCACCTAGGTTGGTTCCTCAGTTTAGCTATTGTGAATCAAGCTGCTATAAACATTGATGTGACTGCATGTCATAGTAGTATACTGATTTTAAGTCCTTTGGGTATAAACTGAGGAGTGGGATATCTGGGTCAAATGGTGGTTCTATTCCAAGTTTTCTAAGGAATCTCCATACTGCTTTCCATAGTGGTTGCACCAATTTGCACTCCCACCAGCAATGTATGAGAGCACCTTTCCCCCCACATCCTCACCAGCACTTATTGCTGCTTGTATTCTTGATAATTGCCATTTTGATTGGAGTGAGATGAAATCTTAATTTTGATTTGCATTTCTTTAATTGCTAGAGATGTTGAACATTTTTTCATGTATTTGTTCATTGATTGTATATCTTCTTCTGTTCAAATCAGTGTTTGTTCAGTTCCTTAACCTATTTATTGATTGGGTTAGAAGATGGAAAGATCTCCCATGTTCTTGGATAGGCAGAATTAATATTGTCAAAATGACCATACTACTAAAAGTGTTATATAGATTTAATGCAGTTCCTATTAAAATTCCAATGTCATTTTTCATAGAAATAGAAAAAGCAATCATGAAATTCATTTGGAAAAATAAGAGAGCCAGAATAGCCAAAGCAATCCTTAACAAGAAGACTGAAGCAAGAGGCATCACAATATCAGATCTTAAACTATACTACAGCCATAATAATAAAAATGGCATAGTATTGGCATCAAAATAGACATGTAGACCAATAGTATAAAATAGAAGACACAGAGACAAACCCACATAAGTACAGTTATCTTATACTAGACAAAGACCAAAAACATACATTGGAGAAAAGACAGCCTCTTCAACAAATGGTGCTGGGAAAGCTGGAAATCCATATGCAGCAAAATGAAATTAAATCCCTGTCTCCCACCCTGCACAAAACTCAACTTAAAATGCATCAAGGACCTCGGAATCAGACCAGGGACCCTGCACCAAATAGAAGAAAAAGTAGGCTCTAATCTTCATCATGTTGGCTTAGGACCCAACTTCCTTAACAAGACTCCTAAAGCACAAGAAGTAAAATCAAGAATCAAAAAATGGGATGGATTCAAACTAAACAGCTTCTTCTCAGCAAAGGAAACCATCAAAAACGTGAAGAAAGAGCCTACAGAATGGGAGAAAATCTTTACCACACACACATCAGATAAAGCATTAATCTCCAGGATATATCAAGAACTCAAAAACCTTAATACCAAAAAGACAAATATCCTAGTCACAAGGTCTTCTAGTGAGAAATCTACTATGGTGTGTCTTCAGCTAACACATCTCAATTTTAGCGTTCTACCTTTGTGATTCTTAACAGGCCTTTTTCCACTCTCTTACACACCTAGTGGCTTTTTTTAGAAAATGACTTTTCTTTTTTTCTTAAATTGATTTGAAAAGGAAACATTTTATACCTACTGTAAATTTGAAATCAATATTGTCTGCCATAAATACAACCAATACAAACTTCGTTTTTCAATTCAAACTTGAGGCAGCTTCCTCCCTGTATACTGAGCCTTGAGCTTCTTTCTCTTTCATTGAAGAGAGAGAGGGAGAGAGAGAGAGAGAGAGAGAGAGAGAGAGAGAGAGAGAGAGAGAGAGAGAGAGAGAGAGAGACTGGAAAGAATAAACTCTGGGGTTTTCTTTTTGATGGAATCACAAACATTAAAAGATAATTGGCAAGGGGATGCCTTTTCTCCCTAAAGCTTCATTGCTGTCTAAGGGCCTGGTCTGGGCTGACAGTTACCTTGGGTAATTAGCACCAGGGGATACTCAGCAGGATGACTCACCCAGAGCACACTGTGGCATTGATGTCCTGCAACCTGACCCACAGAGGATGCTCACATTGCACTGAAGGCCTTGCTAGCATGAGTGGGCCAGGCAAGGTTCAGGGTGAAGTGAGCCAGAGGCCAGGTGTTCTTAGAGGACTATGGTGATCATAAGCAGTAATGGGGAAGCCCCAGGAAGGATCCTGCTCACTCCTGGCTGTGGCTACCAGCAGAGCCTGGGGGATGGTAAGGGGGTTTCTCATTCTCCAATTGCCCGGGTGCAATTGATGGAGAGTTGCAGCCCTGTTGGAGGTTCACTGCATGACTGGGCAGAGGTCCTTGGGTAGACTTGGGGACATGCTTTGGTCCTGGAGGACTTCCTCTTATTGGGGCAGGGCAGCTCCTATTTGCCGCCCATTTCACAAAACAGAATGGAAACTTCTTAGAAAAAACCGCATGAGATGTGGTGTTGGCAGGCAGAGGTGGAAATGAAGGGCACTCAGCAGCAAAGGAAGCAAGGACTGGGACCTGGGGGAGGAAAAGGAGCGGCCAGCAGACACTGTGGGAGCCCACCTGCCAGGCACAGAGCAGGCGTGTGACTGCTTTAAACCTCTGGTTTCTCCATGGAGGGTAGCCGCAGCAGGGGAAGGAGAGGACACGGCATTGGTAGAGGCTGCACGACTGGGGAGAGGGAGAGCCAGGAGGGGTCCTGGAGCTTCTGACTCCAGGTGGCCTGGTGGCCCTGCCCTCCCTCTGGTGAGCTGTTTAAGTGTGGGTAAGTTGAGGCTGCTGTCTCTAACACAGCCTGAGTTCACTCTCTGTCACCGTGCCCCGACCGGCTACCCTGCACACACTCATTAGTGAGGTCACTCATTTCTCCCTTTTTAGGGTTGTGGAAACAGACTGCAGAGGTGAGGCTCCTGCACAGAGGTTGCTTTGGCCTCCCTCCTATTCTAGCAAGTGTCCAGACTGACTGCAGCCCCTGGGCTGGGGCCATCCATCTATCACCCAGGGTGGGGGAAATTCCCTGGGACTGCCCAGATGACTGGAGACTGGGTGGGCCCAGACTGGGAGGAGGAAGGGAGAGGTCAACAAATCTCCCCCTGGCCACTGCACAGCTCCAGTCAGGCCAGAGAGAGGCCAGAGCATGACCTACCTTCAGGGCTGAGTTCAGTCCCGATAATGAGAATCCTTCTGGAGATTCCTTCTTGGATTGTCCTTGGGGACAGTCACCATAGCTGGGACTTTCCCATTGCCAGGATCTGAGAGGAAATTCCAGACTCTGTGTGTGTGTGTGTGTGTGTGTGTGTGTGTGTGTGTGTATGTGTGTAAGTAGTGGGGGGCAGTGGTGCTAGGAACCCAGGGGTTCTCGACCCCTGAGCTACTTCTCCAGCCCTTTTATTTTTTCTTTTGAGACAGTCTAACTGAGTTACCCAAGCTGGCCTCCAACTTGAGATCCTCCTGCCTCAAACTCCTCCATACCATGCTTGGCTCCAGACTCCATCTTTAAGCCTCAGAGCATAAAGAGAATACAGCCTCGTGGAAAAGGGGACTGAGGGGCAGGTGGAAGGACTACGCAGAGTCCTGGGTCTTGGTGGGGCACACTCTACTCTGACTTCGTCTACACCTAGTAAGGAGCAGGCAGCAGGTCAGGAGCTCTAGGATACCCCAGCCCCCGCCCTGGCTGTACATCTCCTTTCCTCCTGCCTTTGTTCTTCTGCCTGATTTCTGGGTCAGCTTTCCATGGGGCCTTTGCACCTGAGCAGAATTCTTCCTGGCCTCTTGATGGAATGTCTTCCTGTAGCAGCCACAATGCTCAGGAAGGCTCTGGATATTGGCCTGCCTGATCAGCTCTTCCAACTCTGCTTCCAGTTCGTTTCAGCAGCAGCAGAAGTAGTACACAGGCATCACACGGTGCCTCCATATATTTGAATCCTGCTGTATGCAGGCTCTGTGCTAAGTGCTTTAAATGCATCATCTTGCCTAAGCCTCAAAAAATTGTGCATTATCACCTGGTTGTTCAAGATCCTTAAGAATACATGGGGGCTTTCTGGGATAAGACCTTGTCCTAGAGTCAGATGTCTCCACAGGTGTGAAGAGTCCTTTGTCTTGAGATGAAGGAGTTTTGTGAAGGCATCTTCCCTGGGTTCGATGTTCTTGGGGCCAGGGGTGGGGAAGAGCAGGAGCTCCAGGGTCTGGGGCTCTGTATCTCTGTGCTGGACCCAGCCTCTCTCCTGTGGAGCAGTGAGTGGGGTGTCAGGTGCTGGGAGAAGATGCAACAGGTCAAGTGAGGAATGGGTTTCTTTGTCCCACCCTGATGTCTGCAACCTGGTCCTACTGTGTGCGAGTGTCTGCCTTGGCCTGTAGCTCTGGATCGTATGGCTCATATGGACTGCATTTCAATTCAGTGTTCATTTAATGAATTTATACAAGAATACACAGAACTGCGTTGAACCCTAGAAAGGGAATGAAATATTAAATAATGAATAAAGAGAAGAAAAACAACTGCGATGTCGGAGGTTTTGAATGAGAAGAAGAGAAGTGAGTGGGACTCAAGGCATCAACATGTGTGTTACATTGGTCATGAGGCATTTTATACAGGATGGCTCACCTCATCCTTATAATACCCATGTTCAGTGTGTACGACTACTGTTCTCATTCTACAGATGAAGAACCCAGAACTTCCCATGGAAGAAATACTAGCAGGGGACAGATGTGAGCCTGGATATGAGCCTGCTTGAACGCAGCCCCCAAAGATCTCTGCTCTACCACACTTCCTTCCACGGCACTACTTTAGCCTGTGTTCTATACATACAGCCCAGTTGTTATGGGGACCTCAAAACCAGACGAGCATCAGTAATAATTATTCAGTGTCATCACTACTGGACGTTGGGACACGGATAGTGGAAACAATTATGCCACATCATTCAGAACAGAAGCTGCCAAGTAGGCTCTTGGCTCCCTGCTTTGGGCTTGAATTGTCACCAAATAGCTTCAAAAATGTGTCTTTGGTTGGAATCCTAAATATTCCATATTCTTTTTCTTCTGATTTTGCAATGCAAGTTCCAAGGCAGACTTCAATTCACTGCTAGCTTCTGTTCACCCGCCTTCCCCTTCTTATGAGCTGCTCGGTCTGGTCTGGTTTACTTAGTGCCAGATGCCTGAGGCTACTTAAAAGGAGGTCACAGGAGTAAATTGAACTTCACATCAGTTCACTGAGTCTGTTGGGCATAACTTCTTCATACTGATGATTTAGTCATTTAGTGAAGCCTTGAGAGTTTGAAACTTCTGAGCCCATAGGGTTGATGACTCCGTCTCCTGTCATCTTAGACAACATTCTCTATGATCAAGTTGGACCTCACAAACTATGGAAAACAAAGAACTCAGCCTGGTCCTTCTTTTCTGCCTTCATTCATTCAGTTGGAAATGGTTTTACTGAGTGTGTCATGCCCTTGGTGATGACTGAATAAGGAGAAGTTCCTGCTGTGAAGAGTTCAGGGTCTGTGGGTCACCACACTCTCCACCATTTTCCAACACTACACCAGCTACCTCGAGATTCCGTCTCGCATACAGTATCCATTACAAAGAATAAAATCTTTAGTGTTAATTTTTCAGAACCTTGATTCTGCCTTTCCTATGCAAGACAAGTTTTCCTTGGGTATTTAGTTCTTAGCTTCTGAGTCAGGGTGATCTCAGTGACCTGCCACAGCCCCTGCCCACCAGAAACACATGGGGAGTTGGGATGGGGGGATGTGCATCAGGAGTGGGGGATTGACCTTCATCAGCTGAAATGGGACTTTGAATAGTCTCATTTGGCTTCAGCCTGGGCAAGAGGACAGTTTCTCCAAGTCCAGAATATGAATGGCAACAGATTCCAGCAACAACATGGAAGGTTGTTTGGGGAATATGTGGTCCACGGTCTGTACCGATTATTTAATGTTGTGACTTCAGAGCTGGACAGAGACTATCCCTCCTCCAATCTCCATCCTTATACCACCAGAGCTGTCTAAAGCCTCAGGCACTTCTGGAGAAAGTGAATCCTGTCATGACCATTCACTCATCAATAAGATAGACAGTGAGCCATCGACAGAGGTAGAATCCCTTGCAGGGGAAAATGGAGACTAATTCTTCCCCATAACTCCCACTCTTCATCCCCAGTCTCCAACACAGCTAGGAATGGTGCAAAGGGAAGGGTACACCCTCTCTTGGTGGGCGTGAAGGTGATTGTGTATGTGCATGTGTGTACATGTGTGTTGGGTGGACACAGAGCCACCATGCCGCGTGCTGCTAGAACCTCGCAGGAGGCAGAGAGACGAGTCACATGGGGGCCGGTTCTTTGGGTTGGCAGGTGTCTGCTTTCCAGTGTCAGGTGGTGGGTCAGTTCACGGACCACGCACACTTCCCCACTCCCTGAGAGGTGTACACGGCTGTTTACCTTCACTTACCTCAACCCCCACGCTGCCCCAAGGCTTCTTCTCCCATGGCAAGACAGACAAGATGGACATGAGAGGAACGAGAAATCGTCTCTGAGGTGTGCTGTCCGGGTCGATGACCTGGTTGGTGTGCGCCGGACTTTCTGAAGTCCATGTCAATCAGCGCATCAGAGTGCCCCCGCTGAGTTGGACCTCCTGCTCCAAAACTTTCCCCCTGCAAGACAGCAGAGTGTCATCACAGCCATCTGTAAGGGGTGCAGGCTTGGTCTTCAATTTTCCAGGACATGAGAAAGAACGGGAAAGGGGATTGGCATGAGGATAATGAAAAATGGAAAAATATCATTGCTATTCATGTGTGTGTGTTAATACAACTCAATGTGTGACACCAATGCATTTCCAGTCTGTCTTCATCCCTTTCATGAAACTCCAGTTTTTCAGAATTGCCTGCAAGTTTCCAAACAAACAAACAAACAAACAAAAGAACGCAGATTGTTGGGCTCCACACACCAAGATTTCAT
Organism: Sciurus carolinensis; assembly: GCF_902686445.1. Taxonomy (NCBI): domain Eukaryota; kingdom Metazoa; phylum Chordata; class Mammalia; order Rodentia; family Sciuridae; genus Sciurus; species Sciurus carolinensis. The sequence goes on along the minus strand of NC_062215.1, from coordinate 68,427,720 downwards.
TCCATCTCTACGTTAGATAGGGAAGGCAAACTTTATACTAATTGTGTAGCCAGTTTCTATGGTTGAACAAGACGAAGGCTGGTGTTTCATGTCTAAGTCCAGCACCTGGTCAGTGGAGACAAGGTTTATTCACACTAGGTTGTTCTGGGACCCATCTTCCCCTATCTTCAGTTCTGTTATTCCCTATGACCTCAAAGCCCTTTCCAGGGTCCGCTGTGTCCATCTGCAAGCTGGGGAATGGAGAGGGATATAGAGTCACAGCTGCTCTTAACTGCTATATCCTGGGGACTGAGTCACTTCCATTCATCTTCCTTGGCAAGAACTGCTTCATGGGCCCGTGCAGGAGTCTGGGAGATGGACTCTGTGTGTCCAAGAGGAAAAGTCAATTTGTTACACAAATATGCATTTATTTATTTGTACATTTTATTGTAAATCTTTGAAGTTGTAAATATGCCTTTATTACAAGCATCCTTGATAACTCCAACAAAGGTGGCTTGGAGCCCATTTTATTGAGAAATTGCCACCCATGGGAACCTAGGCAGATAACAGCAAGTGGGTGCTAATCTCCTCTTAGATCATGTGGATTAGCCTGCATGTTCCATAAAGCAAACAGCCACTAGCATCCTACTGATTTAAAAGGGTGGTTCTTTTTTTGCTACCACAGCTTCCTCAGTTGCAGTTTGAGCCCATGATTCCACAACCTGAGGAATAAAGGACCAACAATTAAGGCTCACTCCATCTCTCTGGGACTCAGTTTCTTCATCCATAAAATGGGAATGTGAAGACATTTTACCATTGAAGCTAGTTGATAGAGCCATCACTCTGGCTGGTGCCTCATAGTAGGGGTGGAAAAATTTCATAAAATATTTAGGCTTCTAAGATTCCAGGGCAAAGAAGGGATTCATAATCCAGAGACAGAGTAGATCCTGGCTACTCAAAGTGTAGTCGGTGGACCTGCAGATTTTATGTTACTTGGAACTTATAGAGAGCTTACATAGAATCTCTGCTTCCATGGCAGACCCACTGAATCCAAATTCACCATTTAACAAGGCCCACAGATGATGACATCTGTGTAACCAGATCTGCAAACTAGGGTTTGAGATTTCCTATACAGAAGCCACCTCTAGCCTCCTCAGCCCAAGTTCTTCCCTTTGAGGATGTCAGCGAGAGTTCAGCTGACACAGTTGGCTGGGAAGAGAGCTGATGATAATCATGTTGGGAAAGTGTCATTCTGTATCCCAGAAGGCTTCTTTTTCTGCCTGTCCATGTCTTAATTAAATCCTCTTTTTGAAGCTCTTCCTCTCCACTCTCTCTCATTCAGGGGCTTGATCCACATCCTGCTGTAACTTCTCTTTCATTTCTCTTAGAAAACAAAAATTTCTTTTCTTGGCATTTTCAAGGTTGAGGGATGATCAAGGAGGGACATGGGCTCCCAGCAGTTGGATGGGGATAGAGTGGTGGAACTTTTAAAGCCAAATTGGTCATCCCAGGGGGTCAAGAGCAGGTTGCTGCTCTAAGTGGTTATTATGGGGGTTCATGTTGCCATGGTGATAGGGGAACTGAAAATAGATTGAACAAGATGTTAAAATAGTGTGTGTGGGGGGAAACCACAACAGATATTCCTTGAATTTTGTGTGACAAAGCCTGGCTCACAGGGCTGGAAGATAGCCATAGGTCAGCAGTTACAGTGAAAATGCATTTATGACCTCTCTCTCTCTCTCTCCTCTCTTCCCTTCTCATTACCTAAATCAGGTAACAAAACAAAAACAATAAGCAAACAAATAACACCCTTTTATTTGTAGAGTGTACATAACGCTGTTTAGACTTTTGTTTATTTAGCATGTACTGCCAAGCATACTTGTTGAGCATACTCCTTGCCAAGAGCTGGGCCAGGTACAGGGATTACGATGCTGGAGAAAGCAGACATAGGCATCTCCTCTGTGAGATTTACACTGCAGTGAGTTTGGCTGATAGTTATTGAGCACTTCCTATGTGCCAATCAATGTGCTGGACACAGAAGCTCCCAAGGTAGCCTCATCCCATTTCCCTGGGATTGGCACCTTTGTCTCCTTTACCCAGATGGGCCTGATGGAGGCCCAAAAGCTTAGGTGACTCGCCCCAGGAGACCTGGTCATTGGTGAGCAGGCAGGAACCCAGATTCTTGGCTCTGAGAGGCTCCTGCCTCTTGAGGCGTCCATACTTGGCCCTTGGCCTGCACATACTCCGACAATGACAGTGGGGCTGAGCCTTGAAGGCTGAGTAGGGTTTGGAGGCAGAGAAGAACGTTCCAGGAAATGGAGCTTGAGTACGTCAGGAGATGATGAGAGGGCAGAGCGCTCCTTGGGGAAGGAATTATTTCTGGAATTAGGAGTGGAGGATGAAAGCAGAGGCTGCCTCTGGAAATGACAGGCCTTGCTTATTGTGGCTGAGGCAGAGCCTTCAGGGGTCCAATCCGGGTAGAATGAGCATGGACAGTGAAGCTTGGGCCAGATGGTGAGGGCCTTGACTGTCCCTCTTTAAAGTTAGTCATTTCACCTTTAGGCAACAGGGAACCATCCCCATCAACAAGTGCGAAGAGGTCAGAGGTCTGTTCAGTAAGAGGTGCTCACAGGAAGGTGGTGTAGACATGGCACGGTTTGGCAGAGATGGGGTATGGTGCCCAAAGATGAAAAAGTGGGTTAGAAAGCTGTCACAGCAGCCACACCTGCCTCGCCATCCTTGGGACTGTGAGCTAACCATTGCTCACTGCGTATTTCATGGGTATTCCAGTCCTTGTGGGGAGAGGGACTTGTGAAAATGTAGATTCTGATTCTGTAGGTCTGGGGTGGACCTCAGATCCTGCATTTTTGCCCTGATCCCTGGTGATGCAGTGTTGCTTCTCTGGGGACCACGCCATGGGCAGCCCAGTGCAGAGAACAGCGACGGTGTGTCCAGAGCACCTGCTCCAGAGGGTCGCTTTGCTGGATCCTCCGTGTGATTCATTCAATTCTCTTAGCAACCAGTTAGGACTGTCATCCCTGCTGACTGATAAGGAAACGGGATTCCAGAGCACTCGGGTGACTTATTCAAAGCTGCATCGACATTTTAACTCAGACCCTCTGAATCTTCCATACCGTGCAGAACAAAGGAAACAACGCAGTCGAGGAACTTCTCATTAAATTTCAGATCCTTTCTGCAGAAACCCTGTTGCCGCATATTCAATCATTACTCGTGAGCGGAAAGTGAGGAAGAGGCAGTTTTCTCTTTTTATCTCGTGACCGAGAGGAGTGGCTTTAAGGAACAGGCGTGGATGACAGTGGGTGAAGATGGGGAAGGCTATGACATCAGTGAACTTCAAGTGCCATGTCTCGGTCTTGGCGCACTGGGGATGCGGAGGGAGCCGCGTCCGAGAGCCAGGGCGGTGGAGGAGCCGTTAATTCTCTGTGCACACGCTTGTGGTTTGGAAGGAGGCATGGCAGGCAGCCCAGGAATGTCTCATCCACTGCCGGGGATTTTGGGATGCAGGGAGCGCTCCAGGGTGTTACGTAATCAGTCATTGCAACACCCCATCCGTGCCTGGGTTTTCCCACCTCCTTGGGCCAGATCTGGAAAGCAAAAGAAGGGTTCCAGAAGGAGGTGATGTTTAGGCGGCAGACTGAGAACTCTTGGAGAAGAATGAGAGGTAGAGCTGAGGAGGACCCCCTCCGTCTCCCCCAGGCCTCGGGGGAGTCTGACTATCACTATGTCCTTGCCCAGGGCAAGGCCTGGGAACTGAACTCCAGAGCCTAGTGGCAGGTGTTACATATGAACTATCAGACTTGGAATCACCTCGCTTCTCTAAAAGTGTCCAAGCCTTTGCCTGGAACTGCTGAATTGGAATTTGGAGGAGGGGAGATTTCAAGGTGAATTTTTTTTTTTTTTAAACAGGTTTTCCAGGTGAATTCAATGGACTTTGAAGATTGGGAGCTATTCATAGGCAACTTGAAAAACCTGGAGAAAAAAAAAAAAAAAGGGAGAAAGAACACAGGCTCTGGAGTCAGGCAAATCTCTCAGACTCATGTTTGGTCCTTGCAGCTTATTAGCGGTGCCCTCTTGTTCAGATCCCCTGGCCTCGCTGACTTCTATCTGTAAAACGAGTTCCTGATGCCCCAACTCATAGGGTTGCTGTGAGGGTCACAATCAGACTGAGTCTGCAAGGGTCTGCTGCATACCAGGTGCTCAATAAATACTTGCAGGCTTCAGTGCAGCATCTCTCAGGAACCACTCTTGTTTCTGGTTGTCATTTGCCCAGGACATTTGTAGTTGGTAGTTGGAAAAGAACGAGGAAGTGAGAAGAATTTGGGTAATGAGCAAGGATTGAGTCTCATGATATTTGCCAATTTATAGACTTTAACATGGATGTGGGAATCAGAGCCTCAGCAGTCTGGTGCATTGTACTAACTCTAACAAGCTACTTTTTAACAGGTTTGGGATAAATATTGACCTGTACTCCACAGATTTAGATGCAAACACAAGTCACAGGATAGCCTTATACTGTAGCATAACTCACAAAAAGTGAAGATGACCATGGGTTGTATTATAAGAAGTATGAGCTCTGGAATAAGGGAGTGACTCACTTTTCTCTCACTGCTGGTCAGAACAGTCTGAAAATCTTCATGCACTCTGAGTGGGGAGGAAAGTAGGTTTTATCATTAGAGAAAGAACATAGAAAGGTAAAAGGAGTCAAGACCACAGAGTTGAGGAGTTTCAGGAGTCGAGTGATCCAGCCTGAGTAAAAGGAGGCAATGTATTTGCTGTGCGCAATAATCGGGAAGCAAAAATTGGGGAAGTGAGATGAAGGAGCAAACTTTAGGTGGAAACTCTTGAGACATAGACCTCTTAGTTCCTTATATGGAAGAACTTCAGTAATAGCTATGATTATTATGTTCCTGTACCAAATACACTAGATTACTTTATGTCATCAATCATCAACAGGCAGAAAGTGCCTGTTCTGCACTTTTCAGATAAGGAAACAGTTTCAGAGAGGGGAAGTGACTTGGCAAAGTCACACAGACCAGAAGGGTGAAGCTAAGAACTAAATCTCTGAACTCTGAAGATCTTGTTTGCACCATTGCATTGGGTCCTTTATCTAAGAGCAGAGGAACCTGAGGAAGAAATGAGTTGCATTAGAAAGGAACAAGTTCCCTGCCATTGAAGGTGACCATCTGTTAAGGATTTTGCAGAAGGAATTCAAGAAGAGCAGTTTAGCTGATCCTAGGGGTTGAGATCTTAGACTCTGGAATCATATGCCCCCTCAGTAGCTCATGTCTGAGTCCCACATCCTCCAATTGCTTAGAACTATTATAGTCTAAGTGCTTGACACAAGGCCAGGGACCAAAAAATGACAGCTCTTTTCAAAAGGCCAGAATCACCTGTGATGTCCTCAAAGATTCTCCTGGTCCTGCGAATGCAGAGGAGGGTATGTTCCTCCACTTATCTCACATGGGGTGAGCTCTCCTCCCTCCATCCTGAGATTCCTTGAAATCTTCTGACTTTCAGTCTCTAGACACAGACACTTGCTAGTACCCAGGACCTCATCCTTCAGGTCGGAACTTCGTGTGACATAGTGGGATAAAGCTAGGATCACCAATGAGCATGGATGAGAAACACCCATGGAAGTTGGAGAGTTCTTGCTTCTTTGGAGTAGAAAGAACATGACTGGATTTGAATTTAGTGCCTTTCAGTACTTTTTGGAGATGTTGAGTAAGTCACTGAACACCTCCCTCACCTCTAGCTAACCTTGAGACACTGAGTGAGCAGGAAGTAAAGGCTAAGGCAGACTTGTGAACAGTCCAGCTGACTTTTAAGGTGAGCCCTAATGCATACACCATGCTCCTGGGTAAAACTTGGGAGACTTGTTCATTCTAGGCATATGAGGATATCTCTACCCAATCACTAGCTGACCACTAGGTTCACTGAGAAAAGACTTCAGGGACCACACCTGACCAAAAACCAAACGAACAAAGCATGCAGACCTCATAGAATAACTTCTGAAAGTTCATTAAAATACACAAATGATAAAATAGCAATGCATCTGAGTGGAAGACCCGGTTTTCAGAGTTATCACTTTATATTATTTAAAGTGTTCAGTTTCCAATCAATATTATGAGGTATTAACAGAACACCAAGAAACTAAGACAAATACAAAGGAAAACAAAAGAACAGACAGCAAAAGAAGTCAATAAAAATGATCCCTAAGGAAATTCAGATGTTGAATTTATTCAATTTCAAATTTAAAAGAATCTAAACTTCCACCTGGAAAACCAGGAAAAGAAGAGTCAACTAAACCCAAAGCTAGCAGAAAGAAGGAGATAATAAAGATGAAAGCAAAAGGGGAAAATATTGAAGAACAATGGAGAAAATTAAATGTCAGTTGGTTCTTTTAAAGATCTAGAAGTTTGGCAGACATTAACCAGAATAACCAAGAAAAACAGAAAAAAAATTCATATTATTATCATCAGGAATAAAAGAAATGACATTACTACTGATGTTCCAGGAATGAAGGATTACAATAGACTGGTATGAGAGATAAAATGACCAGTTCATGTGTAATAGCAGATAATGCAGTCTTTCCTCATAAGATCAGGAACAAGATAAGAATGTCTGTCTCACCACTTCTACTCAACATGGCTGGAGATTCTATCCAGAGAAATTAGGCAAAGTGCTCGAATATCAGACATCTAGATTGGAAAACTAGAAGCAAAACTGTATTGGCAAGTGATATGATTTGGTATGTGGATAATCCTAAGGAATCCACATAAAACCTTCAGTCGAGCTAATAAATGAATTCAGCAAGGTTGAAGGATTTATAAGATCAATATATAAAAATCAATTATATTTCCATACACTGGCAATTTAAAATGAGAGTGAGAAAATAATTCCATTTACAACAGCACCAAAATAAGTAAAATACTTGGAAGTAAATTTAGTAAATGTAGTGCAAACTGCAAAAGATAGAAAGAAATTTAAAAAGACTTAAACATACAGAAAAAAAAAAGTCCATGCTTATGAAGTGGAAAACTTAATATTGTCAAGATGGAAACACTCCCCAAATGGTTCAGCAGATTAAACAGGATCCCTAGTGACACATCACTGCTATTTCTGTAAAATGGAGAAACTTATCGAAAAATTTATATTGAAATTCAAGCAACCAGAATACTCAAAAGAGTTCTGAGAAAGAGGAACTAAGTTGGAAAACTGACAATTTTCAACTTTGATACTTAACACAAAGCTGTGGCAATCAAGAGCGGGGGTGCTGGCCTTAAAATAGACTTACGCATCATTGAAGTAGAGTTGGGAGTGGAGGAAGAAGCCCTTATCTTTATGGTCAATTGATTTCAACAAGGTTATCAAGATAATTTGATGGGGAGACAGCAGTGGTTGACTGGACAGTACCAGGACAAATGGATAGCTGCCTACACGTGAACAAAATTGGGTCTGTATCTCACACGGTGCACAGAAATTAGCTACAAGAGAAGGCCTACGCGAAGAGATACAACTATTCAACTGTTAGAAGAAAACGCGCGTACATCTTCAGGAGTTGGGTGTTTTAGATATGACACCCAAAGCACAGTGACAAAAGATAAAACAGATAAATTGCCCTTTATTAGAAAGAAAAACCTCTAGGCTTCTCAGAATATTATTAAGGAAGTAAAAAGACAGTCTGCAAGATGGAAGAACCTGACTAAAGATGATTTCTGTTGTTGAGTTCAGCATCCGGTCTGTAGAAAGAATGCTCACAGCACAAAAATGTCAGAACCCCACTTAAAAAATGGACAAATGGCTTGCACAGATGTCACTTCAAGGAAGATACAAAACTGACCAATTCATACCCAAAAAGTTGCCCAACAGCGTCAGGCCTGTGGAGGATGCAGACCAAGTCACAATGATCACCACTTTACACCTACATGGAAGGATGGCCATAATAGAAAAGATGGACTTTTTTTTGTTGTTGTTTGGTTACCAGGGGTTGAACTCAGAGGCACTTAATCACTGAGCCACATCCCCAGCCCTATTTTGTACTTTATTTAGAGACAGGGTCTCACTGAGTTGCTTAGGGCCTTGCTAAGTTGCTGAGGTGGGCTTTGAAATCTTGATCCTCCTGTCTCAGCCTCCTGAGCCACTGGGATTACAGGTGTGCACCACCACGCCTGGCTAATATGGACATTTTAAAGTGTTGCTAAGAATAAAGAGAAATTGGAGCCCTTATCCACTGTGGGCAAGAATGTGCAATGTGCAACCACAATAGAAAACTGGCAGTTTCTCGTCAGACATAGAGCTACCATATTAACCTACAATTCTGTTAGGTGTCTGCCCAAGAGGATTCACAATGTTCTGTTCAAACAAGAAGTTGCACATGAATGTTTATAGCATTATTTATAATAGTCAGAAGTAGCAACAACTCAAATGTCCATCAACTGATGAATGGATAAGCAAAATATAGTATAACCATATTGTGTCATGTGATTCAGCTATAAAAAGGAATTATGTACTGATACATCCTACTACACGGATGAACCAAGAGAAAGAGCCCCCTCAGGATGCCACATGCTGTATGTGAAATGCCCAGAAGAGTCAGAAGAGGCTGATCAGGAGAGACAGAGCAGATAAGTAGCTTCTGGGGTCTGGGAAGCAGAGAAACAACTGACAGGTGCAGCCTTTCTTTTGAGGCTGATGAAAATGTTCTGGAATTAATAGTGGTGTGGGTTGCATGAGTTTGTAAATACACTAAAATCACTGATTTGTACACTTTAAAAGGAGAAACATTATGGTATGAATTACATCTCGATTTTTTAAAAGAAACTTTGATAGACTGGTTGTGAATCTCTGAGTATTTCTTGGCACTTAAGTAATAAACCATGACTGTTGCTTTCTTTCCTTTTTTCCTCCATTGTGGTTCTTAAAAGATCATTCTGGGCTACTTGTCTTTAGGAGTCTCTGCCAGAAACATCAGCTTACTGGACTGGAAAGTCGAGTTTATAATCTCATGTCAATTCTTGTTCCTTGAAGGCCTGGCAGCTCCTTGGCCTCATAATCACCTTCATGATTTAGAAGCAACTCTCAGATCGCCTGAACTGGAAATCACTACACGATTCCGTGGATTTTCCCATCCGTCAACTGGCAGGTACGAGGATGCTGCACCAGAGAAAGGGAAAGGAGCCCCGGCAGGCTCTGGACCACGCCTCTGCCTGGCCCCTGAGCTTCCAGGCTCAGCTTTCCTGGACATCTTGCCCCTCTGCCTTCTTGCTCCTCTTCCAGGATCCCTCACATCCCTGTGCAGAGGTGCAACCAGGGACCAAAGGATGTGCTGGGAGGGTCGGTGAGGTCTGTGCCTTTGAAAGTGTGTGTGGGGTGACCCAGAGGGGAAAGAGTGCTATGAGAAACCAGCTGCCAGCAGTTCTCAGTGGGCAGGGAAGGAGCCCTGTTATTCCACATGGGAAAACACTGTCCAAGCCCCTGCTGCTCAGCGGTTTCAGATCTCCAGGCCTCAAGAGGAAGGAAGGGTTAGGGAGAAAGAGCTCATTGCCTGATGTAAGAAAGTGGAAGGGAACCGCCTTGCTTTGAGGTTACTTTTACTAGAGAGGCATTTTCAGTTTCCATTAGTAGGAATGAGGCTGGGCAGGAAGGGCTTCCTGAGAAGGAAGAAGGAGGAGACGGAAGCAGAGGCTCCGTTCTGAGGTTGAACCCCATTGTGTGGGCAGCATGGGGTCTAGGGTAGGGGTTGTCTCGAGTAGGATGTGACACTTCATGCAGTGTTTTTCTCTCCTTCATGGGGACTGGAGAGCTGCACAGTGCAAGCTGCAATGCCCAGCTGCAAGTCAGCTGCGTGGTAAGGACCGGTCCGGGAGGGAGGTAGTGTGGAGCTGGACTCATGAGGTGCAAAAGTGGCCAGAGGTGACAGAACACTCAGAACAGTATTTCAGATTGAGAGAAGGAACAACAACAACAAAAAGACTGGGAGACTGTGACCCACAGGGAGCTGAGGGCCTCCTGAGAGCCGCTGGGCTGCTCTCGGTGTGAGATGGGGCCTGAGTGAGGGCAGATGGCAAGGGAAAGGTAACCCCAGGGCTTGCAGGGCTGGGACCCCAAGGAACAATGGGTAGTGAGTTTTTCTGAAGCTTTGAAGACCACGGTGGGGAGGATTCTGCTGAACCAGGGGATTGGGGGACCTCATGGGAGAGGAAGGACATGGACACAGACTCAGGAGCCCAGACGTGTAGGTTTGGTGAAGTCATTGACAGGGACATTGTCAACACAAGAGTTGAAGGTGGTCACTGCGGGACCTGGGGACAGGGTGTGATCTAAGGATGGACTTGTGCTCTGGGAACTGGGAAGTTGGAGTCTAGCAATGTGGAGCACTCAGTGCCAAGAGATGGGGCATAGTGCTAGAGAATGACCAAACCTCAGGAGGGGAGAAGGGAGGTGAAGTTTTCAGGGAGCTCAGTGACATGGATGGCAGAGCAGGTCTAGGGAGGTGGGGAATGACCTTCCCCAGGGGCTTGGAACCCTGGAAATTGGCCTCCTGCTCCCACCCACGCCTCCTTTGGCCCTTGCCTGCAGCCTTGCATTGGCTCCAGAGCCCATCCTCCTGGTCAGTTGCTCATCAGCCCAGGTGTCAGCACTGCGGGGCTGGGTCACATGCAGCGACAGGCAGGAGTAGGCGTGAAGCCTCACAGAGGTAGGGAAACCCACAGGCTGTACTTCCTGATGGTTGATGCCATCTCTCCCCACCTGAGGGCTAGGCTGGAGGCTGGCCAGGCCAGGGAGGCAGCAGCAAGGAATCCACAGCCCAGGCCTGCTGAGCGTGAATTCAGCATCCTTGTCCCTTCTCCAGCTGCCCAGGGCACCCTGACCTGTGCAGGAACTTGTGCAAGAAGGCTTAGAGTTTTGAGAAGTGGGTCAATTTCTCCTGACTCCAGATATCCAGGTACTGGAGTCCTCTAGCAGGACAGGTGACCGGGCAGCCCTTCCTTCCTCAGCCACCGCTCAGCCATCTGCTCTTGCTGGGTTACTGCAACCACCTCAGAAGGAATGGGAAGGACCTTTGAAAATCATTCAGCCTTTTCTCTTTACAAAAAAAGAAATAGAAACCTGGAGATAATGTGTTGAAAGTCACCTAGGACCTTGATGGTGGAAAGGCCAAGTCCATTGCCCAGGCACACTGGCTACGGTTCATGGTCTTCCCCACATAACGGAGGCCTCCCCAGCTGTGCATGACTTTCCCATCAAATCACACAGGAGGATCAGCAGGCTCTGACACTGTCATTCATTAACCAGGTGACTGCGGAGAGTCAGCTGACGTCTCTCAACTTCAGTGTCCTCATTTGTAACGTGGATGTGATGCAGAGTGTCACGGCCTTCCAGACTCAGCAGGAGGCCACCTTCTCTAGCTCCTGCACTCCACATGAGTCTTACGAAATCGTTCCCCAGTCACAATTCAACCCAGCAGGAATCTCACGGGTGTCACAACATGCAAACAGACACAACTTTTGGCACCAGGCTCTGCCTCTGCCCTGAGAAGCCTGGTGGCATCTGCTGGGGACCACTGGTGCCACTGCTTCTGATGGGCTAAATTCCGTAAGGCACAGCCGTCCCTGGGGAAGGGGATGCATCTTCCCTCTTTGCGTGAAGGTTGTCCAGAGGAACTATGTCCAGGCAGCATGGCTGTATGTCAATGCTCACAGAGTTTTCAGTAAATGAACTCTTGATGTTTATGTGGAGACCTTCTAGGGATTCCTAAGTCACACCACTAGGAGTTGAATGAAGAGAGTTCTGTAAGTGACAGACATCAGGTTCTGCCAAGTGTGCCGGGGATGGGGGTGCCCACCTAACATTCCATCTTCTGGACCCTTCCCAGCTACCATTGCAGTAGATGGGGCCATGTGTCTAGTTTTGACCAATGGCTATTAATGTTGTCATTTTCAGATTAAAGTGCAAGTGACCTAATTCTTTTTTCCCTGGCTCAGGAACTGGTGACATTTCAGTTGGATTTTTTATGATGGAGAAATAATCTTTTGTGCATAAAGTTGCTGAGATCCTTAGATTGTTCGTTACTGCAGCCCAATCTACCTTGTTCTGATTAATGCACCAAAATAAAGTTTATCTCCTCTAACCAAGCTGTCCTTACCTGACCAATCCTTCCCTTCAAATGTGAACTTAGCACATGGCCCAGTGCCACAGATGCCAGGCTTCTTGAGGACATTTCCTGTGACTTTGTCACAGGCACTCAAGTGTTTCAGAACCTCGCTTAGATTAGAGCTAAGATCTCTATCACTACTCCCTTCCTGCAGCTTCCATTTCTAAGGTCTCTTCTCTCAGCAACAGTTTCCACCCTGGAACTGACCTTCTAGAACACTAAACACTGAAGAGTACAGAACCATGGCTGTGACCGTTTCCCCTGAGTATTCAAGAGCTACCAATGCTGCTTTGCCTCTGGATTTATTTCTAGTTTTCCCCCACAGGGACCTGATACCTTCCTTGCTCTCTCCTCCCTCTTCCTACCCTCTCTCCTCCACTAGCCTTTTCTCCTGCAGTAGTTCCAACATGCATATGAGCATTGGCCAGCTCCAGGGGATGCTTGCTCCACACCACTGTCACACCAGGGCTGTGGCGGCTTACACAGGACTCTGCTTGCTTCTGGGGGGATTCCCTCTGGGGTGTGGCCTGGCCTGTGGGATGGAAATTATCCTGTGCCAGATCAGATGGGGGAGCTGAATCTGCAGTCCACACCTGAAGAACTGGAGGGAATTCTGTTCATCTTCCTCCCCAACCTACCTTGAGGTCTTCTCAAGCACCTCAGGGTGACAGCGAGGTGTTCACCTCCTCCCTCCTTTTCAGGGAACAGAAATGGCAGTGCTGATACATTCCTCCGATGACTCCTGTCTCTCTGGGACCACTCTGATTCCCCTCAGCCTCTAGGTACAGATGCCAACAAGCACTTATCCCTCTAGTCTCTGGATTCACAAGCCTGGTATGGTCCTCGGCTCTCCATACTTCTAACGTTTGGTGAATGTATCTCTTATTGCTTGTTTAGAGACACCGGCCATTTTGAACACAGGATCACCTTTTCCAAAGACCCCTGGACATGGAAGATATTGCAGATGAGGCTAAAATATCTTAGACTTAGCCAGCCTGGATTTTGTTATACCAGTGATAAACTGACCTCATAGAATGGTGGTTAAGAAAGTGAACTTTGGGGTCAGGTTACATGGGTTCAAATCCCAGCTTTGTCGGTTTGAGACAAGGAAACCTTGGGAAGCTTCCTCGACCTCCCATCTTGCATTTTCATCATCTTTAAACCAGGAGTGATAATTTTGCAGACCTTCCAGAGCCCGTGGGATGATAAGATATTACAATATGTGCCAAGGACTTAGTACTTTCCACATAGAGCATCTTACAAATGAGCCAGTTCCCTTCTTCCTTCCCCTGTAGGCTCCTCATTTTTCTTTTTTTTTTTCCTGCACAGGCTTGCCTGGTAATTTCCCGGAGACTGGCTTCATCTTCTATCTCTTCCTACGCACCTTGAGTGGCCTGGAGCCATTGCAAGTCATCGGTATATAAAATAAATGTAAAAGCCTTCATCTAGGCTCTCAAGCCTCCATATGCCCCCAGTGGACCCCTGTGGGCTAATAGCCCCTGTTCAGTCTAGCTGGCCTTTCTGTTCTCACTGAAGCTCCCCACTCCTGCAGACAGAACCCTGACCTCTTCCATCCCTTCAAACCTTACTCACCTCAAAGGCTTAGCAAAGGCCTTCCTCCACCAGGAACTCCTTGCTGACAGGCAGAATTCTGGGCCCTTCATATGCAGATGAGTCACCAGTGGAATCCTCTCTCTGTGGTTTTTTTGCTAATCCTGCAGGATCTCCCCATCCCAGTGTGGGAGCACTTCTAGGGTTGGCACATGTTTCCATATTTCATGTTTGACATTCAGTCAGTGTGAATTCAGAACAGGTTGACTGGTGGACAGATGGATAGCCATGTGTCCTGGAGGACTGGCGGCAGCCACAGCCATTACAGTGAGCTTCTAAAGGCCTCTGGGACCCTTGGGCGATGTTTCTGTCAGCTTTGTCACCATTGTGACCACAAAATCTCACAAGAACAAGTAGAGAAGGAAAGTGTATTTTAGGTAGGGCTCATGGTTTCAGAGGTCTGAGTCCACAGATGGCTGACTCCATTCTTTAGGGCCCAAAGTAAGGCAGAACGTCATGGCAGAAAGTGTGACTGAGGACAGCAGTTGAAAATACGGCACCAGGAGAGAGAGAGAGAGAGAGAGAGAGAGAGAGAGAGAGCGAGCTCCAACAATAGAAACCCCAAAGACAGGCCCCTAGGGACCCAACTCCTCCAGTCACACCCTCCCTGCCTTCAGTTACTACCAAGTTAATCCCTACTAGGGGATGAATGCACTGTGAGCTTACGCCTCTTATAACCCAATCATTTCATCTCTAAACTTTCTCACATTGTCTCACATTGTCTTGATATTATGAGTTTTTGGGAAACTCATAATATCAAGACCATAATAGGGGATATGGAGGAGAGTGAAACCATCCTTTGCAGCTGGGGCTTGGGGTGGGCTTGGAGAAATGGACTGTCACTCATTCTTTTGCCAACAGTCTTCTTCACTTTCCCCACCAGGCTTTCAACTGGTCATTTAGTAAACAGTTCTGTAGAGAACTGTCAATGTTGAGAGCCAGACCCAGGGTTCCAGCAGAGACTCCAACTCCTGTGAAAGTTGATTAACATCTTAACAACCAGTTTACCATCTGCCTTTTAACATGTGGATAATGTTAAAGACCCCTGTCTCATCTAGTTGTGAAGAGTGACTGAGTTAAAGCACACCTGTTAACTCAGTGTTAGAATGCTGCTTCGACCCACACCAGGAAACACTCTTTACACCAATCACTTTGGTCTGCAAATATAGACAGTGTTTCGCAGAGAGAAAGATCCAACTCACACCCTATCTCTACCACTGTGAACTCAAGGAGTAGATATGTATCTCCATCTCTGAATCTCTGCTTAACTTCAAATTGAAAATCATGCCCCTGATACCAGGTTGAGGGGGAAATGAGATATTGCTTATTAAGTATAGAGAACGGTGATTGTCATGTGTGGGAATCATGGAAGTGTAGCCATCTCTTCCATTTGTCCCCCTTTCCTGCCTGCCCCTTTTCTGCCTGTCAGAGTGACTGAGTTGAAATAGTAGCAATTGGAGAAAAGACATGCACAGAGAGAAAAATTCACCCTTTTGTCTGAATCCTAATGCAAAAGTTTGGCGTGGGTCTGCTGCCACCTGCTGGATCCAGCAGGCATGACATCCTTCAGTGCTCTTGGATGCCACCTTACGGGGGAAGAGGTTTGTGGCAAAGAGCTGATTAGCTCTTGTTGCACTATTCCCCCCAGAGGAGTGTACATTAAATGGAATTATATAGTATGTAATATTTTGTGTCTGAATTATCTGGAAAAAACGAAGTGTTTTTGATATTATTCACCCATGTTTTTGTATGTATCAGTAATTTTTTTTTTCATGCTGGGTTATCAAACCCAGGGCCTTGCACGTGTCAGGTAAGCCCTCCGCAGATGAGTTAGTATCTTTATATTGTTAAGTAGTTTTCAAGTGAATAAACATATAACCATTCATTTATCCATTCTCTTTATAGATATTTGGGCAATTTCCAGTTTTATACTATGGTTCATAAGACTGCAGAAACATCGGCGTACACGTTTTTGAGTGGAACTGGTGCACTTTTGTGTGGTTTCAAATTTATCTTCTAGAAGTGAAATTGATGAATCACAAGGTAGATGCATGTTTAACTGTTAAAAAAACAGACACACTCTTTTCCAAAGTAGTTAAACCATTTTATACCCCAGAATGAGGATTTCATTTGTTCACGTGCTCATCAGAGCCTGATAATCTTCTTGTTTACAAACTTTCAGCCATTCTCATGTATGTGAAACTACATCACATTGTGGTTTGAATTTACAGTTCTTTGATCATTAGCAATGAAGTTGAGCCCCTTGTCGGAGCTGCAGGGCCTGGCATGGGTGGGCTGGAGTGCAGGCAGCCCACAGACCCTGCCATGCTACCAAAGGACCTGAGGTGGGGCATGCCAGGGCATGCTGAATCAGGGAGCACCAGATGTCACCCTGTGGCAGCTTAGCCCAGGCCTGGTGCGGATGCCGGCTTCACACAGTGCTGCAGCTCTGAACCCCAGCATCCACAATCCCACAA
Organism: Sciurus carolinensis; assembly: GCF_902686445.1. NCBI lineage: Eukaryota > Metazoa > Chordata > Mammalia > Rodentia > Sciuridae > Sciurus > Sciurus carolinensis. Next base: position 68,411,478 of record NC_062215.1, on the reverse strand, counting down.
CCTCAACATCCTAGGAAGCTGTGGTTGCAGGCAAGCAGAGAGAAAATGCAAAGGAGGCAGACCTGAATGGACGTTCAGACTCAAGGGTTAAAAACTGATTAGCATGAATTGGAACCAATAGCACTGGTACTTTTCCAAACTCTGATTAGCATTAATCTGGATCAATAACACTGACCTAAGAACAACATGAATCCCTACACTAGCACACACAGGCAGCAACCTTTATTGGGGTCCCCTCTTGCTTCTGCAGGAGTTCTGTTTCTATTCTTTAGAATTCAATACCTCTGACTCCTTTCACTTTTGCCTTCTGCTGTCCAATTTTTCATTCTTTGGATTTGCAAGACAAGAACCCAGAAAGAAGTTAGAGGTGCACTGGTGGGGTCTGTTTCCCAGGAGAGGGCATGGCCCGTGTTAAGAGGTGTACATACCACTCAATGGTAGTGAAGAAGAATCCACTTTGCCAGCTACGACCCTCAGAGCTGACACCAGTAGGCATCCCCCGCCCTCGCTCTGACCAGCTGTCACTAAAATGGGCTTTCTCAGCTACAGAGGCCTGCTGCTTACACAGGCCCCTCCCACCAACAGAAGTGGAGAATCGAGTTTTGTCTCAACTCTAGTTTCAGCAATACTGAGAATTTTTTCAGGAACTTATTGCCAATTTGTGTATCTTTTTGGGAAACTATTATTAAAGTCATTTGGCCATTTTTATTTTTGACTTGTGTTGCTTTCATATTTTGAATACAAGTCTTTATCAGATAATGCATTTTCTTCATTATGTGGCATGCATTTTATATGTTCTATCTTCTAAAGTTTTCAATTTTATGGAAGTCCATTTTAGCAATTTTTTTCCTTTCTCCTTCCTTCTCTTCCTCTCCACCCCCACCCCATTTCTTTCTTTCTTCTTTTCCCCTGCTAGTATCTTTTGTGTCTTTTTCAAGAAATATTTGTCTACATACAGTTTTCTAGAATTTTCTCTCATGATTTCTTCCTATCAAAAACTGGCAACTACTTGTATAAAACACTCCTTTGGCTATCCTAGCCAGCATAATAAAGCAAGATAAGGAAATAAAAGCTGCATAGGTTATAAAGGAAGAAGTAAAGCTATAAAATTGTGATTTGAATTTTTAACTTGATGATCCATCTTCATTTTTGTGTATAAGGTGAGAGTAGAGGACTTTTTCCAAATGGATATCCATTGAGCCAGCACCATTTGCTAAAAAGACTGCTTTTTTGCCATCCAGTTACCTTCGGCAGTCATGAGCAGGCATGTACAATCTACGTCTGGACCTCTGTTCTATTTCACTAATATATTTGGCTATGTCAGTGTTTTAGTTAGCTTTTTCACTACTGTGATTAAAAGACCCAAACAGCACAATTATAGAGGAGGAAAAGTTTACTAGAGGGTTCACGATTTCGGAGGTCTTAATCCATGGACAGTGAAGTCCATTCCTCGGAGCTCAAGGTGAGGCTGAACATGGTGGAAGAGTGTGGCAGAGGGAAACAGCTCCCATCACGGTGACCAGGAAGCAGAGAGAGAGTTCACTTGCTAGATACAAATACAGACCCAAAGCCAAGCCCCAATTCCCACCTCCTCCAGCCACACCTTACCACTTCAGTTACCACTCATTTCCTCTCAGGGGATTACATCACTAATTGGGTTAAGACTCTTACTACCCAGTCATTTCTCTTCTGAACCTTCTTGCATCTCACATGTGAGCTTTTGGGGGACATCTCACATCCAAACTGTAACCGTCAGTACAACACATCTCAACTTCCATACTTTTATTGTAAATCCTGAATCAGATGGAAAGTATCTAACTTTATTTTTTTCATAATTATTTTGACTATCAGAAGTTCTCTGCATTTTCAAATAAATTAAATAGTTTGTTAATTTCTATAAAAGGACCAGCTGAAATTTTGACTGTATTGCTTTGACAGTATAGTTTTGACAGAATTGGTTTTAAGCTTCTATCCCATGAACAAGGTTTAGTTCTTCATTTATGTAGGTTTTCTTTAATTTCTCTTTGCAGTCTCTTGAAATTGTCACTGTAAATTTGTGTGTGTGTGTTAGTCAACTTTTTATCACTGTGACAAATACCCGAGAAAAACAACTTAGTGGAAGGAAGATTTATTTTGGTTCACAGTTTCAGAGGTTTCAGTCCATGGTCGGTTTGTCTCATTCTGTAGGCCTGAGGTGAGATAGAACATCATGGCAGAAAGGCATGGTGGAGGTAAACTTCTCAGCTCATGGCAGCCAGGAGAGAGAGAGAGAGAGAGAGAGAGAGAGAGAGAGAGAGAGAGAGAGGAGGATAGGAGGATAAGGGGACAGGACAAGAAATATCTTTCCAGAGCACATCTCCAGTGACCTACTTCTTTCAACTAGGCCCCATCTCTTAAAGTTTCTGCCACCTCCCACTAATGCCACCAAGTTATTTATCCAACAATGGGTTAATTTACAGATGAAGTCAGAACCTTCAGTATCCAATCACTTCCAAAGAATCCCAATTCTGAACACCTCGGCACTGGAGACCAGCTTTCAACACATGAGCCTTTGGAGGATATTCCAAATTCAAACCTTAACAGATGCCTTACACATGATTTGTAAAATGCATCCCTCAGTATCTCATGACTTCAGATGCTATTTTAATGGTATTACTTTGATTTCATTTTCCATTTGTTTATCACTAGTAAACAGAATTGCAATTGATGTTTGGATACATATTGATCATAAATTCTGAGTTCTTGCTATATTAATTTATTCTAGTATTTTATAGATTTCCCAAGACTTTGTATGTTAAAATCATTTTTGTCTGTGAATGAAGACAGCTTTACTTCTTGTACAATCTGTATACCATTTATTTCATTATCTTGCCTTATTATGCTGGCTAGGATGGCTGATGCAATATTTTATAAAAGTAGCTGAAGCAGATGGTCTTGCTTTAGTACCAGGTTTTGATGGAAAGTATTTACTCTATTATTATTATTATGTATTTATTACCTGCATATTTTTAATTTTTTATTATCTTTTGTAAGATTAAGAATATTCTTTTTTATTCACAGTTCACTGGTACACTTGCTTTTCAATCATGAATTGGAATTGAATTTATCAAATTATTTTTCCTGGATATTTTGAGATGATCATCACATTTTCTTTCTCTCTTATTTGTTCACTTGAGGAATTGCATTAATTATTTTTAAATGTTAAAACATCTTTGCTTTTCTAGGATAAACTGTACTGAGTTGTCATGTCTTGTGCCTTTTATATATTTCTGGCTTTGGTTTGCTTTTATTCTTGAGAAATTTTTTGCCTATATTCACAGATAACATTGTTCTTTAATTTTTATTGCTTATAGTGTTCTGGATAGACAGTCATATCAAGATCATTCTGGACACATGAAATGAGCTAGGGATTGTTTCTTTTCTGGAAAAAAAAAAGAACTTGAAAAATATTATTATAGAGGGTCAACCCAGTCCAGTCACATAGGTTTGGACAATTAACTTAATCTCTCTAGGTTTTCATTTTCTCACCTGTAAAGAGGGGTTGAATGTCTAGCTAGTATGGTTGTGGTGAAGAGAAGATGAAATGATATCTGAAAAACTGCCTAGCACTGCATTTAGTGGGTCCTCAACATATTGGAGGTGTTTTGCTAATTCGTGTGATTACTGTATATCATCAGAGGAACTATAAAGTTGTTAGAAGCTGATTCTCAAGGTCCTTTCTACTGTAACGTTCCAATATTCTTTTCTCCAAGAGCTTACTATTGAACAACTACCACACTAGTAGAGCTTTAAAAATTGATTTTAACTGTTTCCCTATGTGGTGTCACATAGGTGACACCTCCTCCAGAGGAGCCATCCTTGATGTAGTTTCTTTCTTTAACCAATGAGGAAACAGGTTGAAGAGTTGGGTGGCTTGCCTGAGGCAACATGGCGGATGGGTTGCCACTACTCATTGTGAAGCCAGAGTCATAGGTGAGGAGGGAGAAAAGGCCTGGAGCAGTACTGGTTCTCCCAGTTTCATGGCTACTACAGGGCACTCTCACACCATTTGGGGGGTCCCTCAGAAGAAGGCACCTTTAAAAGTTTCCATGCCAGAGTCAGGTCCTGCAGTCAGCTGCTTTCTCAGTCACTGCAGGACCATAAACAAGTTTTTCACCGTCTTGAGCCTCAGGTTCCCTCTTTGGAAAAAGGTGAGATCCACAGCAGCAGCCATTATTTGTTGGGAACCTGGTACATGACAGGGACTAAAATACATTGTTAGTTCTTCCAATTATCCTGCCAAGTACGTACATTAGCCATAGGTGAGAAAAGTGAAGTTCAAAGAGATTCAATAATTTGTCTAAGATTAAGAAAGTTCACATTATCCAAAATAATATTCCATGCATGTAAGTCTATGTCAAAATGAATTCTTCTATTATGTATGACTCTAATGCTCTAATAAAAACATTTTTTAAAAAAGAAAGGTCATATCCAGGATTGAATCTAGGAATAACTGACCCTTCTTTCCATGTTCAAACTGATCAAATTATACACTTTAAATACATGCAGTTTATTATAAGTAAATTATACTGCAATAAACTAAATTTTATTTTATTTTTTGTTTAACATGCAAAAACTATATATATTAATGGGGTTCGGTGTGATATATCAACCTATAAACAATAAAACTGGTTTTTAAAAGCATCAACCAGAATCAGATATAAAAGTTGAAGAGAGGAACAACAACAAAAAAAGGAATTATGTTCACAAGAATATATGTGTGCTCAAATCCTTTCAGCTCTACACTTAGGACTTCAGAATTTGACTGCATACAAAATATGCCTGAATAAAGTACTGTTTTTTAAAAAAAGTAATTAGACCTAAAAATCATAATTCTCAAATGTCACCTGGATCTTACTGGCAGAAAAATAACACTAGCATGTATATAAAATAAATCATTCTCTCCTGCTTACCCTTAAAAGTGCATTTTTCTTATTACAAAAGCAATACATATTCATCATAGGGAAATTAGAGAATAGGGATGAGCAAAAATAAAAATAAAAACCAGTCTTGTTTCTAACATAACCATATTTTACACTCTGGTGTATGTCTTTCCACTACTTTCCAGTATCTATATGTTTATTTAGAGGCAGATGTAATTATCTAATGCTTGGGGGAATTCCAAAATATAATATCTTCTTCTATGAATTCTTTTATAATCTAATTTCAATACTTATGAATGTACCAGGAAAGGCTTCCCAATATGTCAGTCAAAGATCATCCAAAACAAGAGTTTTTAGTTGAGTTCTATGAAGACTTAGAGTTCCTGGGAGGCATGTCAGGTGCTGGAGGCCGAGGTCAGGGCCAAGCAGAGAGTGAGGTGGAGGCGGGAAGGAGAGGAAGCAGCTGGGCATATCTGCCACTCACTCCACAGAGCCACTTTTATTTAGAAATATCAATTCCTAAGTAAGATATGATCTGGAAAGAATTACATTGCCCCCAAATCAATTAATTAATTAACAAAAGGAAATCATAACCTTTAACGTTCTTCTTTCTGCTTAATTTCTTTTCAAAATAGAAATAGTCTTATTGTTTTATATTTAGATGAAACCTACACATTTTCAATTTAAAAATACGAAAGTAAAAAACCGCATGCCATCCATTAATCTCATTCATCTTGCTGGACATTTTGGAGAAAGTTTTAGTCAGCTCTTTTGCTGCTGTGACTTAAAGACCCACCCAGAACAACCATAGAGGAGGAAGTTTATTTGAGGGTTCACGGTTTCAGAGGTTGTTGTCCATAGAAGGCCGACTCCATTGGTCTGGGTTGAAGATGAGAGTGAATGTCATGGCAGAAGAGTGTGGCAGAGGGAAGCAGCTCACATCATGATCAGCAAGCAGAGAGAGAGGACTCCACTTGCCAGATACAAATAGATACCCAAAGCCACGCCCCAGTTCCCACCTCCTCCAGCCACACCCTACCACTTCAGTTACCACTCAGTTAATCCCTATCAGAGGATTAATTAACTCACCAATTGGGTGAAGACTCTCACAACCCAATCATTTCTCCTCTGAACCTTCTCGCATTGTCTCATACGTGAGCTTTTGGGGACACCTCATGTGCGAACCATAACAGAGTGACTGTGTTTATCAAATTATCCTTGACATATGTGACATCCTGTCATTTTTCCTTTACGCCAAGTCATTCCTCCTGTCCTTTGTTGGTCTTTGAAAGCATGCTTCCTGATGTTTTACTATGGGTGTTATTTTATTGAGTTTATTGGTAGAACAAAGCAAGTTAAACTTAATTCTTAAGGAGAATTGGGTTTTCTTTTTTAAAATGTGTGACTTTAACCCACAGAATATCCATGTAAACGTGGCCCATGGGCATTGCGCACAACACCTGGGTGAGCCCTTCACAGCGTGGGTTGTGAAGTCCCAGGTTGCAGATGGTGGTGGTGGGACTCTGCTTTTCCACTGAGATGCTGCTAGCAGGTGACCCAGGCGGTCTGGGGGATTCTGGGAGCCTCTTCCAGACCCTGGCCAAAAAGGCATTGACATTTTCTGTGTGTCTTTGCATTTAATTGGCCACATATTTTCCCTTTCCGTGATCATTTAACTAGCCTCTTCTTGCATGTTTACTTTCTTTCAACTCCTTTCGTCTTCTTAAGTAGCACTGCAACAAATCTTCTTTAACACCGCTCTTTGTATGTCTGATTCTTTCCTCAAGAATAAATCTTAGAAGTAGAATTGTCAGGTCTACTGGTGCAGGTGTTTTATGGCTGTGTGTGTGTGTGTGTGTGTGTGTGTGTGTAGTACTTTCCAAAAGAATGCCCCAATTAATAATCCCATCATTGCATCCTCACCAATACTGAGTGGCACGTCTGTGAGCATGTTCCCTCTTATTGAATATAGCTTTACATGGCTCATGCCCACGGCTGTAGGATAGCCCACTGTGTGACTACATCATGACCTATTTATTCCTGCTGCTGTTGATTTGCATGGGGGCAGTTTCCAAGGTTGGAGCTCTTAGAAATACTGCAGCTATGAGTGCCCTAGAGTCATAAGAGAACATCGGCATGCACTGAGGGTGAGCATAGGTGTGCATTCCATTCAGTCTCTCCTGGGAAAGGAATTACTGAATCACGGGGTAGGTGGAAGCTTCGTTTTGGCAGTTACTGTCAAATAGTTTTCCAGAGTGGTTGTATTGGTTTACCACCTGACCAGGGGTGCATTAAGAGTTCCAGTTACCTCTAGCTTGCTGACACTTAGTCATTTGTCTTATTTATTCAGCCATTCTGGTGTGAATAGTATTGGGGTTCGAGTGTTCTTCTCCATGATAACTCCTGGGGCAGAACACATTTTCATAGCTTTATTAGTCACCAGCGAATTCCTTCTAATTAGCTGACTCTTCAAGGCTCTCCTTTTTTATTGTTTATTTCTAATTATTTTGTAGGAGGTCTTCATCTAGTTGGGATTTGTGTTCATTGTGTTACTCTTTCAAGTGCCCTTTTACTCTTTTGTGACCTTTGATGATATCCTTAAAATTTTAATCTAATCTAATCTTTTATGGTTAACACTTTTTGCAGTGTGTTTAAGAACTCCTTGCTTTCTCCCATATTACACGTTTTCTTATTTAAGATTAATAGTTTTAATCTTCACATTTATGAATGTGATCCATCTGCAACTGATTTTGGGGTATAACATAAAATAGAGGGACAAAATATGTTTTTCCAAAGGGATACCTGATTAACCCAGAACCACTTACTGTAATGACTGACTTTTCTCTACTGCACTGCAGAGGTGCACTCCCCCAAGGAATACTAGATAGCAATGAACAGGAATGATTTAAGACTCTATTCAATGAGGTGGATGATTCTCACAGACATAAAATTAAATGGGAAAAGACAGAATGAAAAGGATAGGCAATATGATTCTTTGCCTCTCATAAATAAAACAACCTTGTATGCTGAGGAATGTGTGTGACCTCTCTATTTTTTCTCATATATCTGCTTATCTATTCTTGTGCAAAACCACAGTGTCTCAATTACTAAAACTTTAAAACAGACCTTACTAACTGGTGATATAACAACCCTGCCCCAGCTTTGTTCTTCTCCAAGTTTACCTTGGCTATTCTTGGCACTTCTCACTTTCATTAAAATTTTAGTTTCAGAATATCAATTAAACCTGCTGGGATTTTGATTGAGATTGCTCTTATCTGTTTTCGATCTTCCAAATTAACTTCATTCTGTAAAGGTTTTTTAAAAAATCCCCCTTGGAGTTTTGATTTGGATTTTATTAATCCCATAATTTAGTTTGTGGTATATTGAATTCTTTTTTTAAAAAATTATTTCATGACTGTGAATACTGATTTCCCCACCAGAGCACCCACACCTCTTGTGGAAGCTCTCTGCCACATAACACTTTCATTTCTGCATAATTTTACGGCAGCCCTGTGGCCAAATAGTACTTAACCTATGTTTCTTGAGTATACCTCATAAACTCTTACAAAATGGTCTCATCAAACTCTTTCTCAAATATTCTGAGGTGGGTGTTTCTTGGCTTGTTAACTTCACTCATTTATTTCTTTGAGCGTGTTTGAATTCACTTAGCGAAGTCCGGGTGGAGTCTCATCTTACATGGGCGTTGAGAGACTCCATGTATTATTACATCTATTAAGTACTTAGGTATCTTCTTTTTCCCTAGGATCCTTTCAGCCCTGTAAAGGCAATTAATGCAAAACCAACCATCTAAAATGTTGTCTCTTTAGTTCTACAGCTTTAGAAGCGATCAACCAGCTGAGAAACCACAGTGAAATTGATATATCCTTATGAAGGTAAGAGGAGAGATGGGTTTTAACACATGCATAGAAGTTCTCCAGGTAATAGAGCCAGGTGGCAGGGGTGGCCAGGGCAGTGCACTTGGGAGCACTCTGAGTCCAATGGGAAAAAAAAAAAATGACATGAAAGCAGGGACGGTCACCCCTGTCTTAGAGGCATGAGTGGTCCACTAAGGGTGAAGAGTAAAGGGAGCTGAAGGAGAGCGAGGTGAAGCTGGACATGTAGGTTAGGGTTAGACTATGAATGATTTTTCAATGTCTGCAATTTTTTTTTTTACTTCATGATTTAAGATGGCTAGTATCAGAGTTTGTCGTGATCAGATTTGTACTTGAAAAATATTATTTTATACAACTCCATGAATATGCCCCCCAAACTCATGTTGAGAGCTGCTTGCCCTTGTGATGACAGTACTGAGGGGTGGGACCTTTAGAGGTGATAAGCTTTGAGGGCTCTGCCCTCATGACTGGATTGTGGAGGAGTGTGTTCCTGATAAGAGTGAGTCCAGCCCTCTTGTCTCCTGCAGGCTTGCTTGCTCTCTGCCATCTAATGACTCAGGACGAAGGCCCTTGCCAGACATTGGTGCCATGCCTTGGACTTCCTAGCCTCCCAAACTGAGAACCTAATAAACTGCTATTGCTTATAAGTTACACAGTCTGCAGTATTCTGTTACCACAGCAGAAGATGGACCCAGACACTTGCAGCATCGCGGAAGGTGGGCTGTCCTGTGACGCGCAGAGGCAGTGAGGAAATTACAAATAGTCCAGGCAGAAATAATAAGAGTTTGGACAAAGAACATGGGAAATGGGGATGGGAATTGGAAGTTACTCCAGAGATGAAATCAGTGCGTTTTGGTGATTGACTGGGTACGTGGAGGTCAGGGGAGGGCATCCTGGATGTCTGGATGCAGGTTATGGGATGTCAGTACGCCGAGCTCCAAATTGTTCACTCCGTATCCTTGAGTTAAATAGATCAGCTATTCTGAAAGCGTACCGGGATGGGGCTTTGATTGGCAGCTGTGTGAAAAGGCCCTGCAAAACGCCGCTTTATTCTTTCCCCCAGAATAACCACATTTGTGCCGTGTGATTTCATTTTACAGGATTTGTAGGTTCTTTTGTTCCCTATCCATCTGTATATTTACTGCTGCTCTCCTGGGAAGAGAGAAGACAGGTTATTTCAGAAACACAAACCCAGACCCAAAACATTCCCTCCAAGCTGCTGCTCTGAAATTAGATCAGTTTGTCAGATTAGATTGGAAAGGAATCTTAAATCATTTAGCACAAACTGCTCATTTTGTAGATGAGGAGGCCAAATCCAAGGGAGGAAACCTTATTTGTTAGCCGGTTAGTGGAATCGTGGGCTCTCTCTGCAAGTGGTGAGAAACGGTAGATGAACAGGATTTAAAGTAAGGCACCCGGCAGATCTGGGCTCTGCTGCTTACCAGATGTGTGATCTGGGGGAGGGGGTGTTTAGTTTTTTTCTTTGCACCATTTTTTGCTACAAAATGGAATTGTGGGAATTAAATGAGAAAACTGCCTGTGTACAGTGATGATACATCTCGGAGCTCTATGCACATCAGTGATGAAGATGATGGTCTGTTGAGAGTGGTGGTGGAGAAGATGGGGTCATGATGCAATTGATGGAGCAACTCTTTTGTTTTAGCCAGGTGCAGTGGTGCATCTGTGATCTCAGCAACCTGCGATGCTAAGGCAGGAGAATTGCAAGTTTGACGCCAGCCTAGGCAACTTAGCAATAGTGCATCTCAAAATATAAAAATAAAATAAAATAAAATAAAAAGGGCTGGAACTTAGTCCAGTGGTAGAGCATCCCTGGGCTCATTCCCAGATACCACATACAAAAACATTGTTTTTATTTTATTTTAATTGTTTTGCAGTACTGGGGATTGGACCCAGGGGTGCTCTGCCACTGGGTTAAGCCCCAGACCTTTTTATTTATTTATTTTTTTTGGACAAGGTTTTGCTAAGTTGCCCTGGCAGGCCTTGAATTTGTGATCCTCCTGCCTCAGCCTGTACAGTCACTGAGATTAAAGGCCTGCAACACCACACCTGCTTAAAATGTTTAATATTAGTTTCTTGACCTTGTTTTAGTGATCTCTAAAATTATCAATTTAATTGTATGTAAAATAGAGACAATCATCTCTATTTTGCATTTTTGGGAAACGAGATAAAATATGTATATTTAAAATAGCTAGTGCAATGCCTGGCACAAGGAGGATGGCCAAGTTTGCATTCTGTCTCTGAATCCAGACGTCCTTCTTCATGTCCTCCTTCTCCTTCTCCTTCTCTTTCCCTCTCCTTCTCCTTTTCATTGTTCTTCAATAATGGTCCAATTTTTACTAGTGGATTTCATTTCTTTTTTAGAATTGTTTGGATTACAGAAAAATTGAGGGAAGGCACAGAGATCCAACAGAGCCTCTCTTCCCGCACATGTTGCCTCCCCCATTATCAACATCCCACCCCAAAGATGTATTTTGTACAGTTGATGAACCTACGTTCGTCACATCTTTATGGTCTAAATTTCATGGTTTACATTAGGGTTTGCTCTTGTGGTGTACAATCTACTGGTTGCACAATGTGTAACAAGCATCTGCCATTATAGTTGCATCCAGAACAGTTTCACTGCCCTCAAAAATCCTCTGTGCTCTGCTCTAATTCTTGGCAACCACTGATCTTTTTACTATCTCCCAGTATGCCTTTCCCAGAATGTCCGGTAGTGGGAACCATGCAGTCTGTATCCTTTTTCACCCTCTTCAGATTAGCTTCTTTCACTTAGTGTTTATGCATCTAACTTTCCTTCTGATCTTTTCATGACTTGCCCGTTCATTTCCTTTTAAGGCTGAGTAATATACCATTTTCTGGGTGTTCTACAGTTCACCTGCCTTTTGAAGGACATCTCAGTTCCTTCCAGGTTTTGTCAATTCTGAATAAAGTTTCTGTGAACATCTTTGTGCAGGTTTTGGTGTGGACATACATTTTCAACTCCTTTGTAAGAATCCCAAAGAGCACAGCTTCTGGATTGGATGGAGAGAACATTTTAAATTTTGTAGGAAACCATCAAACCACCTACCAAAGTGGCGGTGCCATTTTATATTCCTACCAGCAATGAATGAGAGTGCCTGTTGTTCTGCCTCCTTGCCAGAATTTGCTGTTGGCAGTGTTCCGGATTTGGCCATTCTAATAAATGTATATTAGTATATCTCATTGTTATTTTAATTTGCATTTCCCTGATGACCTTTTCATATGCTTATTTATCATCTATATATCTTTGTAAGGTTTCTGTTGTAAGGTCAATGACCCACTTTAAAATAGGATTAGTTTCTTTTTGTTGATTTTTAAGAGTTTTTTTCTGGCATATTTTGAATAATAGTTCTTTATCATATTTATCTTTTGCAAATGCTTTCTCTCTGTGGCTTATTTTTTATTCTCTTGACAATGTCTTTCACAGAGCAACAGAGCAGGTGTTTTTAATTTTAATGAAATCCGACTTATTGATTCTATTACCTGATTGTGCTTTTGAGGTTGTATCTAAAAAGTCATCACCAAACCCAGGGTCATCTAGATTTCCTCCTATGTTATCTTCTCAGAGTTTCGTTGTTTTGTTTTACATTTAGGTCTGTGATCAGTTTTGAGTACATTTTAGGTAAGGGCTTAAGGTTTGTGTCTAGATTCATTTTTTTCTTGCATATGACTGTCCAGTTGTTCCAGGGCCATTTGTTGAAAAGACTGTATTTTTTCCTTTGTATTGCTTTTGCTCCACTATTAAAGCTCAGTTGGCTATATTTATGTGCATCTATTTCTGGGTCTTCCATTCTATTCCACTGATCTTTCTGTTTGTTCTTTCTCTAACCCACACTGCATTCATTACTGTAACTTCATGTAAGTCTTCTGGTGGACAGTATCAGTCCTCCAATTTAATTCTCTTTCAATATTGTATGACCTTATTTTTTTATTTTAATGCTCGTCATTTATCCATTAGGTGGAAAAATATATTGTCATCCTTGCTCTTGAAGCCCCTCCACTTCTCAGTGTCACATGAATTCATTCTCTACAGTGTCTCTCTCCCACGGCTTATGGATGACCCCAGATAATGCCACTCTACTCAAAGCATTCTGGGTATTAATTAACTTCAGGACAAGGACACTTCCTCTGGGAAAATTCTCATCCCACCAGAGACTGGAGGCAGTATGAGGTTTCCTGCTTTCCATCCAGACATTAATCGGTGGATATAATAAAAATTTTGGTGGTGTTTAGAGACTTTTGGCAATTTCCTTGCTTTAGCAATTAAAATACTATTTTACCTTTTTGATTGCTTTTAGGTGGGGTTCCCAGAATGAGAGTAGAACAAAAATATCCGAACCCTTTCTATTAAGCCAGGCTTATTCCTTCAAGGACTGGGGGGAAAATTAAATAGCTATCTATTCAGAGATCTTTTGTAAAAGCATCTGCTCCCCAGGTCCAATGCAGACAGCACAGCTTGATGGCTCACTGTGACTGGACATGAATGAAAATCTGGTCAGGGATTGTCACATGGGGAGGACAAACATGTCGGTATCCAGTAGCAGGAGCATCCCCATCAGTTGCCATACAGGTGCAATCACAGAAATGGCAAACACCAGCCTTGGCGGGGGGGTTGTCTTTTCTGGAACTGCAACATCCCATCTGTCTGCTTTTATGCCTTAATGTCCCCAGTCACTCCCTCCAAATGCTACAGAACACATATTTATTGTTTTAATTAAAGGGAATAGGTTTGAGGATTTCAAAAGAGAAATTTGAATCTATCCAAGGGGGTTCCAAAATCAGGAACAGGAAAGCTTAGGCCAGAAAGCATCAGAGTGACATAGCTGATTCCAGGTCCCCTCATTTATGTATGAAACAAACACTTGAGGTAGTCGAGTAGTCAGAGTTGGGAGATGGAAAGAGTTCAGAAGAGGCACAAACTTGCCTGTGTATTTTTGTCTTATGTTGTGGGGGGGCGAGAAAGGGAGAAAGAAGAAAGGAAGGAGAAAAGAAGAAACACTGAAGCTCATGTCTTTATTCTTCTCCCAGATGGATTCCACTGGACTCCATATGTCACTCTGAATATGCCTGTATACAGCTGTGGATTTAGATAACTCCCTCTTCCCCTTCTGACCTTTATTATGACTGCAAAAATTCTGCGTGGGAGGGATAAATAATGCATGCTCTTGGCCAAGAAAGGAAAGAAGACCCAAGGAAAGATTGCAAAATAGAGTGAGCAACATCTATTTCTCTAGCATATTTTTATTTCCGACCCACTTCCTCCTAACTCCATCACTTGCCAATCAGTACCTGACAATCTGGAAGCAGAGTGCTGGGGAGCACAGGTTTGGGGGGTCCAACTTGCATTTCAAATGCTTATAGCAATGATATATCAGTTGTGTGTTCTTGGAAAAGTCCTTTTTCTCTCTGCCTTGCCTTCTCTGTAAAATGGAGATACTCATTTTAGCAAAGGCTTAGGAAAAGTAATAAATGAAGATGTATGCAAGTGAACCTTTTCACCTTGGAGAACAGACAGATGAAAGAAAGGAGGTCTGTTTGGGTCTGTTGTGGGCCTCTGACATTGGGGGACATGCTGCAAGGGGAAGGGGCACTTCTCAAGGAGCCTTTAACTTGTAAAGGTAGGAGAGACCCCAGAAGCCTGGTCTTGGTATTGGATCCTCTCAGCTGGCTTCCTTAGTTGCAAAGCAAACAAAAGTCTACCCTCACCTGTGGGGTGGAGGGTTTGGGCTTCTCACCACACCGAGGACAGAACCCTCTGCTTCTTCCATTTATAACAGACACAGATCAAGGGGAGACACCGAACTCCAAGCTCAGTACTTAAAACAAATTCAAAGTTGAATCCCACATGGGCAACGTAGGTACATCTATGACGTGTGTTTGTTTCTTATCCATGCCTGTGTGAGCTGAGGTATAGGGGGCAATGACTGCTTTCCAGTTGCTGGCTTAAATAAGTCCACAAGTGCTTGACCCACAAATGTTTGAATTAGAAAATGAAGTGGAGAAGGAAATGGCTGTAGAACAACAACCACCAATCCAGTTTGGCTACTTAATATCTGTGGGAAGAAGTCGGAAGCAGCCACAGAAATGAAGTTTGGGGACTTTTTGCTCATTTGTGCATTGTCTTGGTCTCCTCAATTACACACCTAATTAAGAGTCAGACAGTTAGGCAAAGACATTTAAAAGTAGGATAAGAGAGTGCAGGATTAACAGGAACAGGCACATCTGGTCTTTGCCAAATCCTGGGGAGGAGTGTCCTTGTAGTCTGCCTTTCAGAGTCCAAGTCCTTGCTTCTCTGTGAGCTTCTCTGACACCTTCTGGACACTTTCTCAGCAACTGTGTCTTGTCATCTTGTCCTTAAAGACACTGAATGTCAGAGATGGAAGAGATCTCCATAGAGCCAAGAACCGAGTCCCAAGTACTAGTGCAAGTCACTCAAGGACACAGCAAACAGGAGACCCAGGATTGGCCAGGCTTTCAGACACCCCGCCTCCCGACTCCCTGGCCATTTTGGCTCCCTTTTCAATACCATCCAGTCTTTTTCAATGTTTCTACTCTCTCTTAGTCCATTCTCTCCATTATAATGTTTCATTTTCCTCTTAACTCCTTTGCCTCCTAGTAAAATTATACTTCTGGGCCCAGATTTGCGACCAGGTCGACAGATCCAGGTAGAAAGGGGATGAGAACACTCGGTTGATTAAGACCACCTGCCATGAGGGGGATTATTTCAACTGATCTGGGTGCGGGTCCCCACCACCCCTGCTCTTAGGCCTATGGGATGATGGGAGGGTCAAGCTCCCCTGTGTACTCTTTCCCCATGTCCTATCCACGGGTCCCCCATGGGAGTTTGCTGCAGAAGCAAATGATTTTGCGTACACACTAGAGAAACCCTTTGCTCGTTCTCATTCCGGTTTCACCAGGTGTTTCAGAATTACTGTCTTACAAAAGAATTGAGCTGAGAGAGAACTGACAAGCTCTGTAGGGAGGAGCGGGGCAGTGCTGGGTGAAAGCGAGCATTTTGCTTGCCTGGTTGAGGATATTGGAAGGCTCAGGGCTATTCCTATGACCAGAGAACTCTTTGACTCTGGATGCAAAGGGTAATTAGAGAACTTGCTCAGGAGTTGCCTGGGGAAGCTATACAATCAGTTTCTTCCATTCTTACTTCCTGTTAGATGTATCCTTGCCATTTCCATGGCAACTGGGAAGCTTCTAGAGTTGCATTGAACCATTGCTTGGGGAGATATGAGGAACTGGATGGGGTGGACAGGAGCAGGGGCTGAGATGTATGCATTTTCCCATTTTAGCCTTACCTCTGGTTTTGACAGGGCTATCCCCCAAAGCAGATGCAGAAATGTAAGGATCATTATTCATCTTGTGACCTCAAGGCCTCAGATGCCAATCCTGAGTCATGAAGATGCTTGGTGTGACTACAGGTCTGTGCTGGAAGAATCCTGTGTTTCGGCTTCCTCCTGTAGCCTTGTCTACCCATAGGTCTCCTGCCTCTCCCCCTGTTCCCTCCTTTTCTTCCTTTAACTTCTTCCCCAAGCCACTAGCAAGGGACAGACTTAGTACCAGAGTCACAGAAAGGTCATACCTCTTCTTTGCTGGGGACAGGGTGATTTGGAGAGAATGGGAACCATGGCATACAAGTTAAGAGCAATGATGTCTTTCTGACTCTGGGATTTTGACCTTCAATTGCTTCATCAGTAAAGTGTAGAGGATGACAAAGCCTCCTTCATAAGGCAGCTGTGAGGATTAAATGGGTGGATATGTGTGCTTCCCTTAGAACAATGCCAGTCATGCAGAAGGTCCTAGATTACTAGGGTGGACTTATGTACAGATGTGCCTCAGCTAGTTTCATCTTCTGATTATTTTCCCAGTGTAATTGCTTACAGTGTCCCTTTTCCATTAAAAAACAATATTCAAGAGTAAAGGTTAAAGGCTGCAGAAACTCCCAGCACAATGCTTGGCATGCAGTGGTGTTCCATTAATGCTGATTCCTTGTTGCCTCCTCTTATTGGTTGTCAAGCTCCTTGGCGAGCAGGAGCTGTTTGTTCCCTCAATTCTCCCAGTGCTCAGCATGGTGCTGGTTCCTGGGCTCGCAGTCGGTAAGTACTCGCTGAGTGAGTGCAGGATGAATAGATTCTCCATGCATTACAGGCCTCCTTATAAATAAATATATTAACTTCCTACTTACTGCATCATAGCTAATCACTGCTAGAGATGAAGGCTTTGGGGACTTAATGATTTTTGAAAACTATATTCAAGGTTAAATTATGAGTCAAGCCAAGACTTTAAACTGCTGGAAGCAATTTCCTCATATTTCAACAGTTGCTCAACCGCATCCGCTTTATTTATTCAAAGCCCTGGAGCCCCTCCCTCTCACATTCTCCCCCATCTGGAGCGAGCACATCGTGGCAGTATCCCTGCCGCATCACCCTGGAAAGGAAGCAAAGGCACAGAGCACAGTTTAAGGCTGAGGTGCCTCTGCCCCATGTTTTCCCAGGGGATCGACTAGGAAGCAGGGGCATGTTTGTCCTTGGTATGAATCCCTTCACTTCCTAAATTCTGTATTTACTCACAATGTGTGAGGGATCAAAAGGAGAGGTTGGTTTTTGCAATTGACCCCTCTCCTGTCCTACCTGCGACCTAGCTAACTCATCAGGCTCGTCCCTCTTAGCACTCTAGGAAGGACTAGTCTCTGCTGGTGAGGTGGCAGGGGCAGAGCTGACAGTGGAGGCCCTTAAAATAGCCTTTGACTGTTGAAGGGTGCTGTGCCCTGCATGTCTCCTTGGTCCTCTTCTTCTTATGGTCCGTCTTATAGATCTCAGGTGCCTCAGGTTTCTTTGTTTCCTTCCGGGGGATGGAGTAAATTTTGGTTCATCAAGTAGGGCTGGTGGTTCCATCATTCCTGATGTCGAGTGGTTTCATTGTGGATATTTTTGTTTCTGATTTCTTCCTTAGATTATAAGTTTCTCCAGGGAAGGGTTTTGTCTGCTTTATACTGGATTGTATTTTTAATAACTAAGATCAAGCATGTGGTCAAATGCAACTATCATTGGGATTAAAAATGTATGTAGCTTTTATCCTTGAAACATAATGTAGCAACTACCATGGACTAGACCTTCTTTAGTGTGTGGTACCTATTTCCCTGCAAGCAGGTGGGGAGAGGACTTTGAATGTGTGTTGTTGAAGGCCTTTTGGGGTCTTGGCAGAAGTCATTTCTCTCCTTGTTTTGCAGGGGCCTGGGAAGGTATGGACCAGTCTGCAAAGGGATCCTGTAGACCCACAAGGCATAAAAGGGACAAGAGGGCAGCCCTGACCCTAGAATCATGTGAAGATAGAGTCAGCAAACTGGAGGGTGGTAGCCCTCACCCAAATTCATGGGCTGGAGTGAAGGGACTAAGTGGACTAATGGGGAAGGCCTGGTTGAAACTCAGCAAACGAATGAGTCTGGAAAGGTCTCTATACCTAGTTCCTCTGACATGCTGTCCAGACCTGAGGGACAACCACTGAGCATGTGTGCTTGTGAACTAAGGAGATGGTAACCTTGACTCCTGCAGTGATCTTGGCCAGCACCAGCATGGCCTGGACTGTGCTGATCTGAATCTACTGGAGACCATTCTTCAACAGTGACCTCTGCTGGTGGGGAGGAGCATTGCACTCACAGTCTGGGAAAACTACTGGGAAACCCATTCTCAAAACAGGAGTGAGTGTTGGAGCCCTGGAGCTCTTGGATAAGGGGTGAAACCATGAGGAATATATTAGCATTGAGAAGGAGGGAGAATCTTGGATTTATACTGACTAGTAGACAAGTCTTGAATGATTCATTTAAAAATATGGGACTACCATTCATTTTATCCCCAATTAGTGAAATAGCTTATACCAGTTACAAAACTTGAACAGTGCACAACACTTTGCATGTAACTGGACTTTGGTACATGCTTGTTGAATGAAGGGGATAGATGGTTGGATGAGGAAATGGAAATAAGGTTCATCCACCACCATACTATGATAAAAACTGTACATACTTAATTTATTACATACTCTAATTTATTTCTCACAAATGGTAAATATTGCTCTTGTCATTCTATGCAGGAGTTGTTCAATGGCCAATATCCTGGAGCAAATGGTGGAATCAGTATTTGAACTCAGAATGAATTTCCAAACCCATGCTGGCTCCACTCATGTTGTAGTCAAGGGAGTCCTGGGATTGGTGAAAGTGACTGGTTTTCTCCTGAGAGTTCTGATCTAGAGTGAGGATCATAGTCCTCTGAGAGTCTAAGCAGAGACATCTTCAACAATGCCAGTGGGGGCCATTAGTTACAACCATGCACTACCGGACATGGAAAGGGAGATGGGAATAAAGGTGAGTCAAAGATATGAATTGAAGCCAGGAGCTGTGGCGCACACCTGTAATCCCAGCAGCTCGGGAGGCTGAGCGGGGAGGATTGTGAGTTCAAAACCAGCCTCAGCAAAGGTGAGGTGCTAAGCAACTCAGTGAGACTGTGTCTCTAAATAAAATACAAAATAGGACTGTGGATGTGAATCAGTGGTCAAGTGCCACTAGTTCAATCCCTGATATCCCCCAACCAAAAAAACAAAACAAAAAAAAGATATGAATTGAGAGACAGAAAAACAAATAGGTAGCAGGGTGGGAAAAGAGGACAAGGAAGAGAAACATGTCAATAAAACTGATGCATTGAGATCATTCAACTGAAAGACACATTAAGTACATGGGTGGGTGATTTTGCAAGGATTCCTGCCAAAATCACATGAGGTTAATTATTTCGACCCCCATTTCCTGCTATCACACTTGACTGAGGGCATCCTGGACTGGAAATGACACCAGTGCCCTCAATAATGCATGTGCAGCAACTAATGATCTCTCTGGAGTGTAGCTCAAGTTCCTGGAGTACAACTGTAACTCTAGAAGCAAATTGGCTTTGCAGTAATGGCTCCAACATAATTGCTGTGGTTTCTAGTCCATTTTGGCAAGAAACACAAAGCATGCAATTATGAAGTTTTTTTAAGAGCTATGGTTCATCTTGGAATATTAGCGAATATGTGACTGTCGGGAGCTCATTTGTGAAGAAGCATTACTTACACCAAGCCACAGAGGGTGGGGACCATGATTACCTTACGCACACTGTTCCCAAGAACTGGCTCATGGGAGTAAACCAGTGACGATTTGAATAAAATATGTTCCGAAGCTCTGTTTCTTTGAATACATAGAAGTATCACACATGGGTGACTACCAGACTTGGGGACACTTCTGGAAAATCAGAAAGCAACCTAGTTTGTTTTCAGCCTTATTCATTCATCAAATATTGATTGGGCCTCTCTGCCGTGTTAGGAGCTGTGTTCGTTGAGAGGGTCTCACTGCGATAGGCTCAGGACATCCAACAGTTGGTCAATTGTACTCTGACACAGGGAAGACAGGAATACCTTCCCACATTGCTCCCATTTCCAGTTCAGGCCAATAGACCCCTCACAGCTTTCCCACCTCCTCGCCACACATAACCCTGCTTGGCAGAGGTTCCCACATGTACAGATTTCTGGAACCCAGAAAAAACATCCACCTACCATTTCCTAATGCTCACAATTCCATCAAAACCATGAACCAAGGAATGCACTTCGCAACCCTCGGGTACCTAGACTATCGGAGGAGGATCACAGGCCTGACCGGTTATTGTGCTTCAAGATAAATAGCTGAGTGAGTAACAGCTGCAGCCCAGGGAGCGCTTGACTACTGTTTCTTATGAAAAAAGAAAAGAAGAAAAGAAGATTCCTTTAGGCGGGAACAGGCTGTTTCAGGTACAGGTAGACCTGGTTGTGAAGTGTTTGTGCCGTGGTGTTCCCACAAAGAGGACACGCAGAATCGCTGCTCTTCTGTGGTCGCAGGACCTTCAGACAATACTTGGCAAGGTATAAGTGCTCACAGTGGAGTTTCCCCACCCAACTCAGAGGAAAGGTCCCCAAACCAGTGGTGAGCGTTATCTCCTTGTTCCCTGGAGCCCTGGATGCCCCCTGACTGACAGCTATTTAAATTTACTGTTTCTCTGTCCTCAAGAGGATACTCTTCCCATTTTGCATGAGGAGGGATGGGTGGCATGGGGACAAAACAAAGTTCACACATCTGCAAAGCGAAGCCCTATGCCACCTTGGTCTCCTTTTGATGACAGTAGGAATTATAATAATTGTGTTAATAATGGGATCTTACACTTAGCTTTCATTAGATCGTATTAGTGCTTACATAGCTCATCTCTCACACCCTCCCATCAGGCCTCTGAGGCAGGCACTGTCACTATCCCCATCTTATGGATGAGCAAGCCGACGTTTAGCTAAGGTAAGCAGCGAGCTTTAAGGAACAGAGTTGGGAAGTGTTCAACCGTCAAATGACACCAGCTGCCAAGCCCTTACCCACAGCACCCTGGCTGCACAAGGCACTTGGGCTGCAGCCTGACTCAATGACCCCACTCTCACCTGAAGTTCATGCCCACATTGACAGTTACTTTACCTCTTGAAGCTTGAGTCTTCTTATCTGTAAAATGGGCAGAAAAACAGCAAAGGACTGAATGGGATTGGGTTCCCAGTAGGTGTTGAGTCCCTTCCCTCCATGGAAATCTAGTGTGCACAGAGGACTGAGAAGGACATTTCAATATCAGTGGGCATGCCACTCACAGGACCCACATGTGTGTGCATGGTTACCCTCTGTGCATATGAAAATTGGGATTGCCCATCAAAGCATTTGAGCATTGGCATTTTTTGAATCTACAGCTTCCAGCTGAGCTCTGTTGGAGTGTAACTCCTCCTCGTGGGACTACATACATGGTAACTGTAAATGAAGCCCATGGTTGTTTTGGTGTCAGGTGGCAGCCTCGGAATATTGTCCCAGCAAAGTTAATTACATGTACCCGATGCTCTCCATGCACCTTCTCCGATTCTCGCACAGTCAGGTTTGCAATTTCCTGTGCTTTCCCTTGATCTATTTTTATATCATCACATAATAATTCATCCCCTAAATATATCCATCATCCTGGATTTGCATTTTTTATATTAAGTCTCTTCCTGCCTCGCATAGTTTAATCAGTGTTTGCTCAACTCTCTGAGTGTCAGAGACAGTAGGATTATAAGGTGTGGGTCAAAGCCCAGGCTCGGGTGGCTTGTCTTCTCTGTGACTTGGGGTAGTCCCCTCCTGTCAATCTTGGGCTTGGTGTGCTCATTTATAAAATGGGAGCAAGAACTACATTAAGAAATAGTTCTGTGGCTCATGAAGGGCATTATAATTGGGAGGAATTGCGACTAGTAATGGTCCATCTTTGGGTGAGTTTACTGAACATTGCCAAGTCCTCAGCACCATGCATGCACAGATGGGGAGTGAAATAAGAACAGCAAGCTTGTGAGCTGTGGAAGCAAACTGGCCCTGCCTTGCCTTCCGATCTGTGTGACCTTGAACGTGTGATTTAACCTAGCTGCACCTCAGAGTAGAGAATAAACAGCTGTCAAGTAGAGATGAAATTGTATCCACATCACTGATCTATATTAGGATTCACTTAGTGGTTCCCACCTGGTGGTGATTTTGTCCCCAGGGAACATTTGGCCATGTCTGGTGATGCTTTTGGTTGACATGACTGGGGGCACAGGATGCTACTGACACCTAGAGGAGTGGCCAGGGTTGCTGCTGAACATCCTACAATTCTACAGCTCCCCTGCATAGAATTACCCAGCCCCAAATGTCAATGGTGCTGAGGTCGAAAACCTCTCATGAGCTGATATAATGCTTGTACATGTGGGTCCCCCCACACACCCAGCTCCAGCACAGGCCTGTTCCCTTGTGACCAGCATGTCCACACCCGAGTTGCTCATCTGCCAGCTTCTTGGATGAAAGGCGTTAGTCTGATTCCTCTTTGAATCTCTCTGGGTATTTTGGACTGTGACTACACAAAAGACATACTCTGTAATGGCTGGTGAAATCAATGGCTACCCTCGAGGTGGCTGCAGTTTGGTTTCAGAGTTGGACTGGAGTCAGGTAGAGATATATAGATGTAGGGACCAGTGTTCAGGAGAGAGGGAGGGGTTCTGAGGGAAGGCACCCATGGGTGGCTGGAGGAAGGAAGTCTGGCCCTGGCCGGAGACAGTGCCCAGCTCTTACAGAAGGATATGTACGAGACCGAGGAGTGGGCGTCTCTGGATCTCCATCCCTGGGAAGACAGCTGACCCTTCTCCGGGTCAGAACCTGACACAGTGACTGTTCTCAGAACTACCCAGGACCAGGTCTGCAGAGGCCTACAGGAATCATCTGGCTTTTGTGTTTGTCTTGGGAGGAAACAGTGGTGCTGCTGAATACTGGTAGGATGTGGACCAGAGCTCAGAGGAGTGCGTTTGAATGAGCATCATGTCCTCAAGGTCTGGCAGAGAGCTTGATACGGAAGAGTTGCTTGACAAAATTTCCCCACCTATCTCAGGCAAAAAAGGCCTTTGAAACCAGTGTGAGACTCCAGTCCTTGTCCTCTGGGACCTGCGCGCACCCTGACTTATGAATATTTATTTCCACTGCTTGCCTGCTCTCATGTTTTTATCTGATTCATGACTGTATTCTCTTTTTTGCATGGGGATGGGGTGGGGATCGAGGACAGTTCACAAGTCCTCAGGGTATAGTGCCTTGCCACCATGTCTCCTTGCAACAACAGCATGGCATAACAATGGTACAAATGATGACAGCTTACAGTCCCTGAGCTTTGGTTACTTATTAGTGCTTACATAGCTCATCTCCTCGCACCCTCCCATCAGGCCTCTGAGGCAGGTACTGTCACTATCCCCATCTTATGGATGAGCAAGCCGACGTTTAGCTAAGGTAAGCAGCAAGCTTTAAGGAACAGAGTTGGGAAGTGTTCAACCGTCAAATGACACCAGCTGCCAAGCCCTTACCCACAGCACCCTGGCTGCACAAGGCACTTGGGCTGCAGCCTGACTCATCGACCCCAGACCCTCACCTGAAGTTCATGCCCACACTGACAGTGGGACTGGAGGTAGTTACTTTACCTCTTGAAGCCTGAGTCTCCTTATTTGTAAAATGGGCAGAATAACTGGGCAGTATGAAATACCAAGAGAGATTCAAAGAGGAATGGGATTTGGTTCCCTTCACTCCATGGAAATCCAGTGTGCACAGAGAACTGAGAAGGACATTTCCATTTCATGTACCCTGAGAACACACAATCCAGAGCACTCTCTGTAGCAGGCACAGATGCCCTGCCCTGCTCAACCCCCTGGGAGACTCTGGGAACAATGAGGTGAGGTCTCTTAGTTATAGGCATCTTCTCTCTTGCTTTAGAAAAGTGCCCAGGGCTGCAGAGATAGCTCAGTGGCAAAGTGCTTGCCTAGCAAGTATAAGGCCCTAAGTTTGATACCCAGCACTGCAGGGGGAAAAAAATCCTAGAAAATTGCCCAGGCCACAAATTAGCAGGCAATAAATCCTTGCTAAATTGCATGCATAATTAGATATGGAAGAAAAGGACACACACTTATGTATATACAAAAATAGATGGAAAAGACACTTATCCTCAGACTTTCAACCATAAATTCTTAAAAAACTGACCTCTGCTTCACCCTCTAAATGACAGACACCAAGACACTCTAGCTGAAAGGACCTTCCCGGGTGGCCTCTGGCCTCATCCTGTAGCTTCCTGGAGCTGCATCCCCTGCCCTCTTTCTACCCTGATGCTCTCTCTGCTCCCTCTAACCCTCAATGAATTCCCTTTTCCTAGGATCAAGTCTCCGCAGCTTACCCAACTGCCTCACTTGTCCCAGCTCTGAGAGGTATACAAAAGTCTTGAATGGAATCATGACAGAGTAAAACAACATGGAATCTGGACTCCGGAAACCAGGATTTAATCTTCCCAGAGTTCTTCAACTCTCTGAGCTTCAGTTTCTACTTTCATAATGAGGAAACACTGACTCCCTCTGCTTATGAAATCAGATAGGAGAGTGCCTGCTGAAGAGTCTCACATCTGGTGGGACACACAGAAGACATTCATGGGTGTCTCACCCACGAGATGAAAAGTCTCATGAAAATAGGGACACTGTTCTTTGCATCTTGTAGAATCCCTTTTAGTGATTTGGCCCATAAAGGTGACCCACAGACACTGTCCTCTCATGTAGTGTACACATGTTCAAATTTGTGTTATGGATTTGTAATAGAAGGCACTTTGAGGCCCAGAAAAAGATGAGCATAGATGTGGTTCTCTTTTCTTTTTCCTGGTTCTGTTTTTCTCTTTTTAATCCTGTTTGATCACTTTGGTTTGGTTTGGTATTATGAAAGAGCTAGGGAAGAAATCAGTTGAATTGAAGCAAAGGCATCATGACACTTGCAGAAAATATAGAAAAATCATCAAATGCAATTAGGTGTAGAGTGTGCATGCTGACCCACACACTCTGGAGCGCTTTTAAAAAGAAACAGAGTTGAACCGAGAGGGGAGCAGGCTGGGGACATTGACGGAAGGAGGGGGGTGGGTGAGAGGGCAGGTGGGGAGCAGAGGTCAGGTGATCAGTCAAGCCATGTGTGTTATGCTGCAGTGCCCCGCTGCCAGCTGCCAGGGACTGCCGCCAAAGCTCGGCAGCAGCTGCAACCACACATGTAGAACACAAGAGGGAGAGGAAGCTCCACTCAGCACCAGGCGAGGACCGACTTCTTAGCACTGTTCCTCTCCCCTGTTCTGCCGAGTGGTCGCTCACCTGTGGCCAAGGTGGTGCTAATAAAGTTTTTGTTGAAAGCTGTCTGCTGATGGTTGACTTTGGGCCTCTGGTTGCCTTTCCCTTATTTGCGAAGCGATCGCCTCCAGGGATTGACTGATGGAAAGAAAACAAACAGCAATGGTTTCTTTCTTCTACTTCCCTCCCAGGGGAGAGGGGCAGAAGCAGAGTGGAAGAGGAGGACACAGACCGACAGAAACCATGTGAAGTGAAGATGGCTCATCGAGAATGCTGGTGGCAGCAGTTGCATGGGGAAGGGGTGAGATGGGGGCCCTCACACCCTCCAGGAAGGGAAAGGACATGAAATAAAACCAGAAACCCTCGTCTTCTCATCCTGAGTCCCCTTTTTCTTTCCACCCATGGGGGAAACATGCACCGGGCCTGCTTTGTTTATGTAAGAGAGACTTCTGTGTCTTTAAACACATGTACTAGATCAAAGGCCTCTCAGGATAAAAGAAGCCACGGTCAGATGTGGTCCAAAAGCCTCCCTTTAGCCTGGCAGGCGGGAGTCAGCCCTTAGGAGATGAAGGGCCCAGGGAAGGAGGGTCTCTTTAAAGCCAATGAAATAAAAACGAAAAGCTACTGATTCCATTGTAAAACCTGAGGTCTCATTATAAACTAATTTTTGGTTATTAAAAAATGGATGTGGGTAAGGAACAGTTGGGAGCTGTGAATCGTATTCCTGGTTTTTGACCAGCGAGCACTTATTGAGCACCTACTGTTTAAGTCATTAAACTTTACAAAGTCATTATCCTATCAGATGAGGAGAGTGGAGAGAAGCGTGTACAGGAAGTGTCTGCTCTCCATTTGGTGTGAATAGGCTGAAGCCTGAAGGGTTCCTGGATGGGGCAGATGAGCAGCATTCAGCTCATGGTTATGAAGACTATGCAGGGATGGCTACTTAGTGGATGGCCCCTTAAATCAGGGTTTTCCAGCTAAATGGTCTCCGTGGAGATTCTCTGGGTGCCCAGAGCCCCGTTGCCCCTGCTCTGGTCCTGGCTCCAGTGAGATATTTCCTGGATGCTGGAGCAACAATGAACAGGGCTGAGAGGTGGGAGGCACCCCAGCCTTCCTCAGGGACGGGGCTCAGGGTCAGCCCCAGGTTCCCCAGGGCTGCAAGAGAGAACCTCCCATTCTTGCATCTCAGAGCAGCAGCCTGGGAATCAGAGTGAGTAAATTCACTCACGTGTCTATCTATTCATGAGTTCTTATATTCCTGAACTTCTTGCTGGGGATACAGCCTCCAAACAGTCAGGCAGGACCTCTGTCCCTAGAGTGGGGACACAATGAGGGCTTACATTGTGGTAGGAGCCAACTGATACTTCAAGGAGATGAGACACACTGCAAAAATGATTGGCACCCAGAAGTCAGGAAGCAGGAGATGGTGAGGGTGGTGAGGGGGGTGGGGTGGAGGTAGAGGTGGAGATAGGGAGGCCAGCCAAGGCCTCTCTGGGGAGGTGGTGTAGAAGAGGCCAGCCATGGAGGACTCTTTCCAGGCAGAGGAAAATGCAGTGCAAAACTTGGCAAACCAGCTTGGCATGCCTGAGCAACAGGAAAGAGCTCTGATCAGGACGAAGCACTTCTGGTCCTAGAAGAGGTCTCAGGCGGCTCTCTGAAACTTTATAAAGGGAGGTGGTCTTCCCAGGCTCCACCCCCAGAGATTCTGAGGGGGTGGAGTGTGCTTGCAAAGGGAATGGAACAGGGATCTGCATACTTAATAAGTGTTAGGTGATTCTCCATTCACTTGGCCCAGCACCCCTAGTGCTTCAGCCGATGGTGACATGGGGTTAATGACCAGAATCCCATATTTGAACTCATTTTTATCCCATTAACTGGGCATTTATGATTTGGTCAAGGCTCATGTCAAATTGCAGCCACAGCAGGAGGCCTCAGGAATGATTAAGCACAAATGAGAAAATAGCACAGAGATGTTCTGTGGTTTCCCAAAGGTCACCCAGCAAGTGAAATGCTTTCCAGGGTTCAGGTCAACCAGTGACTGAGTCCCAAGGTTCCACTGAGCGTGAACTGGCCTCTATAATTTTCACCTGGAAAGAAAAAATAACTGTAGATAAAATCTCCATAACCCATTGAAACAGTGGGCTTTGCTTCCTGACCCTCCCTGTATGCCCTTCATAACAAACAATTTGGTAATGTTCACCCAGGAAAATAAATGGAAATAGTTGTTTTAAGAGGTATTTATGTATAAACCAATCAACATCAGGGAAACACTTTCGTTCTATAATGATTGATCTTTAACCCTTCTTCATGGCAAAAATTAAGCCAGGAGGAAAAGTTGTATTTTGAGGCCTTTCTGAATTTGAAATAACAATGCTATCTGTATATTAGAAAAGAATGTTTTTCTCTCGCACTCTTTTTTTCTTTCTAATTAGGGGTGGTGGCAGGGCAAAATCTAGCACAAGTTAAGTAGCAAATTAGTATGGGAGCTGATTGTAGAGCTCAGCTTCCCTAACTCTGTCCCCTGTCACTCTTTACAGAGATAGAAGGCAGCACTCTGCTCTTGACCTTCCCCAGAAATCCCATTCAGAGCAGGGCCTAGGGTTCCCAGGGTTGGAAAAGGTTCCTCTTCCTTGCCTCTCAAAGTAGCAACTGCAGTGTCACAGACAGCAAATTCATCCACATTCATTCATTCATTCATTTGTAAGTGAATAGATCTGCCACAACAAAAATTTTGAGCATGTAAGCTAATAGGGGGTTAAGTTGCTTAATTTGCAAATGAATTTATCTGGAAAGTTCTTTAATGTTTAGCTGTACACTTCACACACATAATTATACACAATTAGGGCAGTGCCTAAAAATCTGGGCCAAATAAACCCACTTTAAACCCAATCCCATGTGCCCTCCACACTTACCCCGAGAGCTGAGCAAATAGGTGTTGTAAATCTGACAGCAGCTGGGGATGTTTAACTGGCTGCATAGCACAAAAACATTTGTAAGGATCATGCAATAGCTGGTGCTTGTGTGTAAACCACAGTGCTAATTGCAAAGGAGTCTTATCAATTAAAGAGGGTCCTTAAGAAGAGTTGTGTAGAAACATTTTATTAGCCATCAGGTTGAGTAGCTGTGTATGCTAGGAAATGCTACAGCATTTCTTGAAGAATGTCCTACAACTCAGGTGCTTCTTAATCAAAGGTGGTGGCCTGATGTTCAGCACTACTGAGATTTTGTTGAAGTGTTTGCATTGGGATTGTAGACATGCCATCTGGACCTAGACAAGCCTGGGCTTGACTATCAAATCGTCTACGTTTTATCTGTGGGACACTGGGCAAGGTAACTCCCCTCTCTGTATTCAACTTTCTCTTCTGTAAGTGGGTTTGGTACGCCCTTTACATTTGCTGGGTCTGTCAAGTCCAGTGCCCAGTGATAAAAGCCACCATTAGGGCTGCTCTCTAGCCCACCCCACCCTAAAGTGCCTGGCCCACTTGAAAGCTTTAGTTATAAAAGCCCAGGGAGGATCTTGGACAGGAAGCAGAAATACTTTGGTTCTATAATGGTTTGACCCTGACCTTGGGGTGGGAATGGTGGCACTTTCAGTTATATCATGCTTAGGGCAAATGACATCTTCCAGACCTTTAAATGGTTCCCCAATCACCTGGAAAACACCAGTATCAACAAAGACCGATTTCTGAGTAATCATCAAGAGAGTGTTAATTGCTAAGTATCTAAGTTGTACCAGACACTACAATCTTTATCTCATTTTCTTTGCACTGTAGCTCTATGAAGGAGGCACTGTAAGCCCCACCATTTTGGAGGTGGGGAGATGGAAGTTCAGAGTTCAGCAACTTCCTCCAAGGTCACACAGCCATAGGAGGCACAGCAGATCAGAGAGGCAAATTCAGGTCTGGGTGACTCTACCACATTAGGCTGCCACATTATGTTTGTAATCCTCAAAACAAATCAATGGGGAGGTGCTGATAAGAACAACTCTGAGATCCATCTCTCTATGCTCGAGAAAACAAGTCTGGGATGTAAACTGAGAGAGAATGTAATTCTGGGAAAAGAGGAGGATTTCTGGGGAAAATGGATCTGGGCTGGTGGGGAGGGTGTAGAAGGCAGTACGGGCCAGGGTGCAGGGGAAGAGCACCACTAGAGGGGATGCCTGGTTGGGGGCCAGTACTGCTAGTATGAGGAACTCCCGAACTACGCCACTTCTTCACCATCTGTGCTGTGGGGAAGGGACTCCTGTGCACACGCCCCTCTGCCTCCACCTGCACTGAACCTTGATTTATCAAAGGCAGGACATGTATTTCATTTGTCTTTGTTTCTCCCAAACCAGCACAGGGCCTGGTACAGAGTTAACAGTCAACACACACTTAGTACTAGGTGGGCGAGCGAAGACTGGTGAGGTTAATCACAGAAGTCTTCCTGTATGAGGGGCCTTGCTCTGTGAAGATGTGGGCAAGAGGGATGTGACTTGCTGGACAGAAGGGGTAGGGCTGCTTTATAGTGTGAGGAACGAGACGGGGGTTGGGGAGAAAATGAGAGAGAGAGAGAGAAGGGTCGGGGGAGAGAGAGAGATGGGAGGCGGGAATGGAATGCAGACACACTTGCTCCTCTGAGTTGATCCAAGGACATACACCTGCTACTGAAGAGTCTAAGGCAAAAGGATTACAAGTTTGAAGCCAGTCTGGGCAACTTAGTGAGATCCTGTCTTACAATAAAAAATAAAAAAAGGGTTGGTGTATAGCTCAGTGGTAAAGTGCCCCTGGCAGATTCAATCCCCAGTATTGAAAGGAGAAAAAGCAAGCAAGCAAGCAAACAAGCATGCTCGCTCACTTCCTAAATTTGGGAAGAAGCATTTGCACCTGGAGAAAAGCATTCCTGAGTTCAGGTTCCCACTCTGGCACCACAAAGCTGTGTAACTTAGAGCACTTTACTTCCGTCAACCTTGGTTTCCTCATCTGTACAATAGCAGTAATAACAAGAGCGTATCCCTGAGAAGATAGTTGAAAGGATAAATCAGGTGATATGACAATCTCACACAGATCCTGACACATAATAAGTCCTAACATAGTTTTGATCCCACTGCTTTAAAAGCCTGTGTCCCATGGAGGCAGCCCTGTGGCCCGGGCCTGGGACCTCCAGTGAGCAAATGCAGGAGGCTGATCAGCCTTTGTCACTTGTACCTGCTTGTATGTTTCTGCTCTGTGAGCTCCCAGGATCAATAAGCCACTGATGTCATGCCACATGTCACCTCAGAGTGTACTGGGACACTGTTGTCAGTAGATCTGTTTTAACAGAGGGTCAGAGGAGACAGAAAAATACTTCAGAGTAGATACAAACCTAGAGGGACATGATCTGAACTATCATCTCCACCACCTTCCAAGGGGTGCCATGGAAGCCTGGCATGCCCTAGAGATACCAGGCTGGCCCACCAAGGCACCTGCCTCCACATGGCCTTGCCTCAGCTTGGCCAGGTGACTCCTTTTGGCCACTCAAACTCTCTGCTCCTTTCCTACTGATGGGAATTTAGCATCATTGATTCAATAGGTTCTGTCATTTGGTCCTTGGCATGGGACAAGCTGACAAGCTGCACCACCTCCTTTCAGGGGCTCCTTCCTATGGATTTTCAGGGAAAGGAGGTAAGCAGGCAGGGAAAGCCCCATCCTTGGCTCCCACCTATAGCTCCAGCTGTGCTTCCATCTGGCAAATCCTGGGGCAGGACACACACACACACACACACACACACACACACACACACACACATACACACACACTCCAAATGGAACGAAGTGCAGCCAGCCCTACCTGGCACGCAGCTGTCTTTCTTTGTCAAACACAGAAACTCCTCAGAGGCATGTGGGGGTGGGGGCTACTTGTTGCTCTTTCTCTGGGGGCTCCAAGGGGCACTCTGGCTCTTCCAGCTCCGGAGGGGCACCTCACGTCTCCCTGGAATGTCCTCCTCATGGAGGCACTGTGGCTTTAGATCGCTCCCTTCTTCCCCATTTCCAGCATCTCCTTTCTGGCCCAGGCCGAGTCTGACCTGCGAGCCCACGGTGGTGCAAAGGAATGCTGCTGCGCCCCACGCCAGGCTCACGGTAGGTCACCAACCGCCTTCCCGCTATCGGTAGGGGCAGGGTGTCAAGTTCTCACAACCGGGGCTGGTTGTCCACCTTGGGGAGAAGCCCCCACCCGGCCCCCGGAAGCTTCTTCTGAAAAAGGCTAAAAAGAAACTTTCTGCAGCTCCCAGCCCCCACCAGCCCTTCCTTCCCGCCCCGCCCCGCCCTTGCCCTTCCCGGTAGCAGCCGAGCAGCAGGAGGGCGGAGGGAGGCAGGATCGCCGCGCCCGCAGGGTCTCCGGCTGCCCCCGGGGGGCAGGGGATGATGGAGCCCGAGTCCGAGACCCCCGCCGCGGTCCCCAGTCTCCCGGTCCTTGGCCCTGGGCGACGGCGCGCTGCCTCCTCCCCGGAGGCGCTAGCCGCGGCCGCCGGCATTTGGAATTCTGCCCAAAAAAGGGGGCCTGGGGGAGGAGGAGAGGAGGGACGGAGGCCGGCGGCGAGAAACGGCATCCGGAGTCCAAAACATCATGGGGAAAGGAGCGGAGAGCGGCGGCGGCGGCGGCGGACGGGAAGCTGTGCCCGACCGCAGTGCATCAGAGCGGCTGCCCTGACATCCCCCAGGATGCTTAACACGGGGCATCATGCGCTGGTTAACAGGCTCCGAGCTGCTCAGCGACTTGTTTTAAGCATTTTCTCCCTCGCTCTCGCTTTTAATCTTGTCTCTAGTGGCGTGTGTAGGGGGGAGGACTTTATTTCCATTGGCTAAGCGCTCCCTTCCCACCCACATCCCTTCCACATCACCTTGGTGTCTCCCTAAATAAAACCAGCCCTCCTTATCGCCTGGAAAAAATCAGGAGCTAGAGTTTGAATGGGTTTTATATAAACACTCACCCCTGTCAGCGTGCGGCGGGGCTCTCAGCATAAACTCACAGCGTCTGGCCTGATGCTTGCCTGGCGTTCTCTCCCTTGAACGTCAAGGTTTAAGCAGAACCGAGGACTGGGAACTCTTTCCTGAAATTTGATCAACCTGAAGCCAGTTGCAGAACTGCACAGGGTCCCGATGGACCTCAAGGAGAGCCCCAGCGAGGGCAGCCTGCAACCTTCTAGCATCCAGATCTTCGCCAACACCTCCACTCTCCACGGCATCCGCCACATCTTTGTGTATGGGCCACTGACCATCCGGAGGGTGCTTTGGGCAGCGGCCTTCGTGGGCTCCCTGGGCCTGCTGCTGGTGGAGAGCTCAGAGAGAGTGTCCTACTACTTCTCTTATCAGCATGTCACCAAGGTGGATGAGGTTGTGGCCCAAAGCCTGGTCTTCCCAGCTGTGACCCTCTGCAACCTCAATGGCTTCCGGTTTTCCAGGCTCACCACCAATGACCTGTACCATGCCGGGGAGCTGCTGGCCTTGCTCGATGTCAACTTGCAGATCCCCGACCCGCATCTGGCTGACCCCACAGTGCTGGAGGCCCTGCGGCAGAAGGCCAACTTCAAACACTACAAACCCAAGCAGTTCAGCATGCTGGAGTTTCTGCATCGTGTGGGCCATGACCTGAAGGATATGATGCTGTACTGCAAGTTCAAGGGGCAGGAGTGTGGCCACCAAGACTTCACCACAGTGAGTACTTGGTTTTCAGCTCACTTTTGCGTTTGGTCCTCTGGAGATGTGGTGCGCCGGTGGTCTTCTGAGTGTTTGGGGGTCTCCCTGTGTTTGGGAGCAGGAGAAAGAGCAGAGCCTCAGCTGAAGGCCAAGAGTATAGTTGGTGAGAGTTGTTGGAGCTGGTTGTAGAACAGGCTACCTGTGGGGGTGGAGCACTGTGGTCAGTTCAGACATGGAGGGTGACAGAGAGGCTTACCGTGGGGTCACTTCTTCAGATGTGCTGAGCTGGCTTCCTTCCAGCCCGAGGGAGGAGGGCTGGGTGGTCCGATGTCCGGGGCACTTGGTGTCCGAGCTTTGTGATTGGAACAGCTTGTCATTGACGAGGTGGCATCCTCTCTCTCTCTGTCTCTCTGTCTCTCTCTCTCTCTCTCTCTCTCTCTGCTCGGAAGTGGCATCAGGCACTGCATCCTGTGGGCTGGGCTGGAGCTAATGCTGTCAGAGAAGGGGGTGTGGGGCCCCAGGCAGCATGGATGGCTCCAGTGGCTTTGGTGGCTTGCTGGAGCAGGTGATACTGCAAAGGTGTGGAAGGCTCTTTGCTTCTTTATCTTGTGTGGGTTCAGAGCTCTGTGTGGGGAGCAGAGAGGTCGGCCCCTGGGGGCTCCATCTGGTCTGCTGGCAGGCTAAAGCAAGGAGCAGTCCAAAGTGGTGGGGCAGAGTGGAGGGCCTGGTGGAGGCATGTGAGCAGGGTGGGCACTGAGATTCCGGTGGGGGCGAGGCGTTCGATGGCTTGTCCGGGAGCTTTAGCTTGAAACTCAAAGGTCTTTTTTTTTTTTTTTTTCTGTGCACAATTGCTTCAAAATATAGGTGCAGGAGGAGGGTGTCAGAAGGGGGCTGAGCAGCTGTGGGATTGGAAATCCCTGAGGGCAGTGTGGAACTGAGGAAAGAGGAAACAAGGAGGGGGATGTGGCTCCCACTCAGGATGGGCTTGTGGAGGGGCTGAGATGGAAGGATGGGAGGAGAGCTGTTGTTACCAGGTCCTTGGCCCAATTAGTGAGCTACCAGGCACAACTTGGCATAGTAAGTCAGATGGCAACTGCTGATTGCCCAGCAAGTCTGGGGCTTCAGGGGCTGTGGGACCCTCCTAAAGTCCAATATAGTTGCTTCCCTCATAACTGCCTTGGGAAGAAATGAGAGCTTTTGAGTCTCAGAGCCTTGAGCCAAGATGCAATTACAAGTTTGGGATGGCAGGTTGCAGCAGTTGCCAAGGGACCAGACATTGTCATCTCCACTTATCTGGGGTCCTCTGCCTCATCAAGACCTTCGCTCCTTCTCCTGTGGTGCCTCCCTTCCCTACCCCCTCCCAGTTCACCTGCCACTTGCTCTGAGTTCTTTTAATTCTACAGTCAGTCTCTGCCTGCAGCCTCTGTGCTGGTTGTTGGCTGTCTCTGATTCTGGAAAAGCCCAGAGTGCCAGGGACATCACCTCTCGCAGCCCATGTGCTAGAGCTCTGTTTCCTGGGGGAGCTGTTTTGTATTATCCCTTTAAAACATTCTGAGGAGGAGCACAGCAAAACCAGTCGTAGTGTTTGCTGAAGAGGAAGCCAGTCTAAGCTGGAGGAAAGGACCAACCCCTTTAAATGGAGCTAACAGAATCCTAAAACATGTCACACACAAATGATGTCTTAGGTGCTTGGGGAGAGATGGAGGAAATGCCTTCTTGGAGGCTGACACCTTCACTGTTCCACCCCATGCTCTCCAGCGCCTGGCAACGCTCGGCTTCACCACCGGATCACGCATCTTGGAAACACACTCAGCTGTTCCTCTGTCTGCCTGTGCACACATGGAACACACAAAACAACAGACAGACAGTCATGGGCAGCAGGCCCTGGACACAGTCCTTAAGCACCCTTGTGAAATCACATCCACCTGGAGGCTTCTTCTGTATTCACATGGAAGTTCCATTTGGAAGTAAAGGTTTTTGGACCTCGGGCTGCTCTTTTGCACTTGGTTCATCATTTGAACTGCTGGAATCCCGTGAGGCCTTACCTGAGTCTTTGACCTCTCTGGGATGTCTCCAAAAGAATGAAGTTGCCTGTGGATGAGATTTATTACTTGATTAGTGGTGTGTCATCATCTGCCATCTTCATCAGGTTCAAGACTGTTCAGGTGCCTGTCCTTGAACTGACCCTCTATGGATGACCTTCCCCAGCTTTGAAAAGTAGGTGAACCACAGTGCTGCTCTTCCAGCTGCTCAGGAATATCATAAAGGGCACCCACTCCAGGAAAGCTGGAAGGGACCTGGGATGGCTGTCTTCTTCACCAGCTGGTCACAGCAGGTGGCCATGCCAAGTCTCTAGTAGAGGCAGCATATGCCATGTTTGTTAAAGACCTTGCAGTGAAGAGGAGCCCTCCTGACCCATGCTTGAACTCCTGTGTCCTTTTTGCGCTGGGTCTGTGTCTGGGTATTGTTGGGCTCCCTCACTCTAAGAGCACTGAGGTCTTAGGGAGTTGGTTCTTTGGAGAAGCCAGTTCACCAGCCTCTCTCTCTCTCTGCTGCACATCCTCTGCACTCAGCTTGTTTCTGGGCTCTGCTCGGGGTTGTACTATGCTGGTGCCTTCTTTCTCTAAGTGCTGTGACTGACATATTAGAGAAGTTAGGTGTGGGGGAGGGGCCGTCACAGGTGGATGTCTTTCTCCTGTATTTCTTTTTCTATAAAGCATCCTTCATGGCCTCTCTAGGGCTAATGCCTTAGCATAAGCTTCCTTATTCCAAGTCCTTAGCTGGTGTGCAGTGAAGTGCGTAATACCCTTTAATTAGTGAATGAGCCACGATTCTAGCAGAGTGAGAGGAGGCTGTTTGTAGAGTCTAAATGTCCCCAGGAAGCCAGGTGTGGAATGCTGACTGTGACATACACAGGTGTGCTCCATGAGCTTGCACCCTCCCTTGGGGCAATCTGGCTTCAGGTAGGCAGGCACTTTTCCTCCCTGGGAAAGCAGAAAAGGGCTTTGATTTTAGGGTGACTGTTCATAGGGGATAGCCCCACTGACCTGGCATGGAAGGAAGGGAGGGCAGAGAGTTGGACTGCGGTCGTGTTGCTGGTGGAGATGTTGGGTGACCTGAGTTCAAGACCAGGAGTAGCAAGACAGGTTTGAAACCCAACCACTTGGCATGTTCCTTTCCTCTGGTTGTAGCTTTCTTCCTCTCCGGGCTCCACTGGCTCATCCAACATGTGACGGTGACCCGTGACTTTCTTGCTGAAAGAATGGAGCAGGAGAGACGGAACATGTGAAAGTCCTTTTGTGCATTTTTCCGGCCACATACGGCAGGGCCCTCCCTGGTCAGTGTCTGTGGAGGGTTGTTGCCCGGCCTGCCTGCTACGTCTGCAGGAGTCAGACGTGGTGAGGAAGGCCCACAGGGCGACATCGGGCAGGGAGGGGCGGCTGCTGCTCTCTGTCTGGAGCACTGGGTTAGAGCCCTGCCTCACTGGGCGGGTTCTGTTGCTGATGGGGGTCACCCCCTTGGGTGTGACCAGCACAGGACTCCTTCATGTTGTTCCCCTACTCATCACCCTGGGGTTCATCTGCCTCCAAGTTCAGGAGTGCAAATGACACTTCTGTTTTCACTTTTACCCTGATTTCTGTAGTTGGGTTTGTACTTGACCCTTGACATTTCTTAGGAAAGCCTTTTTTTTTTCTTTCCTCACCAAAAGAAGGGTCTCTGCCCTGTGAAATCTTCTTGGAGGATCATATTAATGGATATCACATAACATGATAGAGATATTGGGGGCAAGGGTTTTAGATCAAGTCTTTGGGGTTCTTGCAGGAGGCTGGGTGGGTCCAGAGTTAATCTAGTCTACGTCGTATTGCATGGGGAGTATGTATGTGGGAATGTGGACTTTAGGGACTGATCCGAGCTGGAATTCCCATGGTAACTTCAACAGCAGCTTCAGAGCACAGGCAGCTGCTGTGCTTGGGGGATTCTCGGTTCTCCTAACGTGTGAAGCTTACTCTGTGCTCAGTGCCTGCCTTCCCGCCGGTTCTAAACACTGTCTCCGTCCCCTCTCTCTCAGGTTCTGCTTTCCATCTCACACTTCCAAACTCACCTCCGGGAAGCTGGTCCTGCCTCAGTCTCTGACAGGGGCCAGGGTAACCTCTGCACCATGAGTACAGCTTTTATCATTGTGTGTTGTGTTAGTCATGTGTGGTCATTCTTCACTGATCGCCAGAGCACCTGCTGAGCGACCGTGGTCAATGCAGACTGGGCCGTTGGTGTGCTGGGACCACAGCCCATTTCCCACCTCTTCAGATGGGGCTGGTCTCATTCAACACAGACTCCTCATACCAGGTCAAGTATGGGACCTGCCCACTGCAAATTCCCAGGAAATAGTTAAATAACAGAAGGTTAACTACTTTCTGTTCCCCTAGTTGACCCAGAATCC
Source organism: Sciurus carolinensis (assembly GCF_902686445.1). Lineage (NCBI taxonomy): Eukaryota > Metazoa > Chordata > Mammalia > Rodentia > Sciuridae > Sciurus > Sciurus carolinensis. Next base: position 68,373,824 of record NC_062215.1, on the reverse strand, counting down.
TAGCTCCTGGGCCTTTCATACTGTCTCTTCACCTTTGGTGTCTCTCTCTCCAGGTCTATTTATGTCAACACTGCTTATCTTTTAAAATCCAGCTTTAAGATAACTGTAGCTTTCTCCAGGAAACCATCGGCCATTCCTTCTCCATTCCCATTACCATAATCTAAATTAATCTCTTCCTCTTCTGTCTTCTAAACAGCGTTTGGTTTACTCTTCTGTTAGCACAGTCATTATGTCTTTATTTCCATTAGAATCATGAAGTGTTTGGAATAAAAGGGACCTTAGAGATGACTTAATTTAATTGCCAAGTTTTTAAACCACTGGTACTATTTTGATTTGTTTTTTAATTCATAGGTTAAAAATTGTATGTATCATGGTGTCCAACATGATGTTTTGAGATATGTACATTGTGGAATGGCTAAATCGAGCTACTTAACATATGCATTACCATACGTACTTAGCTTTTTATGTGAGTGCGTGGTGAGGACACATGAAATCTATTCTTTTAGAAATCTCCAAGTATATGATATATAGTTATTTACTCTAGACCCTATGATGTACCATTGATCTCCTGAACTTAATTTCCTTGAAATTTTGTCTTCTTTGATCATTACCATTTCTTCAATGCCTCCACTTACCCATCCCAGCCTCTGGGAATCACAGTTTAACTTTGAGTTTTATTTAGAATTTTTTTTTTTTTTTTTTTTTTTTTTTTTTTTTTTTTTGTAGCAGGTATTGAACCCAGGGGCACCTTACCACTGAGCCACATACCCAGCCCATTTTTTACACTTTATTTAGAGACAAGGTCTTGCTTAGGGCCTCTCTAAGTTGCTGAGGCTGGCTTTGAACTTGCGATCCTCCTACCTCAGCCTCCCAATCTGCTGGGATTATAGATGTGCCCCATCATGCCTGGTTTCATTTAGAATTCTTTCTTTTCCTTTTCTCAAGATTCTGCATGTAAGTGAGATTATGCAGTATTTGACTTTCTGTGTGTGACTTATTTTGCTTAAGACAGTGTCTTTCAGGTTTATCCACATTGTTGTAAGATGGGGTTCTTTCATTTTTATGGCCAAATAGTATTCCATTTTGCATATGTACCATATTTTCATTATCCTTCTTCTTCCAGTGAGCACTTAGGTTGATGTCTATTGTGAATAGTGCTGCCACAAATATGGGAGATATCTCTCCCAGATACTGCTAGACTTCCTTTCCTTTGGATACATAACCAGTATCAGGGTTTCTGGATCATATAATAGTTCTATCTTTATTTTTTTTTTGAGTTGGCTCCATAATGTTCTCCAGGATGACTGTACTAATTTCCATTCTTACTAACAGTGTACAAGGTTCCTTTTATCCCCATCCTTGCCGATACTTGTGATCTTTTGTCTCTTTGACAAGAGTCATGCTAACAGGTGTGAGTAACATCTCATTGTTAATCCCTGCTAATTTTTCTCTTCTCCCTCCCTGCAGGATATGATGTCTTCACTGGTCTGTGTATTCTTAGGACCTAGAACTGTATAACATATAACTCTCAAAATGTATCTTCAGAGTTTCTGTTAAGTGGGGTTGAATTTTTTTGAATGTAAGGTGGCTGATTGACATGAGGTGACCTACTCCTCTTTCCACCTCCCTGTTCAGCATAAGTACCAGGATTCCACCTGCATTGGGATGGCTTGTCCTACATCTGTCATTATTTTGATAATGCACTTTCTTATCACTTTCTCTTTTTGGAGGAGATTTGGGAACTATGGGACATAATAAATAAGGAAGAAAAATTGCTGATAATAGCATTCTCAATATAATTAAACAAATTATTTTGGCATTTTGGGATAGCCTCATTCACCACGTGGTGTGGGTATGTGGGTGTATTACTAGGGTTGGGATCACACCTTATGTATATTTGGACCACATCTGCTATAAGGCACACACCCCATCAGTGTCAGTTTGCTCTCTTCTCCTGGAGTCTTCTGGTTGGTTTCCTGGGTCTGGTTGGTTTCCTTGATCTTAGGATCACAACTCAATACCAGTTATTCCCTTTGACGGCACTTGACTGATAGTAGAACTCTGCATTTATCCAAAGCCATCTTGGTCCCATTATTCTTTGGACATTTGCTAGGGTGAAGAAGAGTTCTGTTCCTTCACACCAAGTCTGACTTCCTGCCTGAGACCCAACCCTGCTCCTTGGTGAGGGCTGAACTCTGGTTCTCCTTGCATGACCATTCACACACATAAGCTTCAGCACATGGGTGGAAACTCTGGCTCTCCTGGACCTGTGAAGTCTCTCTAGGCGCTCTGTCAAAATGGTCAAAATGACAAGAGAGGCAAATTAGATGATTTCTCACATCTCTAGAATGCTCTGTAGGCTTGTGAGCCTTTGACATGCCCTTGGAGAAGCAATATTTGGTAAGCTGGGCAATTTTTCATGAAGCCAGCCTCTGGTTAGGATCTTCTAGTATGTAAAGTCTTAGGCTGTGGGCTTTCTGGAAGTAATATTTCATCTTTCTAATATGATGAAGGGTTAAGACAGTGATTGGGAGCTGACTATTTTGATGACTCATCCCATCTGTTTGGAAAGAAAAGCTGAAGCTCTTACGCAGACTCGGAGCTAATGCCCAGTTGTCATTGGGTGAATCTATGTGCCTCTTTGCTTAGGAATTCTCAGATCTGCAGAACTGCTGATGAAAGATGAGCTTACTGGGAACTGGTTCCTTTCCCCCTCTCTATGCTGGTTCCCTTTTTCTCTCTATAGAAAGTCCTTCCCTTAATCAAAAGAAAAAAAATTTTGAGTGCCTTCTGTAAAGTAAATCTAGTGTGTTACTGATATATAAGGAAAGAACCAAGATGTAATCTGCCCCAACTCTAGATAATCTCTCAAAAGTCCGAACTGGTAGCTTTTAGCACTAAGGTTGCTGTTAGAGATGGTGCTTTGTAGAGTAGCTCATATTTCACAGTACCCAGCATCCCAATCTGTCCATCAGAGCACCCCCGAGTCTAGAGGCGTCTGAAGTCTTGCTGTGTGCTTTCCCACTTCTGTTTGTTTGTGTTTGATGGAGCTTGGTTGAAATATCAAACTTGACCAGCTTGATTATTTGACCCATGATCTATCAGAACATGAAACTAATGGCCTGTATCACTCCCGCAACTTTGAAATTCCATAAATCACATTTCTCCCATGTGTTTGATGTAAAACCAGCCCATACAGATGGGGCTCAGTGGTTACTGGAGAACAGCAGCTTCCTATACTCTGAAATATATCACAATTATTTGATAAATCTGAAGCCTCTGGTAGAAGTCTGTTTATCAAGTTGGGCTTTATTTGGGGGTAGCATACCCCAAAGTGTCATTATTTGAATGCTAAAGCATCTTTCCATCTTCTAGTACTTATTTTTTCTCATGATTTAGGTGCTTTCTCTATTGATTAATTCAGTGGCCATTGAAATTTATGCTCCAAAGAAATTAAACATGTAGCGGAGAAGGAATGTATTTGTGGATTTATTGACCTCTGTTGATTGATTTGTACAACTTTCGGCAAGATAATTAGCCTCTATGGGCCTCAGTTTCCTCATGTGTAAAATGAGCAGGCTGAGCTAGGTGTTTCCAAGGACTTGCCAACTGTACGACTCTCATGAAATAGAATGTGACTAAAATTTATTTTCAGATCCAACATTCATTCACTGAAATGAAAACTTTAACTTACTTTGGGGCAGGGGGAGGGAGATGATGTTATTTTTAAAGTAGATATACTTATCAATTTATTTGTTGGTGTTATTTTATTTAAGTAGATCTATACAGGGGAAGCAAAATTCTCCAGACACACTGAGTAGCTGCAGTGGCCTATGGGAGATACAAGATTTGACTCTTAGAGCCCTGTCCATGAGCTGTCAAGTGTTGGCCTGCAGCTCATGGCGCTGATTGAAAGTTTGGGTTCCACTAGTGCAGTAAATGTGAGTGGGGACTCTGCTTTGGGTCTTCCATGTGTGAAGTAGCAAGAGCATCTGTGGAAGGTGCAATTGGTCCGTGTAAACTCTCTGTCCTGTTCCTGGAGGTAGAGCATCTAGCAGCTCATATCTGCCCCTTTCTCCTGGCTGGCTTGCCCTTCCTCCACTGGTACTGCATCTCCTAGAGACACCTGGGAAGTTATGCACTTCCCCACCACCTGGGGGCGGACAGTGGCCAGTGCCTTACTCAGAAATATGAAATGCTGAGTTGTTCACTGTGGTGCACCTTACACTCCAGAGCTTCCTGTGGGTTCAGGATGACTTAGTCTTCTCCTGAAAACACATCTCTGCTTACCTTTCTCCCCCACCCTATCCCACTCCTTTCCTTGCCTTAGGGCCTTTTCTGGAGAGAACTCCCTCAATAAACCACCTGGATAAGACACAGAATCCCAGGCTCTGTTAGGGAACTGGACCTGTGTCCATTACTTTGGGCTTCTCCATCTGTTTGGTAGCATGAAGAATAACCTCAGCATAGGAAACTCAATCTGGCTTAGAAAGAAAGAAATACCTGTATTTTTTTTTTTTTTTTAGACCTTTGGCTTTCTAGATCTATGTCTTCAACTTGGAACCTATGATGATTCCCAAAGCCAATGTTTCATAACTCCAATGAGCATCTTTCTGATCAGCATTAACCACTCTATGTATTGCTGGTTTGCTCCTCTTTGGAGTTCTAAAAAAATTTTTTTTGCCCCAAGATAGCCCTTTCCAAGGAACTGAGCCTTCCCTGTCTGCCTGCTGCTCTGTGCACCCAAGCTGCTCACACCTCGCTCACACCTTTACCAGCCCCTGCGTCCTCATTATTTCCAAGTCTGCTTTCCCTGAGATCTTCCCTTTCCCACCCTCCTCCCAGCCTTCACTGCCGTCTCTTCCTGCATGTGCATCAGCCTGGCTTCCAGCCCCAAGGAGGAGGCTTCTGCCTTTGATGTTGGCAGTGGCCTGCACCCATCTATAACGCAGGAGGCAGTGAGAGATGAATGCTGACCAGGGGTGAGGCGCCTCATATGTCACAGAGACCGTGAGCGATGAGGAGCGTATGGAAGGGTGCAGATTGTTTAGGCTGCAACGTGAAGCGGGCGACTTGAGGGCAGCGTGATTGCTGTCTCCAAACACTTAGAAGGCAATCAGAGAGAAGAGGAATGGGGCTCTCTCTGTGTGAGGCCAGAGGGCCACCTAGCACCAGTGGGTGGGTATCCGCTGACTGGAAGGAGTTGTTCTGGGAGTTTAGAGGCCACTGTGGCCCACCAGAAGCTCTAGCTGAGGCTGAGGGATTGCTGATCGGCAGTGTTGTACACATGGATTGATGTCAGGTAAGGCGGTGGATTTAATGACCTTCAAAGTTACTTCCGACTGCAATATTTATTTCCTTCCGGAATAGATAGTTGAGGTCAGAGATGAGGGCCATCTATGGATGGCATTGGATAGAACCAGTAATCAATGTGAACTAGCACGTCTTCCCTGCAGAACCTCCCCATTGCCAATACTGCACAACCTTGAAGCTAAGTGTTTTGGAAGCTGGAATAAAAATGGTGACATGTGAGGACCTCTAGAGACAAAAGAGTAGATATTTTGGTTCATCCAGAGAGAGTCCTGGAGAAGCGTGGATGGCCGGAGCCAGGGATTGAACTGGCTGTTAAATGACCTATGCCTCCCTCTGACTCCTTGAAAGGCAGTTCCCAGAGGAATTGGCCATAAAGTCTGACCCTTTAACAAACATGTCAGGTTGTGGCTGGGCATGATGGGGTTCCATGTGCAGGGCTTGGAGACTGGGGTGTGTGGATTGGTGGGGCTTGAGACAGACTCAGGTACAGGATCTGGGAAAGAGGTTCATATGGCAAAGAGCACGTCCCACCCAGGAGCAGGGGTAACCAACAACAAAGAGCCCCACTGGCCAGGGGAGCATGACAAGTGTTGGAGGATGAAGAGGCTCTGGCCCTGAGATAATGACATAATGAAGTGTGTGAGCCTCTGGGTCCAATCATGTAACTTGGTGCTAGGCAGATCTGGGTTCCAGGTTTGAGTGACCTTTATGGGAATTACTTAACTCCTCCAGGATGCATTATTCTTGCCTATTAAATACTAATACTGTAATATTGATACTTCATTGGATTGTTGATAGTGATTGAATGGAATAACATAAATATAACTTCAGGCATTGGCCAGATGGAGAACATCAGCTATTCGTTCAGTGGTGGTGGTTGTTTTTTTTATTATTACTAAAATATGTTGTCAATAAACGTAGTGGCAAGGGTTTCAGGAACAAGAGGATTTTGCTTGGAAATTCATATTGATAGTGTAGTATCAAGAAATCCCAAGAGAATGTGGGGAATGAGGTTGGGGTCAAAGCCAGGGACCCAGCTATTGCTATTATGGCTGAGCACATGCTACTACAGATACTCAGATGAAGTCAAAAATAACAGTTGCTTCTATTTATTCAACACTGTGTAGTTTACAAAACCTGTAATGCCTGCTAGCAGTTCTGAGTATCCTGGACACTGTTCTAAGCCCTTCATATGAAATAACTCATTAGGTCTTCATAACAGCCCTATGGAATATTTGGCTCTGGGTTTTTTGTTTGTTATGCATGGAAAAAAACTAGAAACATCTGTAAGTGGGATCTGAGCCAGGTACACTGGTTCCAGACCCTTGATGCTTTATGAGGTGCTATTTGGTCTTTACAATGACTCTGCCAGTAGAATACTTTCTGTTGCATAGGTGAACATAGGTAAAGCTCAGAGAGCTTCAATAACTGGCACAAGGCCACTCAGCCAGAAAATGGCATGGGTGGGGGTTAGAGTTCAGGTTTCCTGATCCCCTTTGAGGTTTCTCTGTAAAGCCATCATGCTCTCTATACTTACTGAGGTGAGTGAAGTGAAGCCATTTATCAGCAAGTTTGTAGTCTTAGCTCAAAAGGGTTGTAATTAAGGCCCAAGGTTCCTCAACTTATTGGCATCCTCCTGTTGGAGCCAGGAGTATGGCAGCTGCTGGGACTGAATGAGTGGAGGAGAGTCCCAGTTGTAAAGCTCAGCTGTTCACATAGCCCTCTGGCTGTTACCTGCATTCCTTGTCCTGTGTAAGTCCACAGAGAGGAGGCAGAGGCAGCCTCTGCTTTCCATGGTTGAAGGCCCAATGGGGAGTTTGGGGCTGCAAAGTAGCGTTCCAGCTTTCTAGAACAAGACCTTTTAGCTACAGTTCCAGCCTTGGAGGAGAATGAGCAGCACAAATGCCAGCAAAGTCTCTGATTCTCCAAGTGGCAGAGCACAGACCTCTTCCTTTGATGAATATGCAGGTCATCAAAGGTGACAGCGTACATGTCTGTTGGAGCGGGCTTCTCTGCAACACTGTGTATCAACTTCATGATTAAATGTTGTCCTTTAAGGGGAAGTTAGGCATTGGATCCTGCTGCTGGGATATCCACATATCCCAAACACTGCTTCTCCAGGAGCTACACATGTGCCTGTGTTACTCTGGACCTTTCACTGCCACTGTTCTGTACTTGACTCCTTGATGTCTCCTACCCAGGACTATCCAGGTAGAGGGCCAGACAGTTCCACCACAGTCTCCTCAGGGAGGTTTAGGAGCTAGAGAAGTCTCCTCTTGCCAGGATTTAAAGGATGATATTTCTCAGAGTTGACAGCTTGGGGCTCAGGGGTCTCCCATTAGGAAATGAGCATCACTTTCCAGATGTGCATGGGATTCTGCCCTGCTAACTCTTTCTGCCTCCACTTCCCCATTTTAAATCCGACTCTGGGTGGCAGAAATGATAAATTCACTAGGAGCACATGTGTTTAAGGAACCAGATGTCAGGAGCTTGTCATTGAGAGCTTCATCTGCTTTTGAATCAGTGATTGATTTTCAATGTCCAGTCCAAGTGTGCTCTCATGGACAGATGTGCGGGAGGTGGTGGGTAAAGTCTGGGGCCCTAGAGGGAGACTATCAATTCATAAACTATGGGGATGACTGTGTGATTATACACTACAATCATATACAGTTTGGATGACCTTGGACATATTTAATTAGATTTGGGGAGCATTAAATAATCTGTGAATTCTGCAGCCCAGTTGGCCTCAATGTGTGTGAGCTTCTTCTCACCCTCCCCTTGCTTACCATTTCCTCTTACAAAATTTTGACTTCTCATGTAGCATTTTATTTTTGTGTCCTCTCCTTTCTGGTCTTTGAAATAGGGGATTACTCATTATTTTTTTTTTCCCTTCCTTCCTGGATATGGTGATTGAGGGGTCACTCCACACAGCAGCAGCCACTGGGAAGGGGATCTGGCATGTCCACTATGACCTATAGGGGGTTTCAGTTTCCTGCTTTCTCCCTGGTGTCCCTGACAGATCCCATCCCTCTTCTCATGAAGGACAAGAAAGAAAAGTGTCCCCATGGAGTGGAAGTAGCAGTGTCTTCTAAAGTTGGGGCCAACACTGCTTCTGCCTTCCTGGAATGATTTTCTAGCAGACTACCTTCCATCCCCTGGGCCTGTTAGCTCTTTCAGGGACATTTTAAGTGGCTATTAACAAATGTTGAATTATGGCTGCAAGCCTCTGAGAGTTGACTGACATTCACATGAATCACCAGTGAGCACGCCGTGCAGTCAAGGGCTGGGATTAAACCAACAGGGTCCATTCCCCCCGCCCCACCCCAGCAATGAGGCAAGAACACTGCCTCTTGGAGCCTGTAAGCAGGACACATGGCCCTTTGCTGCAGGTCAGGCAGATGTTCACTGGTTTGTAGAAGGGGTGTTTCAGCTTAATATCTGAAGACTATCACCACCTATCACCAATCTAGGGGGAGATGAGTGTCTCAGTACATTAATTCATGGACTCAGCAAACATCCACTGAGTGCTTCCTATGTTCTGGGCATTGTGATGGACTCGAGAGAAATTGAAATGAATAATGTCTAGTTCAGGGATTCAAGAGGCTCACAGTCTCGTGTGGAGGCCAAGCAGTAAACAAATAAATTACTTTACGTTAAACAACCAAAATTTGCACAAGGTCCAGAGGCAACGTAGAGTAGGCTCTGAAAATCTTTCAAAAGGAGATAGTTGTAGTTTGTTTTTTTATTTTTCTTTCAAGAAATTTTGTAACAATTTCAAACACAAATGTTGCAAAACGAGAAGGAAGAATTCCTGCCTATCCTTCCCCCAGGGTTGGTCCAGTCATGTCCTTTATCGTCAACGATTCCCATCCAGGTCCCTCCTCCCACCCGATTGTCAAGTTTCTGTTTACTCTGAAGCCATTTCCCAGTTTCTCCTTGCTTTTCATGACCCTGACATTTATTTTGTTTATTTTTTTTATAATTCAAGGCCAATTGTTTTGCACAATGATTTTCAGTTTGTATTTGTTCTGTGTTTCTTCTTGCTTAGAGACAGACTGTGAATTTTGGGCTGAGATTTCACAGAACTGGTACAAGATTCTTCCTGCATCCTGTCTGGGGGCACCCAGTTCCTATGTGTCCCAATACTGACAGTGTTAACTTGTATCCCTGGAAGGTGATGTGTCTTCTGGGGTATACTTGGAGACTTATGTAAAATTCCATTTTCATTTCTCTTTCACTCTCTAATTTTATCACACATTGATTTTTTTCCTACTTGAATTATTGCAATGATCCTTGCCAAATGGTGATTTTCTAATTCCATCGTTCCTACTACATTTGTTAGTTAGCCTTCTAAAGTAAAGAAGCACTTTCTCTTCTCCTTTTTTATTCATTTATTCATATCAGTGTAGATGCATAGATTTCTGTTTTCTTCAACAGGATCCATTCTCTTAACATCATTATTTATTTTGAAACTCAAATTTGCCTGTATTTGGGAAGCTCTTCCTGCTGACTTCTGGTCCTTTTGACATATCCCTGCATTCTGTGAACCCTGTGTTCCTTTTCTGGCCCAGCTAGAGGACCCAGGTCCATCTTCATTTTCACTATTTAGTCCTGTAATCAACTCTTTCTCTAGCAGGTACTGGATCCTGTTAGTGGGCAACACCATTCAGAACCAAGATCTGGGTTCTAGATGTGCTCCTGGTCCCTGCCAATGACAGAGCTGGGATGTTTACATACTCATTACATCTACATCCCAAACTGGGGTTTGCATGGGCCCCTCCAATTCCACCGGGTTTATTCCAACCTTCTGCTTTCCATGTCGGTCCTTCTTTTCTCTAGCAATGAGAAACCTGTGTTCCATGTTCCTCAAACTACTTATTCACTGGCTCATTTTTCTCCCAGGGCTGTTGCTTGCTTGGATGCCCTGCAATCTCTGGGTCCAGTCCCTGCTGGGTGCCCTCCTGTCCACTCTACTCCCTCCTCATGTGAGCTCTGGCTGTCACCCAGGCTGATTTCCCTTAACAATCAGAGTTCCACTCTTTTTTTTTTTTTTTTTTTTTTTTTGTGGTGCTGGAGCTTGCACTCAGGGCCTGTGCATGTGAGGCAAGCACTCTACCAACTGAGCTACATCCCCAGCCCCGATAATCAGATTTTCTCAATTATCTCCAAAATATTTGCACAGGTTTTTCAACTTTTAAAATTCAGGATCCACAGAAGACAGAATGCAGACTCATGTGTAGCATCCGGATTTTATGTCTCTTTTAATCAAAAGGCTTACTCCCTGCATTACATATATATATACTTTTTAACTAAATTGAGATACAATTCTCATGCCTGGGGTTTCACTCATATAAAGTGTACAATTTGGTGGTATTGAGTACATTCTCAGATTAGTGAATTTTAGTACATTTTCATTACCCCTCAAAAGAAACTCTGTACCCATTAGTAATCAGCACCCTCCTCAAGATTCCTCCAGATTCACCCATTAACCTCAGATAACCATTAAGTGGTTGTCTGAATCTATATATTTGCCTATTCTGGAGATTTCACACAAAAGCAATAATATAATATGTGGTCTTTTTTGCCAGACTTTTTTCATTTAGCATGGTGTTTTTGGAATTTATCCACCTTCTAGCACAGATCCATACCTTAGTGATTTTTATTGCCATGTAGTACTTGACTCTATGGATATACTACATTTTATTTATCCAGCCTTCAACTGGTGGACCCTGGAGTTGTTTCCATATTTTGATGATGATGAGTAATGCTGCTATTCAGACTTCTTTAAGTATTGACTTTGGGAAGTAAACTGACCAGTTTTCCCATACAGTTATCCCTCTGTGAATCCATCAGAGTTTTCCTTGTGGTGTCACTTAACATCCCCCTCCTTCCCCCGTAATTCTTATAAAGTGGGAGTTCAATAGAAGATCTAGATGAGACTCAGGTGAATGTTTCTGGCCAGATGAGTCCATAGAGGAAGCTGCATGGTCCGTACTGCACCGAACCAGGAAGAACAAGCTGTGGTGGTCACTTCTTCAGGGATGTTGGTTTTGATGGTCTAGCTAAGGTAGCAACTGCTGGGTCTCCCCATTGCTTCATCTCCCGTCCTCAAATCATCTCCTGTCATCTGTGGGGTGACACTGTGGCACCCTGTGCAAATGTTCTGTTTGCTCTGATGGTAGAACCTGCTCGAACAATTTCATTAGAGCTTGTGAAATAGTGACTTCCTGATTCTGTCATCCTCCTCTGCATTTATGAACTGAAGATTTTGGTAAAGGGAAGTTTTCCCTCATCAACTGGATCCTGCAAAGGCAAGATAAATGCTCATGTTTGTCCTTCAGTTTCCAGTTTTCAGAGGGTAGAGCTGGTGGTGTAAGTATCACCAGGCTGGGCTCTGAGGGATGGTCAGCACCTAGATGGACACAGGGTGAGGTATTCACCAGAGGAGCAGAACAGTGGAGGAAAATGGCTGTGGGTGGCAGGGAGAGGGAAGGGCCCTAGGACTCCACTCAGCTATAGCCAAGGTGACCACGGACTCCTTCCAGATCCCACGATATCTTCATCTCTCACACGTGGTTCTCACTCCCCAGAGGCTGGCCAGGGCTGCCACAGAGCTGGTGCACTCGGGTTGGAAGGGCAGGACTTTGACCACACGGCACGGGGCTCCAGGATCCTGATGATTTGGCCTGCCCCTTCGCATTCCCTCCCTTCCCTGCCCAGAGCCCAGTACTTGTGTTGCCTTGTGTGTGTCCCCAGGGTGTTCCTTCAGCTGGCAGGGCCAGAAGATGGGGAATGGCAGAGGAATTCCACATATGGATTCCCTTTAATTAAATTACCTGGGTAAATGACATGAGCAAAGACTCACTGAGCCTCACCCTGTGCCAGGAGGGGTTCAGAGCACTTTATATGTTGAGGGCATTGTGACTCCCCAGGATATCATGGCTGGGAGGAGGTGCCTTCACTCTTCTCATCTGGGGACTCGGGCACAAAGGAGGGAGGGAATTGCCAAGGTCTCACAGCCTGGCCTCCTTCACTCCCTGTTCTGCCTTTCTAGACATTGCATGAAGTGGAGCTTCCACCAGAAGGGGACGGAGGGCCACGGGGCAGCTAGAGCACATTCACATCCTCCTGTCCTCAGCCCCTGTGGCTCTGGATTACCAGATAATTCAACCACTTAGTGACTTCGAGTCTGGAGAGAGGAACCTCTGGTGCAAAGGGAGTCTGAATATCTGTCCCCCAGAAATCTATGATAAGAGCTTAACCTCCGAGGTGATAACATCAGGAGGGGGCCTTCAGGAGATGACTAGGCCTTGGGGACAGAGCCCTCAGGAATGGGATTAGTGCCCTTTAAAGGAGACATGAGAGATCCCTTGCCCCTTCTACCACATGGGACACAGCTACGAGGCACCATCTGTGAACCAGAAGACAAGCCCTCACCTGACGCCAAATCTGCCGGTGCCTTGACCTTGGACTTCCCAGCCTCCAGAACCACGAGAAGTAAAATTATGTTGTTTCTAAACCACTCAGAATATGGTGTTTTATTATAGCAGCTTGAATGGACTGACAGGAGTGGAGTGGGGTGATGCTCAGAGGGGATGGGCACCCAGTGGCACAAATAGGACTGTCCCCAAAAGTCCCCAGCATCATGTGCTGTCCCCTCCCTGCATCACTCACCGCATAGTCCACAAATGAAATTTCCTTCCCATAGCCTGCTTCTGATCAGAGCCCACAGGATCACTAATTATCATGCATGCTAATGAACCCAGAGAATTAATACAGAACACAGGTAATAATGATTTCAGTGGATAGGCTTAAAGCTACCTTCCTGGGAAAACATAATTCAGTCTGTTTTCTGGGGAAATGTCTCACAACCAAATAGCAAGTGTTGGCTAAGGTCTCAGTTGTGGAAGACCAAGCGCATATCTAGGACACATAGTGACTTTGACCTGCTGCTCACTCATTCATTCCCCCACTCCCTTACTCATTTTGCATTTGCAAGGGCCTGCTTTATCAGGGATGGATAACGGGTGCCCCTGCCTTCAGGAGAACCTCATATTATTGGAAGGATGCAGATATATAAGCAAGTAATTTTAATTAGAACTATCATGTAAGAATTATCTATATGTGCATGGGAGTTATTGTAGACGTGGGGGTGAACAGTTCCAGCTGGGGGGACTGAATTGACTTCATGGAAAGGTGGCATTTAGTACAACCTCAGAGAGGAGTAGAATTTTGGAGGGTGAAAGGAGCAGATGCTTGAGAAGACAAAAGACCAGGAGATAATGCTACAGGGGATAGGCCAGAGACAGATGCCCAAGATGTTTGAATATTGTAGGCAATGGGGAGCTCTGGAGAGTTCTCAATGACATGGTCCTGTATCACTTTCTTTAGCATATGATTGATACCTTCTGGGTTGCATATGGTTTAGATAAGGAAGAAGTTGCAAAGGTATAGTTTTTATTTGATTTTGTTTTATCACGATGATGATGGTGATTATTCAAACAAGAGTTTAAAGATATTATTGAATTTTTTACTTTGAATCATATCTCTGATGTGAATTACTGACCATAGAGTGCAGACAATGTTTCAAGTGGTGAAAAACTTCACCCTCATATCCTAAGAGAATTAATCAAGGCATAGTGGGAAGATTAAGTCTATGATCCTCCACATCAGAATCACCTGGGAAGCTATAAAAAATACAGAGACCTGAGTGCCATCCCAGAGATGTCTGGTATCCAGATGTCCATCAATAGATTAATGGATAAAGAAAGTGTGGCTCATATACACAATGGAATATTGCTCAGCCATAAAAAAGAATGAAATCCTGTAATTTATAGCATCGTGGATGAACCAGGAGGATATTATGCTAGGTGAAGTATCAGTACAGAAAGACAAATGTCATAATGTCACTCATATATGAAATTTAAGAAAGTTGATATCATAGAAGTGAAGAGTAGAATAGTGACTACCAGAGGCTGAGAGGGAGGCGGGAAGGGAGAGGGAGGATTCAGAGGCTGGTTAACAGGTCAGAATTATAGCTAGTAGGAGGAATAAGTTCTAGTGTTCAACAGCACAGCAAGGTGACTGTATTTAATAATATTTACTATGTATTTCAAAATAACTAGAAGAAAGAATTTTGAATGTTCCCAACATAAGGAAATGATTAATGTTTAGGGTGATGGATATGTTAGTTACTTTGATATGATTATCATATTTTATACATGCATCAAAATATCACCCTTTACCCCATTAATATGAATAATTATTATGTTTATTAAAAATAAATTTTAAAACACCTTTTAGGCTACTCTTAATGCTCAGACAAGGTTGAAACCTACTGGCAAGAAGAGCCAGCATTGTGGAGAACTGGAAGCAAAACCCAGGGCTGGGTTTGCTGACTGGTCCCCTCCCTAGGATCAGCAATGCTGGCCCTAGACCTGGTCCTCAGCTACCTTCTACTTCTGGCTCACCTTCTTTGCATGCCATGTTCCTCTGTTCAGGGGTCCGGCTGCCCACAGGCAGGCCTGTTGGTGATTGCTTGTCCATGGTTAGAAGACAAAGCAGTTCTTGGCTCAAGCCAATCAGGGTAGAGCTGGCTGAGGTTTGCTGGCCAGAACCCAGAGAAGTTGTGAAGTTCTGTTCTTGGAATTATTAATCAAGGCCTCTCCAACCTCTCCAGCAGGAAAAGCCTCCATTTCGGGCAAAGCATCCCATTTGGTTTGGAGCCCTGACAAGCCTGTCTGTGGTGCTTGGAACTTCACAGTCACCAATCTCTCAGGGTTCATTATAGCTGTTAAGAAAAGTAGGACCCCAAATTCAGAGTGATATTCTGTTTTACCAGAGTGAGGGGTATGGACAACAGGGACCCCAGGAGGCACTGCCCAGGTGTGGAGTCGGGGATCCAGGAGTTCAGAGTAAAGAGTACAGTGTGAATTACTTGTCCTCCCTGAATGACTGACTGCTTGTCCACTGGTCAGAGTGGTCACAAGCAGGACTTCCTGCCTGCAGTTTAACCGAATTAATCCTGGGACCAGCATGAATAGAGACTTAGCTGCTGGTGTATAGTGCAAACTGGCATTGAGAAAGTGGTCAGGTCACTCGATGACTTACAATCTCTCCATATCTCATCACCCGACTCGGGCAGAGTCCCATCTCTAAGCTCCCAGGGCACTCCTGGCTTGCGTTGTGCTGGCTTTTCCAGACTTATCTCTGGTGGTTGAACTCATATCCCCGTCTCTCTCTCTCTCTCTCTCTCTCTCTCTCTCTCCCTCCTTGCACATTCACTATGTGCCAGGTGCTTGACCTCTGTTCTCTCTCAGGATGGAGACCAGCTAACTGTGGACCTGCTGGAGGTGGCTGTCCAGTTTGGGTGGGAAAGGGCAAAATGGCCCCTTTCTGGGGACTTAGGGAAGTTCACTGAGGCCATTACCACTTAAGGATGGATGTTGTGTCTGGGAATGGGAGGAGGATCACAGAGGGGGCAGGCACCTCCAAATTCCAAATGCAAATGAACCATAGTTTGCAGCTGCCAACAACAGCACTGCTGCTCCAGGAGCTTCTTGGCATCCTACACTGGGGCAGTGCAGCTCTGAGAGCATTTCAGGACAGGGAATGCTCTCATCTTTCCGTAGGCTGGAAGGAGTGAAGGAGTGTTTATCCTTCCCTTTCTTTGCTTGTGGCTGGGATTCTTCTCTTCATTGCAGATATAAAGGAAGAGCGTCAGCTTCCAAATCAGAGAATCAATACCTGGGAAGTTGATTCTAGCACTGGAGAATCCTCTTCCTTAATTCACGGTATCTAACCTTGGAAGAATTGATGTGGGAACAGATGATTCTTTATGATGGGGCCTGTCCTGTGCCTTGTATGTTTAGTAGTATCTTTGGCCAGGAGCCCCATCTCCCCAGAGTTTTGACTGCTATCTCCAGTCATTGTCCAACATCTGAAGAAAATTTGTCCCTGACTGTGAACCATGAATTTTTCTGTAAATTGGAATGGAAAATCTCTATGTCACAGAATTGTCCTCAGATGTAAATGAGTGTGGTTTGCAGGAGAAGCACTTGGCACACAGCAAGTGACCTCAGAAGGCACCAGGAGGCCCAGAGAAGCTGAAAGTTCCATTGGCTGCTTCTCAGGAATAGCTACACCTGCTGGTGCCAGGCCCTACAGAGACTCCCCGGCCAGGTGGGCACCAGGCTGGTTGGCACCTCTGGTGCCCTGGCCTGAGGCCATGCATGTAAGAGTCAGCCTCCTGGGCTTCTGTTCCATAGCCCGAGCCAGGGCTGCTGCCAGGGCCTGCATGTATGCTCTTTGGCCAACTCAATGAGGCCAGGCTGCCCCCGGGCCCACTTCCAGGACACTAGGGATTCCCTGGAATGTGGAGGAGGGAAAGGAAAAGAGCCAGCACCTACTGAGTGTTACCACGGCACTACCCCCTGCCCAGAAAGACTCTCCCCTTCCCTGCAAAAGAAAGGTAGAGAATAACTAGGAAAAAGCAAAGATCCCTGAGTTCATGTAATTTTATTGTATCTAAAAGGGGAAATAAATAAATCATGTATATTTATATCATATCACATATATACTTATCAATCCTAGAGTTAGTGGGAACATTTAATTAAATCAGATAATGAATGTCCAGCACAGGGCCTGGCATGTCATAAGTAATAAATTCCGGCAGTTCTCATCTCCCTTTGCATAGATCATCTCAGTTCATTCTCACAATGAAGGAGGGAGGCAGGTATTAAATGGAAGTGACCCCAATCAGACCCCTAACAGGTGAGTTGAGGCCTGGGCCCTTCCTGCAGGAGACTGTTTCTTTTTCTTTTCTTTTTTGTACCAGGAATTGAACTCAGGGGTGCTTAACCACTGGGCAACATCCCCAGCATTTTTTTACATTTTATTTAGAGACGAGGTCTCATTGAGTTGCTTAAGTGCCTGACTTCTGCTGAGGCTGGTTTTAAACTTGTAATCCTCCTGCCTCAGCCTCCTGAGCTGCTGGGATTACAGGCATGTGCCACCGAGCGCAATTCGGAGTCTGTGTTTCTGAGGAGGCCCTGCTCCTGAGGGTCCCACCTGATCACCAGCTATGCAAGACTTGCAGGGTGTGGTTGACACATGACCTGTGTTTGTCTAAGCCCCCGCAGGCTGTGGAGATCATCATGATGTACTGCCACCTGACTCCACAACCCATAGTGGCAAGGGAGCAAGTGTCACTCCTGTTTTGCAGGTGAGGAAATTCAAGCTCTGGGAAGTTATGGGACTTTCCCTAAATCATGCTCTGGGAAGTGACAAAGTCAGATCCCAGCTAAGGTTGGCCAAGACTTCACATCCCTTGTGTTAATTATGGTCCCTGTCCCCTGTAGAAGGCATTATGAGGCACCTTCCTTAGAAGATAAGCTTCCAGGGAGTAGGACAGGGTGCCTCACATTTCAGAACGGCACATGCAATGGCTATGAAAGTTTCCAGAAATGCCCCTTCCCCAAAGAACCAGAGTTCCTACAAGTTCCCTAGAGAAGACTGGAGAGGCCACCCACGAGGTGACTCACCATCGGATTAGCAATTAAGCTTTCAGACCCTGGGCTCCAGATTCTCAGACATTCCAGGAGCCTCTTCTTCACCTGGTTGCACTGGGCAGGGGCCCTGCCTGCTGACCCTGCATCTGGGATTAAGGAAGAGGTGGGCAGAGCCAGGGCCTGAAATATGCCCCTGGCTTTTGTGGTAGAATGTGAAATGTCTGCAGGGATCTGGAGACAGGATTCAGGCTCAGGAAGATGCCACCAACTAGGCATTCCTGCTGACTCCTTCCCACACTGCCAGCAGGCCACAAGCTGGTATCCCCTGGGATGGGTGGGGTGACAGGCAGAACTGAGTCAGGGCTGGCCATGTTCCTGGAGCCTCCATGGCTGAGTTGGGGGCAGAGGCCTTCATGTGGCTATTTATAGGTCCTGGTGGGGGTTGGACCTCTGCTGATACGGATGAGAGAATGTTGCTTCTGGAGCCTGGACAGTGGAGCTGGGGACTGACTCAGGCAGGTGCTCCTGGCCTGTTTCTCCCCAGAGGCTCCCTCTCTGAGATCCTCATCATTCCCACTGTCACATATCCCTGTCCACAGCACGTTGCTTTGTTCAATCAATCAATGGTCCCCCCATCTCTCCCCAGCATGCATCTCCAGACTTAGTTTCCACTTTTTTCAGGTACAATCCCTAACTCGGGTCAGACAACTCACCACTGTTGCCTCTGCTCTGCTCGCCCAGATGGTTCTCAGAATGCCCTTCTCCTCTCCCTTAGTCTTCCTCTGTTGAAAGTCAGTTTATCCTTCAGTGCAGTTTTGTCCAGAACAGCTTCTCCATTTCTCCCTGCTGCCCCAATCATCCCTCAGATCCCTGTTCCCCTTCAGTTGAGTGCCTTGGCACTTTTTACCTCCTGTAGGGCATTTGTCAGAGTGGCCTATGATATGTTCACTGGTAAACTCCCTTTCCCTGACCCCTGCTCTCTTCATCTCCAAAGGCATTTGCTGAGCATCTGTTGTCTTCAAGGCCATTGCTGAGGGATGCATGGATTACAGGAACATCAGACTTGCAGGGTCCAGTCCTTGGGGAACTTGCTGTCCAGGTGGAAAGCCGGTGTCTAGTGCGATGCCGTGAGAAGCATTGTGGAGGGGAGTGCCAAGTTTAGAGGATGGTGGGAGCCTCGAGGCATCTCAAGTCACGGCATCTTTTGGACAGAGACTATGCTCTGGTCTATTCCTCTCCGGAACACAGATGCTCAGGAAGTGTGTGAGGGAGATACAGAGGGAGGTTCAGGTTCTCCTTTCTCGGAGCCCTTGCCCATCTTCCGGTACAAGGATCCAGCGTCATAAGCAGTTGCCTCCCCACATAGCTGAGAGCCCCTGGAGGGCAGTGGATGAATCTCATTTATCAAAGCATTATCTTCAGAGTCTGCCCTGAGGGCCAGTTTAATGGAGCTTCTCTGGGTGATGTAATAGGTGATGATGACTTAATGTCCCTTAATGATCCTACCTTGGAAAGTATGTGCAAGGCTCAGGTAGATCATTCTGTCTCTGATTTGGCCCTTTTACAATGTGCAAATGAATTGATCCCCTAAACCCACCATGCAAGAGTACAGAGCCACCCGGAACAAGATAAGGTGCAGGTGCTCATGGTGGATTTATTGTTCCCCAGCCTAACTGTTAGATGGCAGTGCTTTCTTCTCCACAGGACCAGTTTCCTTCCTGGTTAATTGTAACCGTCCTGGTTCATCAGGCCCCCCTTGTGAGGCAGGAAGTGGTGTGTCTGGAGGAAGACATCTCTTGTTAACCTTCTCTCTACATGCAGTTCACATGATAGGGCACCCCATCTTCTAGATTTTAAGGAATCTTTTATCTGGTGGTGGAGGGATGGTCCAGGAAGACTGGATGTAGTTTTGTGGGGGCCTGATATGCCCTGTTTTAGGTATTCAGATATAGAGGCTTTGTGCCCAAGGAAGCTTGGGGAAATCTGGGTGAAGTTGACTACCTAGTTGTCTGCTCTGCAAGGCTTCCATCATCTCAGCTGGAACTGATGTGTGCCATGAGTATCCTAGAGGGATGCTCATGCTTTGCCAGGAAACTTTCAACGTTCCAGAGAATTCTCTCAAGAATCATCCATTCCAGGCCTGGGATGGAACATGGCCTTTTGAGACCTTGCAGTAGTCTTCTGGCCTATGATATATTGTGTATATCAAATTTAGTCATGTCCATCCAGGATTCCCAAAGTGAATTCTGCCCAACAACATTTCCCCAGAGTTCTTGGAATTGACATAAAAAAAAATAAAAAAGAAAGAAATCAAAGAGGAGTCCCTGCTTCAAAACAGGGAGGTCCAAATCTCCAAACAACTGCTGTTAAAAGCAGATGGCAAGGCTGCTTACCCTTCAGAAGGGTCTGGATGGGCAGAGCTGGCCATGGAGGTTGGCTTAGCGATGGACCATGCTCTCACCAGCCCAACCTCCCAGGGCCCTTGTGAGGACCGAATGGGTAAAGGCTATCACGTCCTCAGCCCAGTGTCTGGCATGAAATGCGTGTTTAACAAATGGAAGTTATTAAAAATCTTGGTTCATACATTTTTCATCCTCTCACTTCACAGGCCCTGAGCTTAGGGGGAGGGACTGATGCATAACTCTGCACACTCATCTTCAGGTCTTTCTCTTCCTCAGTTTTATTCATGTTTATTTCTTTGGGGAGCCCAGGAGTCCTCAACCTAAGGAACTGGTGGGGCCAAGAGCATCTGGCATCTTTTAAAAGCTATTCTGGAGATTCTGATGTGTAGCTGGAATGAGTTAGACCTGGACCCCCTCCACCTCTCTTCTGACATGACATGACTTCCTTCCCCAACTTTCCAGGAAAAAGAAAAAGAAGCCACTATAGCTTTTTGACTTTTAGGAGCCGGGCACCAAGAAATGCTTAGTGTAATGGGAGTCTGGAGGCCACAGTAACAACTGGTTTACCTAGAACATGGTTCTAGAGCTAGAATTACCCCCTATAAGTGTGAGGTTAGCAGGGACCTCTTTCCCCTCCTCATTTTACAGATGAGGAAACTGAGGCTCTGAGAAGTGAAGGGATTTGCTGAGATCATGCAGTGACATAAACAGGTACCTCCTCTCCCATGCCACTGAATAAGTGTGGTTTGCAGGAGAAAGCAGATGACATGTAGCAGGTGGCCCTCAGCAGGCACAGTGAGACCCATGGAGGCCTGGCTTCCCTTGCCTGCCTCACAAGGACAGTCTCCCCGACTGGTGCCAAGCCCTTTGAAGCACCCTATGCCAGGACTCCCAGGAATACAACAAACTTGTACTGACTTCTCAGTAGGGACGAGGACTGGTCATGTTGAACAGAGCACGAGACTCTGCCTCTCCCTACCCACCCAATCCTCCCAGATTCGGATGTGTTTGTTACTTACACCAGGCGCCAAGCTTCTTATCCCCATTCCTTCCCTTCTTCTCATCCTCTAACTCCTTCCCCCTGTTTTTCCCCTCCATCCTTCCTTCCTCTAATGTTTACTAAGATAGTACAAGGTGTTAGGCCCTGTTCTGGGCACAGGCGATGTGATGTTAATCATCATTATGTGAGTCCCTGGCTGTTGGTGTGTTCTCTGCCTGGTGTGCTCACTCATTTAATTCTCACTGAAACCTTGAGATGGTGGAAGGATTAGAATCCCTTTTGCACTGATGAAGAAATCTGAGGTTCAGAGAGGTTGGGTAACTTCCTGTGGTGGCGCAGCTAGCATAAGGTGAGTTGGAATGTAAATCTAGGGGACCTTCCTCCTTCACCCAAGGCCTGGGTTGCTCAGCATTAAGACCAGGTGGGCTTCAGTTCACACTTCCAGCCAACTTGGTACACACTTTATCCTGTTCCTTGCCTGGACTGGCACAGGTTCCCACCTTCCTGAGTTCAGTCTTGCTTCCCTGGGGAGGACTCTGGTGGCATCTGAGTGCTCTCTGGAGCCATTAATATACATCCTGGTAGAGGGAGTACTGGGGAAACTGAGGAATCTAGCTGGCCTCCCTGAAGGAGAAATTTGTCCAGGCCAGAGAAGAACTCCTGACCTACGCCTTCCCTCTGGAGTCCGGCTATATATTTTAGGGCAAAATTGATTGTTCCCTGACTGGTTTGAGAATAAGAAGAGGTGACCAGTATGGGGAGAGGCAGGATATGCATCTCCAAGCAAACTGAAACTATCGCCCATGGGTCCCACATGGCTGGAGCCTGCCACTGCGGATGACTTAGAACACATTCTAGAATGTTATGGATGGAGGGGCGTGCCAGAGACCTTCTCTACTTTGCTTCATAGAGTTCAGAAGGAAGTAAGAGAGATCAGCAGACACAAGAGTCAGGGAAGAGTCAGTTGGGGTGAGGGAGGTGGATGTGGAAGCAGGAAGA
Organism: Sciurus carolinensis; assembly: GCF_902686445.1. NCBI lineage: Eukaryota > Metazoa > Chordata > Mammalia > Rodentia > Sciuridae > Sciurus > Sciurus carolinensis. Next base: position 68,351,601 of record NC_062215.1, on the reverse strand, counting down.
CCCAGACCTTGCGCTGTGAGTCCTCATTTCTAGTTCGAGAATCCCTGATTGTTACACCTGTTCCTTTGTTTTTTTTGACCTTTTGCTACAGAAACCTTCTTAGTTTTAACAGAAAGAAATCTGATTTTGCTTGAACTAACTTGGGTTGACCGTCTGTGACCTACAGCTGTGGATCCTGACTCGTGTAGAGACTTGCTGGGCAGTGTGGAAGCAGGCTGTTCCCTCTCTTAGCCCTGAATTTTGGCACACCCAGCAAGGAAGCCCTCTTTCTAGAGCTGGAAGGGGGAATAATCTGGAAAGTGGTCTGTGCTCTCTGCCAGGGTTATGGTGTGGCTGCTTGACATATGGTTCATGTACTGACTGCACCAGCATCTCCGTGGAGCTGGTTACAAATGCAGAGCCTCAGGCCTCACTCAGACCTACAGAAACAGAATCAGCATCTCAACAAGGTGCCCAAGTGACTCATGTACCCACTAAAGTACGAGAGGAAAGTATAGTCTGATCAGTGTACCCTTTTTCAGTTAGAAAATCCCACCATGCTCAGAAGTGACCATGCTTGGGAGACCACAATGTTCCTGACCAACCTTGGGGACTGTATCCACAGCTTGGTCATGGTGGTTGGTAGGTAGTAGGTCAGTCAGCTTCCCAGACAAGGAGGAAAACTGAAGGAGACACACTGGTCCTTAATGCACCAGCCTAGAAAGAACCCACTTCTCTTGCATCTACACACCATTGAGCAGAAAACTCAGTCCTATGGCAGTTCGTGAGCCAGTGTGTGCCCGAAAAGGGGCAATGCGGAGGGGGTTTCTGACTGCCTGTGAGCGCTGTCCTCTTCCTGCTCTCTGGCTACCCTCTGAACCCAGGTTTCATGAGTCTGAGCTCCCCACTGGCTCCTGGGCTCCACTGGTTCCAGCCTCTGCTGAACCCCTGACCAGGTGGCTGTGGCATAGTGGAGACTTCCAGGCATGAGGGCACAGTCCTGGAACCTTCTACTTGTGGGGCTGTGGACAAGCCATAGAATCATGTCATGCCTCAGTCTCCTCCTGTATCATAGAGGAATCCTTGCCTCTGTAGAGCACTGTTACTGATGAAAACATTTGGTGCTAAAGTGCCCCAGTACACAGATGGCAGAGACCCCACCAGGGCAGCCTGGCACTGTTATTTGAGTGTTGTCTCAGGCTGGTCTCTTCTGAGGCTGTTTCTCTATCTCCTAGAGATTCCATGAGCTACCTAACATCCTTTAATAAATTACATTTCTGATTAAACTAGCCAGAGTAAGTTCTGTGAAGTTGGCGCTGTCCCCAAGACTGCATTAAGACCTTTAGTTGTCTTCTGATCAAGGGTAATATTATAATGTCTCATCATCCCACTGAACATGATTCAAAATAAAGACAATGAACATGATTCAAAATAAAGACAATCTAACGCCCACCCCCCACATATTTGCACAAGGACCCGTGCAGGATGCCAAGGCCTAGCCATCCAGCAGACCCTGCCACCACAGGGCAGGCAGATAGTGGGTGGCAAAGCTGTGGTGTGTCAGAAGTGCTGTGATGACAGCACACAAGCCTCACTAGGGACACTGAGGGGGAAGAGTGCAAGTCGGCCCTGGCATGCAGGGAAGGCTTCCTGGAGGAGGTGACCCTTATAGGGAAAGGAAAGAAAGTACAAGCAGAGAGGATGATATGCATAAAGGTCCTGGTGTATGGGTGAAGAGCACATATCCCAGTGTGCCGTGACATGAGGAGAACTGGGACCCATCAAGGGCTGAATATTAGTGCCCCACCCCCCAGATTCGTATATTGAAACCCGAATCCCTGATGTGATGATATTAGGAGGCAGAGCCTTAGGGAGACACTTAAGCTTAAAAGAGCTCATGAGGGTATAACCGCCATGATGGCATCAGTGTCCTCACAGCAAGAGACCAGAGCTCCTCTGTCCACCACCTGAGAATACAGCAAGGAAGCAACCATCTGTGAAGCAGGAAGAGGGCCCTCGCCAAGAGCCCAGCCATGCTGGCTCTCTGATCTTGGACTTCCAGCCTCCAGAACTGTGGGAAATGAGTGTTCCTCCTTGAAGCCCAAACTGACTATATCAGGAACTGAGGCTGGATGGTGAAACCAGTCAGATTCAAGGAGATCTTTGGCCACAGAGTTAAGAGGTTTAACTTTCATTATATTCCACTGAAGGAATATAAATAGGAAAATGATATCACATCTTTGTTTTAGAAAGATCTCCTCGTCGGCACTAAGAAATAGGGATTGGATGGGTTATTTTATAGTATTCTGAGTTTTTAAAATACTGTTATACAGATCAGTGATGCTCAGGTATATGAAGCGACTTTTAAACTGCTTAGCAAGTATATTAAACATTATAGAAATCGCAGGTTCTAATACCATCAAGCTCTTCCAAGGGGCCAGGTGTTGGGCCAGGTGCTATTCAAGCATTACTTCTTTTATCTGACCTCTGTGCTTCACCTTTCTCCTCTGTAAAATGGTGAGAGAAATAACACCAACCTCGCTGGCTCATGATGAAGATTAAATGACTTAGGTTTAAGAAGTCTTAGACGTTCAAGCCTGTGAAGGTTGCCTGTGGTCACCACAGTTCTGTGAGGTGGATGCCATTGTTCCATTTCACACATAGGAAAGCTGAGGCTTGCAGGGTCATTCAGGTTACAAGTGACACCTGCAAGGTGTAGACCTAGATCCTCTGGATGTAGACAGACTTCAGGCTTTTGGCCAATGAGCGGTGTGGTCCCTGTCTCTGTCATAATGACTCAGAGATCAGAGCGAGAGGTATGTGCATGATCCAGGTAACTCTAATGACAGGTAAGGAATGCCTGCAGGGAGCTGCTACCATCCCCAGGAGTTGGGTCTCTTCTACTCTCTGGGAGCCTAGGAAGAGAGGACAGGAGGCGAGGAGGAGTAGGACATGTCATTGCCAGCAGAGCTGGCTGGGCTGGGTGGTTCCCACTGCGTTTCCTGCTATGTCTAGGCTGCAGGGCCATGGTGCCTGCCTAGAATCCCAGCAGGAGTAAAGCCTCTGCCAGTTCCAGGCCAGCAGGGGAGACCATAACCTTCTGCTCAGAGCTTGCTGTCACCTTGGGGAGGGCCGTGTTCTAGAGGATCCTAGATTCTTCTAGGCTGGATGAGACTTGTTTCCTGACCCCTTAAGCCCCTCAGAACTCTGGAAGCCCACAGAACTGTTGACTGGGAGGGGTGAAGCCTGTCTCCATGAATTTTTGATGGACTCCCCTACTGAAGATATCAGTGTGCCCTTGAAGGTGGATAATTGAAATTCAGATTTGGATATTCTATTACTTGACGATATTCTTTATGAGACTGCTTTGCGCTTCTCGGTGACTTGGTTGCAGCTTTAGTGACTCCATTATGGAGAAAGATATTGATTTGTCAGGGTGGTGTCAGGAGCACTGCTCTGATGAAAATTGATTTATCTCTCTCGGAGCAGCTTGTGTTTTTAATTCGTCTTTGCCTCCAACAAGGTGTGGGGTGGGGGTGTGTGGGAGGCCTCCCCGGCCAGGACTCCATTCACCACTACACACTGTAAATAAAGCTCGGTGCAGCTCTGGCTACGGCTTTATGCTCTGTGCCGAGGAGATAAAATAGCTCCTCATTTGCCTCTATGAGGGTCTATAACATTGGTGTTCGTTGCTCTCCTCCCCTGACACAGACACACAGCTGGGAGTGACGGATGAGGACCATAACTCCCACAACCGGGAGGAAATGGTTCTCCTCTCTCTTCTCTCTCTCCACAAGAAACACGTCGATACTGAAGTGGTGAGTGGCACTAGGGAGGTCCCCACCTGCATTCCGATGAACTGCAGGAACACTTTCAACTGTGGCTCCAGTGCCCCCGACTCCTCTGGGGTTTGGATATCTGGGCTGGGTGCTCTCATCTGCCACTTTCTAGTCATGTGTGCTGGTCCCTTATTTAATCTCTTTGAGACTCAGCCTCTTTAGTAATCTCAGGAGGCTGCTTGATGGATAGGGAGGGTAAGAAGAAGAAATGGGACCGTGTGTGTATCACCTGTCCCTAAATCATAAAAAGTGTGAAAAGTCAGTAGCTAAGATAAACAAGAAAGGAAATAAATGAAGGAGCAGAAGTCCTGTTGGGTACTTGCTGTGTGGCCGTGTTGGCCTGGTCATGCAGTGACAGAGGCGGTGCCTGCATCATCTGGGAGAAACGGACTGTGGCTGAGCTGGCGGCCCTCATGTTCAGAGAAGGGCCTGTGGGAGAACCAAAGGTCAAAGCTATTTTCAAAGAAAGAGTGAAAGTTGGTGACGCAAAGAAAAGGAGCAAGGTGGAAGGCGTGGGAAGTCTGCTAGAGGAGAGGCATCACTTGACGCTGGAATATTCTGGTAGGCTTGGAACAAGGGTGCATGTGAGCGTGGGCAGGGGGTGATTCCAAGGTGAGGGCTGCAGCCGTCATCACAGAGTTGACTGCTAAGCCAAGGAACTCAGACTCCTTTGTCCATATCCTGGAGACCCAGGGGAGCCTTTCCGAGGTTTTAGTAAAGGGAACAGCATGAACAGCTTGATATTGTGAGGAGGTCTCTCCAGCAGGGGTGTGGATGGTAGATTGGAGGGTGCTTCCACTGACTGGAAGGCCTTTCTGATGGTCCAGGTGGGAGAGGAGAAAGGATGGCCTGAGGTGATGGTGGGCCTGGGTCAGAGGCGGCAGGAGGACAGACAAGAGGGCGGGGCTTTGCAGGAGCGAGGTTGACTGTGGGGCTGCAAAGAGGGAAAAGGCCACGGCACTCTCCGGTGGGTGCAAGAGGGTGACTATTAGCCTCCTAGGGCTGCCATCACAGTCACGCAGTCTGAGGGCCTAGAACAACAGAAATGTGTCTTCTCACAATTCTGGAGGCTAGAAGTTCCAAATCCAAGGGCTGGCCAGGCTGAGCCCCTCCCCTGTCCCCGCCTCTCCCGGCTTCTGATGATGCCAGAAATGCTTGACTTAGGGACGCCTCCACCGCCAAATGACTGTCTTCTCCTCATACGTTTCTCCTCTTTTTATGAAAGACACCTGTCACTTGTCTTAACTAGTTACATCCTCTGTGACCCTGTTTCCAAATAAAGTTGCATTTTGAGGTGCTGGACTGTAGAACATCCATGTATCTTTCTGGGGGCATAATTCAATGGATGACGATCCACCCCAGCCCTCCCCCAACTCACTGTCTTTCTACATGCAAAATACATCCAGCCCAACACCCTCAGAAGTCTGAACCATTCTTATGCCAACTCCAAGGGCACTATCTCATCGACATGAGCCCCCTTCCCCACTCCCACCCCCACAACACACTGTCAGGGTCCCACTGACCTGGGAACAAAGCAGGAGGAGCAGGTGGCATGTCAGAGGTAGAGGAGGGAAGGCTGAGGAGTCCAGTCTGGGATGCGCTGAGTTATCAGCCCTTCTGGAGTAGCAAATGGAACTGCCCAGTAGGTGGTTGGTTAGTGCATATTCTTGTAACCTTGCTATTCATTTTCCTCATAATTATCAAATGTACACCGAGAAACATCAAGACAAAATCTGTTATTGCTTTGAGGGCAGGAACACATGGGAAATACTGTGAGGCAGAAAGTATTCTTCTGTTCAGAGGTGGGGGTGCTTGAGGCTTGGTTCTCAATGCAGAGGTGGGACTTTGGGGGAGGGGGAGAGTGATGAGGGTTCTTATCTCACCAATGGATTAACTCATTGATGAGTTCATAATTGAATGGGCTATGGGGAGGAGTGGACACTGTAGATACAGGAGTCTAATTGGAGAAAGTAGGTCACTAGGAATGTGTGCTAGAAAGGGTATAGTTGGTCACCAGCCCTTTTTCCTCTCTCTCTCTCTTTCTCTCTGCTTCATGGCTTCCATGAGGTGAGCAGTTCTGCTCCAACACATGTTCTTCACCATGATTTCGTGCCTTGCCAAAGGGCCCAAAGAGATGGTTCCAAGTGACGAATGACTAAAATCTCTGAAACCAACCAAAGACCAAAATAAAATTTTTCTCTTTTAAGTTGATTTCCTCAGGTATTTTGTTGCAGTACTGATAAACTGACTCTAACAAAAGCCATTGGTATGAAATTGTCTTTTCCTTGGACATTATTTCTTAGTGTTTACTCTGTGCCAGGTACCCTGGGAGACTTCAAAATAAACCATCAATAAATCCTTTCATTAAGGAACTTAGAATCATTATGGGATTTGAGGCTGGACATGAGCTTATGGTCTACAAACAGTTGTAATATAAGATAGAAAATATGGACAAGCAGGATGAATAAACTAATAATTTGCTTTGAGAATTCTTAGAGAAGGTTAGTGATCTTTTCCAGAAGTGAGAGAGAGAGAGAGAGAGAGAGAGACTAAGACTCAGACTCTGTGTGTGTATGTGTGTGTGTGTGTGTGTGTGTGAGAGAGAGAGAGAGAGAGAGATCATAGAGGAATTGGTTTTAAGCTGTACTTTGAGGGATGGGTCATATTTGGCATGCAGGGATGGGTCAGGGAGGCTGGCTTTATACAGAAAAAAAGATAAGGAAAGAGATTGTCTAAGCATTAGCCTGGGACCATAATAAAGTTAAGAAGTAAGTATAGATATTAAACTGAATATACTTTGGCATAAAAAAGTCAGCTCACAAAGCAGTATTCTTAGTTATGTGGTCTCACTTGATACGGACAATTTTGCTATGTAGAAAAGAGTTTGTTATTCCCATTTTCAGGTAAGGAAATAGGCTCAGAAGGTTTTGGTAGCATGTTGAGCTCACACAGTAAAGGGCAGATCTGGGTCTCAAGTCAATGTCTTTTGACTCCAAAGCCTATGACCCTTCCCCTGGGTCTCCCTTAGTACTCTTCTCCCTTTCTTCCTAACACCAGGCCAGGAAGCATTCTGTAGCTTCTACTTTGGGGACCACGGTTGGGGAAGAGGATGGAGGCAGCTTACAGGATGAACCTTTTTCTGAGGTTGAGTTAGACATTTGTCCTGTTGTACCTCTCTAGACCCCAACACAGATCATGGAATGGGCAGGAAGAGAAGCATCCCCAATACAGTGCCCCTGGAGAGGTCACCTGTCAGTACAGTGGACACAGCCTGGGTAGGACAGATTCCTGTGCATGCTCAAGGTTACTTTCAGCTGCCCTGGAGTTTGAAGTTTGACAGAGTAGCACCCATTCCTTGGGTGGAAACCAAATAGTCTTGACCTCACATGAGAGATGTACAGAGAAGCCAAGACAGTCCTTCCTACACTGGGGAGGAGCTGGCTCAGCAGCTTGAAGCACAGTGCCCAAAGGTCTCAGCCTCCAGACCAGACGGTCTTGCTCTGTTTCCTGACCCTGACCAGCCTTGGCTCCAGGACAGGGGACCTGGTCAGAGACCCATCAGAAATCATCACAAATCCATCGCATATCTGGGAAGACAGCCAAATGCACATCCTGCTGACAGTGACCAGAGCCTGATCTGTGTGTCTAACGGGCAGTGCATTAGGACTGCATTCTGTCGGCCTTGATGGAATGTTCTGGAAGAAGTATAGATGTAGGGAGTTGTAGAAGATTGGTGTCTCTTTGTCTGCTTGACACACAAAAAATGAAAAAGAAAAAGAGATAGTATACTATTAACAATTATCTTTTGTGAGTTCCTACTGTGTGTGACACTGCTCTGAACCTCTTAAATATATTAGCTCATTTAATTCTCTAGTAACACTATAAAGTGGGTTTTATTAGAATCATTATTTTATACATAGGAAAACTGAGGCTTAGAGAAATTAAGTTAACTGCTCAAGATCCACTACAGTAGTTTAGTGGCCAGGGAAGATTCAAACTCAGGGATGTCTGATCCAATAGCATATGTTCTTACGCACCACATTGGGAATCCTCTCCGTGACACCCAGAATTGGCTCAGGAGAACCCTAACTCACAGCCGAGGGAAGAGCCCTGGAACCGTATGAGGATTCTCAGAGATCCTGGGCTAAGAGATTGCACTGGATAAAGTCATTCAAGGGCACTGCAGAGCTGATTTTCATTCTGAGAGTCAGGTAACATGATGTTCTTGAGGCTGATGGCAGATTTGCTGTTATTTATTTAACTTCCCTGTAACCTGCTCCTCCTCTTCTGTTCTCAATCTTGGTTAATAAGGACATGATCCAGTGGATCTGATCTCCTGAACCAGAAGCCTGATTCATTCTTAGCTCCTCCCTCCTCTTTAAGATCCCACCCACATGTCACCGTCCATCACCAGAGTCTTGCCAACTCTGTTTAAGAACTATATCTTGAAGCCAGCATCTGTCTTCTTCACCTGTATGGCTTCTGATTGAGTTCAGGATGTTAGCATCTTTTGTTTGGGTGTTTCCCATCACTTTTCTTTAGATGAAACTCCCTAACAATTTCCCTAGTTACCTCTTTTATTGCTGTATCCTACTGTCCCTGTGTTTCAGGTTCTCTTTTTCTCCAAAATGATGTCTGTCCATGACTGCCAGGCTTTCACATGATGCTCTATTTCAAACGTCCTTCCTCCCCTGTGACACTGGGAAAACTTCTAGTCATCAGTCAAGCCCCCAATCATGTAACACTTCCTCTGTGAGTTCTCTGAATGCTCTCTGCTCCTTCGATTCTCCAGCGGCACTCAAGGGGCCATCTGGCTCACACAAACTGGGCTCTTGGATGATTTGTCTGTTTCCGTGTTTTTCTTCCACTAGAGACAGGTCCTTATTCACCCTTTTCTCCTCCATCCCTAGCATGGTCTGTAACCTGTAATATGTTAATTAAGGAATGTTGAATAAATGGAAGAAAAATCCTAACAGATGGACAGCCTTTGAGGGGTAAATCTGGAGAAGACAATGGAGCCTGGCACAGTCTCAGGTGGGTGCACACCCTTCATATACCCAAACCCTGTGCTATGTTATTTCTAGTTGCATGTGCTCTACCAGAACCTGTCACATGCCTACACTCACTCCTGTACTACATGTACTTGTTTCCAGTGCACACATTGACTGGTTTATACTCATACACTTGGTGCACATACTCTTGCGAAAGTATTGCAATCTCTTGACATTGGCTTAGTAAATCAGGAATCCTTGTAAATGCCCAGAGGTCCATGGTCTTTCACAGTATCATGTCATGGAAATTGCTGGCCTATAGGCTAACAACCATTAAGAACATTGTGGATGATGATAGAGTACTAGGGACAGGGAGAGGGCTCAGCAGCTATCTCAGAGCCTTCACGAAAACCACTTGGTAAGAAATAAAAGCAGACGTCACCATCAGCATCACTGACAACCTCTGCCTAGGACCAAAGATGTCTTTAACACCTCAGCAGACAGTGTCCTAGCAGGAATCACATCCCTTTTTGTGCCCATGCTGAGCTGTCAATCAGTGAGGGCAGGCCTTTACCCAGATAGGCTTCTCCAATGAGGATGGAGGTCCACATGGAGGAGTGCAAAGGTAGTATGTCTCTACTTGCAGAGGCTTGCAAGGTCCTCTCTGTTACCTTCCTTCACCATTGTAGCCACAGGGAGGGGGAGACATCATTGTGCCTGCAATGCAGACAGTAAAACAGAGGCTCAGAGAGAGACTTTGTCTGACATTGTACAGCCTGGTAAGACAAGGGTTTAGACTGCCTTGATTGTCAGCAGTTTTGCACCTTATCCGCTGAATCAGGGTAGAGGATAGGTCCTGGAAGAGGGAACCTAGGGCCTCAAGGTCACATCACTTTTCTCTGACTTTGTTAAGGTTCTCTGTACTCTCAACATCCTTATACCAAGTGGTCTTGGTGTTGGTCTCTGCTGTTCCCCATCTGGAAATGTATATTCTCCCATTCTTCTTTTCCTCCATTGGGTTTGTATCTCTAGTTTTGGGGCTTCAAAATCTGTACAAGTGGATTCCATCAGCCTTCATCCATTGTCTTCTGCCAAAGTTGTTCTACATGTTAGGAACATATTTTCATGAATATAGCTCTTATATAGTTTGAGCTACATTGATAAAATATAGTTATCTGAATAAGGTAGTGCTGGCCCAAGTTACAGCTGGAAATTGGTACATTTTCCACTTGTGAAATTCTAGATGTCACATTCTGCAGGGTACATGTCCAGGTGAGGGAAAGCAGGGTAAGGACAGAGTCTAGGAACAAAGTCATTTGAGGAATGTTTGAAGGAATTGAAAATACTCAGCCTGGAGAAACTAACAATATTTGAGCAGTTCCAAGTCAAATAAGAATAGGGATTAAGGCAAAAAATGCTGCTAGCAAATGGATTTATAAATAAATGAAAAACAATTTGAACCATAGATGAATGGTCTTCAATCTTCAGCATCTATTAGAGAACCCACTGTTCTCCATTCCTAGCTCTCAAGTCTATGAAATGGCTTCTTTGGGTGATAGGCAGCTTCCAGTCACAGTAAGAACCCAAGCAAGGGCATGGATTTCTAGCACTAGTCAGATGACTGGAGATGAGTTCAGTGTCCAGCAACTCACATTTCCAAAGCTCATAAAGGGAGGTCTGGTTGCTTAACGCAGGACACTGGTTGTTCTGTTGAGAGATGGGTGGGCTAACACAATGCATGACTGTGGTATTCACCAGCAGCATAGTCAGATACAATGGGGTGCCCAAGTTAGTAGCTGTTTTTCATACCAAGAGAACTAAATAATAAGAGGTCTGAAACAAGAGCAGGATGGATTTGGCTCAAATTAATGTCTGACCCACAAGGGGACTGACTGACTGGTGTCTGAAAGGAGCAATAGGGGGAATGTGGTTTCCTTGTTCCAAGAAGTTCCTTGAAATCTCCTGGGTGCCCAAATCTACAAGACAAAAAACACAGGGGTACACTATGCTCAACAGACGTGGCCCTCATCTATAAAATCAGAGTTGGACAGAATTATTCCAATTGTCCAATACAAAAGGCTTTAAATTCAAACTGCCCAGTTCTCTGCTGGACTTCATTGTCTGATCTGATTGCCCTGCTTTCTAAACCTTTTGTCTTCCTCTTGTCCCTAGCTCTCTGCCAAACCCAGCAGCTTTCTCAGGAGCCATGGGTGTGTCTGTGCCTCTTCATTTGGCTCATAGGCTGAACCTGTCACCCTCTTCTCAGGATGCCACTTAACTCTCACTTGCCTCAACACAGAGATCCCATTCTGCAGGAAAGAATGATGTTAGGTACTGGGTACTGGGCTAGTTGTAGTACATGCCTGGTTCACTTTTAAACCCCCCATCAAAATCTTTTCTGTAGATCAGGACCTAGGAAGTTAAAGGTGCCAAATACAGCAAGCAAGTGGCGGTTAGCTTGCTCCTTCCTCCCTTCCCCTCTCCAAATCCGCCCTTTTCCTTGAGAAGGGCTGTCCTGTGCAGGAGGCTCCCTCCTGCTCTCACAGCCCTCCCCAGAGCTTCCCTGCTTGGTTTAGAGCAGGGCAGAGCACATTCTATTTCCATTGGTGAATGCCAGATGTGCCTTCCTTGGCCATGAGCCAAAAGTACAAGCATTTAAAAACCTTTTTTTCTAATCTGGGCACCAAGTTTGTTTCATTCAACTTGGTGCAGACAAGAAGAAGCAGACAGCTTGGACTCTGCACTGCCAGTCTCTTGATTTGAGAGCATCTGCCCGAGGGAATCCTGTGTTCTGAGGAGCCTCATGAGCAAGCTTCACAGACGAATGAGAACATCCATCTTCTGATTATCTTTCACGTCTCCTCAGAGGTCCTAGTTCTGAGACTCTAGTATGTGCTCAACAAATAGGAGATGGATGTTTAAATACTAATCTAGTACCTCAAGTTCTTCATCCTGCAAGTGATGAGCATAATGAGTAGGTGGTGAGTACCAAATCAGCAAGCTTGTTTTATTCTTCTATGATTGATGCTCAGTAAGTCTTGATGATATTATTCTTTCTCCCCTCACTCCTCTCCCACTTCCAGCAGCCCTCTCTTTGGACCATGACTGGGAGCAGGGCCGTCCTCTCCTTGGAGATGCACACTGTTTACTTCAGCCAAGGGGTCACCACCCCTGCTCACTCAGGGCCTATTGCTCAGAGTCCAGGTGAAGATTCAACAGCTGAGATGATGTGGACACAGTACCATCAGTCACTAGAAACCTGTGTGTGCTTGCCTAGCTCCTGGTGAAGGTGTTTTGTTTGGGATGCCTTCCACTCTTATTCTCCAATCTACTTGAACCTACATTTGATTTGGGAAACAGAGGCATGTCAGAGAGCAATCACAAGCTTAGGTAGCACAGTCACCCAGTCGTGAGACTAGAAACTTTAGTAGGTCCCATGCTATACTTTTAGCAATATCGAAGCCAGGGAACTCATCCTTCAATGTCCCCACAGACACAAGCTTACAGTGTCTTACAGAGCAAGGACATTCATCCTCTCTGGCTTCAGGGAGCATCATGGACAAGCTGTAATAAGGTCTTATCTTCTAAATGCCCAGATAGAACAGCAAAGGGTTAGTTTCACATGTTGGCTTCACTGCAGAGCCCAGGGATTAATGTAGAATACATTCAGTGTTGGAGAAGCATCAGATCTGAGGCTGGTTTGAGCTATGATGCAGGTGGGGAGTGAATTTCCCTTATTCACCCACCTCCCTTGGCTGCCCTGTGAACACATACATGTCGGGGCTGAGAAGTTGCTTCCTGTTTGGTTTAACCTTTCATCTGAAAACCTATACACACAAAAATTGGAGGTGGTGGAAGTTTGAGATGGGCAATCATATTTATTTATTTATGTATTTATTTAATAGATATTTCAAAATTAGTGAATTGGTCATGGTGAGCTCAGTAAATATAGGCACTTTAAGCTTATTTATCTTGCAGTCTGACCCTGTGAGGATAGTATTCTTATCATCATTTTACAGATGAAAAAGAGCAAAGCTCAGAGATTGCATGTAAGTTGCTTAGTTTCACAAACTGAAAATAAGGACAAGCCAGTATTAAAATTTTCATCTTTTTCATCTGAATATAATATTCTTTCCACCAGAACTAGTGCCCTTTCTTCAAATATAACTTCACAGCAATAAAGGCTATTTTTGGAAATCATCTTTAGTTACTAATATCTTTCTTAAAAGGCCTTTTATTTTCCAAGTTTCCTCGAGCCTTCTTCCATATGGATCTGCATTTTAATGCAGTTTTAATCATCACATAGAAATACATTTTTATTCTATTCTCTCCACTCAATGTTATATAATCTGCTTTCCCCAATATTGCTAAATAATCTTTGAAATTCATTTATAAGATGGAAAAATAATCCATTGGGTTAATTTTCCATAACTTACTAGAACATTCTATTAGGAGGCACTTTACTATTTTTCTTATTTTTTTACCATTATGAATAATGCTGCAGTGAGGATGTTCCTACACAGAAATCTTTCCCCCAAGGCAGTATTTTGTAGGAGAAGAGACAGGGAATTGAAATCAGACAGACCGAGTGCAAGTTCCCCTGCATAATAATGGCACAGCATCAGATAAGTCACTTAGCCATTGTTCTAATTTCCTCTCTTATAAAATGGGAACAAGCGTGTGTGTCAAAGGTTTGATGTACGGAATTACAGAACGGCATTTGTAGTTCTTTGAATCGTAGGCTGAAGAGTAGATATGAGAGATATGCAGTAAGTTTGAGCCCTGCTTTCTTTGGGAAGCCCTGTAAGTTAGATGTCAGTGTGTGTACACTTTTTTGTAAGTTTGATACCTACTGCAAAACTTCTTCTCCAAAGAATTAAAGTACCTTATGCTGCCATCACCAATGTGTTGAAGAACCATCTCCACAACTCCCAAGTGCAGTGTTTTTTTTTTTTTTTTTTTTATGCCAAAATTGTTTTTTTCTCCTCCTCTTCTTCTCCTCCCCCTCCTCCTCCTTCTTTTTAAATTAGAGCTTTAGAGTTGTGCATAGTAGTTGGGTTCATCCCGACAAACTTATAGATGCTCCTGCCCATAATTTGAAAGGGTAACAGCATAGGAACAAAAAAACAAACAAACAAACAAACAAAATCAGCCCTACACTCTTTAATTACGAAAATGCTGGATTATGTGGCCTCAAAAATGTAACAAAGTTTTTGAAAGGCAGAGACTGATTAGTGGCTGGCGAGGCTTATAGGTAAGCCCTGTCTGACTAATCAAATCCCCATGAATCGAGTGACTGATGGGATATCAAGATCTATTCTTGACAGGAAACATCATCTGACCTGAGCATGGGTGCTTGGTAGACATTGCAAAACCTTCTTAACTGATTTTTTTTAAAGGAGTACTTGTCATCTGATAAGGAGGCTTAACAAGATCCTCTCCCAAATTGGATTTGACATATGCCTGGCACTCCGGCAGCTGAGCCCTCCCTCCCCAGCTAGCTCTCTGCAGCTACAGCCCTGGGCAGTGGGGCTTTGTCTTGTTCGCTGCTGACACAGCTGCTAATCCCAGGCTAATGAGCAATCCCCAGGCGAGGTGGAGGCAATGTGAGGCCAGAGGAGGAGAGGGGGTAGTGGGCAACTTGAGTACAGGGTAGGAGGAGCTGAGTTTCCCAGGGCAACCAAAGAAGGCAGTTCTTCCAGAGTTGTTCCTGGTATGACTTGGACCAATGCTCTGGGTCCTATCCTAGATCTAGGCAGTGTCTTAGGCGGGATGCCAGAGAGCAACAAAGAAGTGATTGTTGGGGCTGACTTAATGCCCACCCTCATGTGCCCACATCTTAAGATGAGCAAGATTGGAGATTGTCTTTTCCAGATGTCTCTTCAAGGTTGTTTTTGATTTTCATTCATTTTATTTTGATTTTTCTTAAGAAAAAATTGTTGTGCATGGGGTGTATGAAAAGTAATTTACCTTGGATATTATGTTTATCTGGAGATGACTTTGGAAATCTCAAGTCAAAATGTGACTTTTAAATATACTACCCACTCATCATACACACACACACACACACACATACACACACACTATACACAAACATGTATTCAAATATCTACCTAGTAATAAAATCTATGTAGTATCAGGATAGATAAATGATAGATAGATGCATATATACATATATAAATAGAAAAGTTCTTTTCAGTAGACTCATGTTCTCATGATTATCCATTACAACTCTGGGGTCTTGGGTAAGTTACTTCATGCATCTGAGTTTTTATTTCTCAACATAAAAAAATGAGAGTGAGGGGCTGGGGAGATAGCTCAGTTGGTAGAGTGCTTGCCTTGTAAGCACGAGGCCCTGGGTTTGATCCTCAGCACCCAAAAAAAAAAAAAAAAGAGAGAGAGTGAAGTGTATGAATGCACAAGCCCCCGAGGAGGAAGACTGGATGGCCAGTGCACATTTGAAAAAATACTGATTTGAACAACAGTGTGGCTCCTTTTAAATCCTGTCAGATGGCAAATGTGACGTGTGTGCATTTGTGTGTATGTGTGTGTGTGTGACATTTCCAGGAGAAAGAATGTTAATCAACAGGGTTTCTCATTCACTGTTGGTAAAGGTGTAAATTGGAAAAAAACCACTCTTGTTTTGAGTCATGTAAGTGAATGACTGTATAGACAGAAGAGTCTCCAAGCCTAAGATGCAGAAATTTTACTTATAAATCTTCTCTGGTACAAACATGTACATAAACATGTACATAGGAGATATGCATAGGAGTGTCAATTTTGACATTGCTTTACATATAAAACTTGTAAATATCTCAAATTATAATCAATAACAGAGTATAAAAGTAAGTTGTGTTAGATGCCCACAGTGAAAATGAATAAATGAGAGCCCTATGTACCATCACCACGAGCAATCCTCAAAACCCATAAAGACAAACAGAAAGCAAAAGAGCAGACTGCAGAGATTATCAGAAAGGACAAAAAGACAAAACTCCACTACCTGTTGTCCACAAGAAATCCACTTTAAATAAGTCAACATATAGATTGAAAATAGGCAAAATAGGTAGAAAATTAAAAGGATGAGAAATAAGTTCCATATAACCTTGTAGGGGAAAGATATAGGGGCTAAAATAACATCAGACAGATTATATGTCAAGATAAAAAGTATTAGAGATGACAATAACAGATTTTAATAGGTAGGGGTTGGTAAATCAGGTGCACATTAGCAATTATAAATGTGTATGTCTTAAGCCTAGAGGTTCAAAATATAATGAAGAAAAAGGTAACAGTTAAATGGGAAAACAAACTCATCCAAAATTATAGCTGAAGATTTTAACAACCCTCTTCATCATTGATAAAACAACCAGACAATCAGCAATGATGTGGAAGATCTGAATGACACAATAAACCATCTTACTCTGACATATATAGAAAACTATAAATAGTGTATTTACTTTGCAAGTGTACAAGGAGTGTTTACCAATGTACACATTTCATAGTACATAAATGTCATAAAACAAGTTGAAAAGCATGTCAAAGGTTTGAATTCTCATTGAGCAATATTCTCTGACAATGGAATAATTAATTTGGAAATCAATAAAAATAACTGGAAATTATACTACACATCTCTAAATAATCTATGGGTCAAATGAAAAATCACAAGGAAGCACTAGCCTAGCATGCACGAGGCCCTGGATTCACTCCCCAGCACTGCAAAACAAAAACAACCACAATAAAAAAAAATCCCAAGAAGAAGATAAAATATTTCAAGTTCAATGATAAAGACAGTGCAGTTTATCACAATTTGTTGGAGTGCCTCTGACTATATAAAAATGCATATACACAGGTTATTTGTTGTAGTATCACTTAAAATCACAAAAAAATTAAATTGTCTAAAAGTTCAAACAGAGAAGATTGTTTGGAAAAGCTATGGCATGTTCACTCAATGGGGTATTGTGCGGTTGTTGAAAATAAATAAGGAGGATCTTTCTATGAATGCAGAATGATTTCAAAGAGATATAAGTAAAAAAAAAGCAAAAAACTTACGAGCATGTGCAAGAAGGAAGGGTAAGAAAACATGCACATGTCTTCCTATGATTACCAAAAGAACAGGAAAGAAACTAGAAAACAAAAAAACAATGAATTTGAATACCTGCAAGGTATGTTTGAGGGGTGGCGAGATGAGATGGAAAGGCATGTGAAGGAGCGACACTTTTCTAATTATAATTTTTCAAATACTTGACTTTTAGACACGTGCTAATAATAAAATGTCAATACATGTCAAAAATTAAATTAAAAATGATGCAAAGGAAGGAGAACCCTAAAACTGAAAGCAAACTGACAAATGAATCTAATTTTATTTCAAATTAATACCATAAGTAGCCTGAAGTGAATAAAGAAAGAGCCATTGTAAGTACCTTTGGACACAATATGTCAGTTGCTCTAGTCTTGGACAGAGTGGAGTTGTGGTGAGGGATAATTAAAAATACTTATTGAACTCTTTTTAGAAGGTGTGCTATTCTAGTGGTGTGAGTAAACCAATTCTGAATCTAGTTTCTATGTATTATAAAGTTGAACAGAAGGAGTCAATGTGTTGATGGTATTAAGGGCCAGATTCTCATGATGAAAAAGAAAAACAGACCTATGGTATGGGGTGGGAGAAGTCAAGCAAGGATTCTATGGAGGAAGGATTGGAATTGGAAATAGTTCTAAAAAGTGTGTGTGTGTGTGTGTGCGTGTGTGTGTGTGTGTGTGTAAGTGTTCATGCATGCATGCATATGTAGGTTTGCATGTATTCGTGTTTATGAGAATATACATACATATACCTCCTAGCTCGTTTGTCGAAAGGGATAAGAATGCAAATACACTCTATTCCTCACTTAAAGAAACAAGGACATTTCAGAGCAATGCTTCCTGCCAGGACTGGAGCTAGGTGAGTAAAAGATGAGCCTGGAACATCTTGCTAAGCAAAAATTAAGGAAGTGCTAAAAGTTGTGTGAAGATGTCACAAGGACCCAAGAGCCAGATATAAAAAAAGTTCCAACTGATGAAATTCGAGACAATTTGAACACCAGAATAATTAAGGACAGTAGTAAATGATAAAACATGGGGAAAAATAAGAATCCATCAATCAATACTCATCATATAGAGATTTGATATATAAATTAGATACAAAGATAGATTGGTGCACAGATTGATAGACAAGATAGATACAGCAGAAGAAAGACTTCTGTTAGAAGGCTGAGGGCTACCTGGCCAATATGGAGTGGGTGCTGAAGTTTGGAAGTTATTTTGCAACCATCCTGGTAAACATGCATTAGGCAAGAATCATTAATGCATACTAAATATAGAAGGGGTGGATTTTGAAAAGAGAAAGATATTTGCATGCTTTTAAAGTGTCTTCCATACATCCATTATTAGTTGAAAATAAAAAATCAATAATTTTATACTGAAAAAATTGGTGACACCTCGATCAAATGGTCAAATTATCATCACCAGTGGGTTCAGATGAGCATCATGCATCTCCAGACTGATATTCTAAAAGTGTATTCCCTGAATCTAATCATAAGGAAACATTAGACAACTCAAAATGGATGACTTCTATTTGGGGTAGAAGCATTATAGCCTTCAAACTGTTATTGTCATAAAAGATAAGGAAAGGCTTGGAAACACTCTAGATTATCTAAGGTCAAATCAACTTGACAATCAGAAAGAATCTTGTACTACAGGAGAGAAAGATGTTATAGAGGATATTATTAAGTGAATTGATAAAATTGAAATATAGTAGATAAAAGTATAGCATACATGTAAATGTATGAATTTTAAGAATTGAAGTTGTGACATAATATTCTTGTTCCTTGAATACACATTATTTAGTGGTAAAGATCCATGATGTATGTTTGTAAATGACCTTGAACTATTTCTGAAAACACATACGTGAGCTCTCACACACAGAATTCAAGTAAATGGTGAGGAATGTTAACAAAGGTGAATCCATGCAAAGAATACTTGAGTGTCTTTTGCATTATTTTAATTTGTAACTCCTTATCATCATTTATACTTGTAATTTGTACTTAATATCCAAATAAATAGGTGAGAGATGAAGCCAAATCAGTGTTTAGAGAAAAAAAAGTTAGGTATGAATGTTTACATTGGGAAGAGAGGTGCAAAATTAACCATCTACATTTCTACCATGAAAGCCAGAAAGAAAAGTAAGCAAATTGAATCTAAATAAAGAAGAAGGAAGGAAATAATAAGGATAAGAGTGGAAACAAAAGCAAACAAAAAATAAAACAGAAAAACAAGAAAGGGAAAACATTTTTGGAAAAGATTAGTAAATTCAATGATCTCCTAGCTATTTGGGGGGGGGACAAAAATTATCTCTAATATCATAACAGTAATTAAGAAGTATCACTTCAGATCCTATATACATTAAAATGATTAAAAAAAGAAAATATTATGAAAAACATAAAACAAATTCTACAATTCAGATAAAATGAGCACATTCTTTGAAACTGAACTTCCCCCGACTCAAAACGAACACATCTTTGTAGGAAATTCTGAATAAATCTATACCTATAAAAGAACATACAGTTTTTAAACACAATATTCTGACAAATGAACCTTAGGTTCCAGTGGTTTCACATGTGAATGAGAACATTTAAGAAAGATACAGAACCCTCTCTCAAAACTCTTTCAGAGTACAGAAGAAGAAAAAATATATTCCTTAACCCATTTTATGAGTTGACATTTGATATCAAAACATATAAAGATATTAGAAGAAAATATTCCTCACTAATACAGATGCAAAACTCCTTAATGAAATATTGGTAAGTCTTCAGAAACATATAAAAAAGATATTACATCATGTCCAATTAAAAGTCAATCCCAGGAATACAAGTTTGGTTCAATATTTCAAAATTAATCTGTGTAGAAGAATCATATGCTCATCTTTTTAGTAAATGGGAAAAAGATATTTAACAATATCCAGTGCTTGTTCACGATGAATACTCTTGGCCTATTTATGTACACATCCTCTAGCAAATGAAAATCCTGTCTGACAAAATCTCTACTAAGCTGATAATTAATAGTGAGACACTGAATGCTTTACTCTCCTTTCTGTTCAATAAGGCAATAAAATAAAAATAAAAAGCATAAAGATTCAAAAGAAAGAACTTCATGAATGGATTATTGACTAACAATTGTTTGTACAAACTTTTAAATTTGAATTCACAGAAAATTCTAAGGAATGAACAAAGAAGAACTAGAACTATTAACTAGAACTAGAACTAGAACTAGAACTATTTAAATAAACTTATCAATGTCTTAGGATACAGTGTGCATGAACAAATTTAATTGTAGTTCTACATATTGTTAGAAAACAATGGGAAAATAAAATTGAAATTTTATTTAGAATATCATAAAATATAAAATGCTTAGTGATATATTTAACCAACGATATGCAAATCCTCTATATTGGAAACAACAAAATATTGCTGAGAAAAACTTTAAAAGACCTAAATAAATTGAGAGGTGTATATATATTTGTGGGTTGGAAACTTCAGTATTGTACTGTTAAATGTCACACAGTTATCCATAATTCAACATAATTCAAAGCACAAATTGCATAAGGCCTTTTAAAGTAGAAATAGATAATTCTAAATTTTACATGAAAATGCAAATGACCTAGAATAGCCGGAACAATATTGAAAAAGAAGAACAAAGCTGAAGGACTCAAATTACTTGACTTCAAGACTTAACATAAAACTACAGTAATTAAGACAGTTTGATACTGGCATAAGGATAGACACATCAATCAATAGAGCAGATCCGGGAGTACATGAATAGTTGCATGTGTTTATGGTGAATTAATTTTTGACAGAAATAGCAAAGCAATTCAAAAGAGAAGCTCTTTTCCACCAACTATGCTCTGATTACCACTTATCTGTGTGTGGGGGAGAAATGAGCCCAATTCCTGACCTCACACCATACCACACTTAATTAGATGTGGATCACAGGTCTAAATGTAGAACTGAAATCATAAAGCTTTTAGAAGGACACAGGAGGAACATCTCCACAAAGTAGACAAAGATTTCCAAGATAAAATTTAGAAAACATTGGCAAAATTTAAGAAATAATAAATTGGGTTTCATAAAAATTAAAACAATCAAAAACCTTAGTTAACAAAAGATATCATTATAACAACATGGGTAGATAGACTTGGAGAAAATATTTTCAAAATAAATTGCTGAAAAAAATACTTCTATTCAGAACCCATGAAGAACAATTACAACCCAATAATAAAGTACAAACTCAATAGAAATGGTCAAAAGTCACAAACTATGAAATATTCCCTTTGCAGAACAGTGGTGAGGGGCACTTGTGATGTTCACAACCCACTGGTGAAAATGTAAAAGGGCACCACCGCCTTGTACACTGTCTGGTAATTTCTTAGAAAGTTAAAATATACCTACCCTTTGACCCTGAAAGGCCACTTCTTTATCCAAAAGAAATGTGAACAAATGTTCATAGTAAGTGCTGAATATAAATATTCAGAGCAACTCTATTCACAGTAGCCAAGAACTGGGAACAGCGCAAATGTCCACCAACGGGAGGAAGAAGAAATGAACTGGCTACATTCATACAGGGGAACTCTACTTAGCAGACAACATGGATGCATTCAGGATAGAATGCTGAACTGCCTCCCCTAAACGTGACACAAGTGACTACACACTGTATGAATCTACTTATGTAACATTATAGGGAAATATAATCTAAGGTGAAAAGAGCAAAACCTTGGCCTCTTGGGTGTATGGAGGTGAGGAATGGAAGAGGACTTAAGTAGAGGAGAAAATTTTCTGTAGAGAAGGAAGTGTGCTATATTGTGATATGGGCGGGGCTATGTGATTGTTTTCTTTTAAGAAAAGCATACAGTTAAGATTTGTGCACTTAAATTCTTGCAACATTTATCTAAACATAGAATCAACCTACAATTATTGAATGATGGGAGGTAGGGTGTGGTGTCAGTATAGGTGAGTCAAGTATGGCTGCATGCTGACAGTTGTTGGAATTCATTATACAATTCTGTTTCCTTGTAAACATTTGAACTTTTCCAAAATAAATGATTTCCTTACAAAAGCAAGCTGCAGAAGAGGTACAATATGGTATCATTTTTATAAAGCTTGAAAATAAGTATACGGAAATATATGTTGTTTATGGGTACACAGTTGTAGTAAATGTTGAAAATGGAAATAATAAACATCAAATTTGAGATTAGTGGTTACCATGGGATGGTGCAAAAGGAAGAATTCAAAGATCTTCAAACTATTTAATTTACCCATTAAGTTATCCTCTGTGCATTTTTAGGTTGAAATGTTTTATTAAAGGTGCAGAAACCATCAAAGATACTGGGTACTACTTGATGTTGAGAAGGAAGTGAGTGTGTTTATTACTATGGAAGATGGAATTACAATTCCTATTGTGCTGACCTTTCAGGTGAACACTTAGTATAATGGTTATAGAAAAAGTACTGCTATAGTTTGGATCTGGAATGTCTCCCAACAGTCTATGTGCTAAATGCTTAAATAGCTTGGTGCTATTGGGAGGTGGTGGAACCTTTAAGAGGCAGGGCCTAGGGGGATATCTTCAGGTCATTGGGGGTGTGTCTTTGAAGGGGATAGTGGGATCTCAGCCCCTTCTCCTTTTTTACTTTCTAGTCATGAGGTGAGTGCCTTTTCTCTATCCTGCACTTCCATCATGATGTTCTAGCAATGGGGCAACAAGCAGGCACTGAAATCTCTAAAATGATGAGCCAAAATAACCTTTTTTCTTTTTATAAATTGATTATCTCAGATATTTGTCATAGTAATGGAAAGCTAACACAGCACTACATAAATTACAAAGCACAATCAAATGCAGAGACTTTTGGGAAAACACAGAGGGGCATCCAAACCCCTATAGCTCTCAGCACTGCTTTTAGCAATGCTGCATTAATGGTCCTGTGTGAGATCCCTGAAGGAAGGACCAGGCCCTGTAGGTCTATGCATCTCTGGTACTTAGTGCTAGGTAGACTTGGGAAGCTCAAGAGGTGTTTATGGAATGAATAAATGAGCAGTGCTTCTTGGAGGACAGCTAGAAGATGTTAGGATTGTTTTAACATATAATTACAAGAACTAACATGAATAGAATTTTGGGCATTTTAAAAGGCCTTTGTCAGAACAAACTCATTTAATTTTGTACAACCGATGAAGGCAAGGATCAAAAAGTTAAGTTACTGATCCAAGATCACATAGCTAGGACTAGAAGACAAGGTATTTGTTCCCATAGCCCTTATATTTGACTTCAAAACCCCACATCTTCTTATGATCAAGAGACTTTGGAGGCAGAGCCCTGGAAGTTGGGGGCAGACATGATTTCCCCAGGTATTCCTGAGATATCTGGGAGTATAAAATAATTTGCATTCTAGGAAGAGGGGTTTCAAGTCAGAGGGAGAAGTGGGCAAAGGAGACAACCAGGAAGACAGATGGGAGCCCTAAGCCCTCATGAGGCTGGGTGTCTCTTAGGGAGAGATTCACCTCTTCTGGAAGTGCCGTGTCCCTTCTGTGTTGAGGAATCTCTTCCAAGCAATCAGCCATCCCGAGGGGCAGAAAGCTCCTCTGAGCTGAGGTTGACAGTCTGGAGACGACTGAGCTGGATAAACAGATCCTGCCCTGCTCCCATTGCCAAGCGGAATGAATACAATGTGTTTTAATAATGAATGAGTGATTAATAGCAACTGCTTTGAAGAATTATGATGTGACGAGCCTCCCCATGCCATGGAGCCGGGTATAAATGATGCTGGAATGCATAATCGGGACGTTAGCATCTGTTACAAACTGCATTATAAACCAGGCTCCATAATGCTGCTTATCCACACCTCGCTGACATGTTATTATAGCACCTCTCTTGCGGATGGATTAGGGGAGAAATGTAATACCTATTAATCACCAATTGATAAAACGAAGAAGAAGAATGCTAAATTAAAGTACGGTTACATGTGTCTCTTCCCTGTTCCTTTTATTGCTTTCATTTGCCCCCTTTGGTGTTCTGTAGGGACAGTGCATTTCCTGCTTTGAGGGTGAGAGAATGTGGTCTAGTTGAGATCGGCCTTGCAAAGCAGGTGGCAGTACCTGGGAGCTTGGATCCATCCAGCTTTCCCATCACTTTCCAATTAAAACTCAGATTCCTCACCTGGCACGCCTGTGTGATTTGGTCCCTGAATGCCTTGCCAGCCACACCTACCATGCACCCTCCCAACCAGTGAGCACTCCAAGTCATGCAGAACTATCCGTGGCCCCCAGAACGTGACGAGCTCTTTTCTGGGTGCAGCTTTCTAAAGCATCGCCTTCCCTCCTCGGCCAGGCTAATCTCCTGCTCATCCTCTCTAACTCAGCTTAGTGCCGCTTCCTCCACCAAGCTCACCCACTCTCCCTCACCCTGTTTTTGCTATCAGGGCATGTAGCACATGGGAGATATGGAAAGTCCTTATTAGCCATCTTCTCCATCATCCCAGAGCCCTCGAATTTTGTCTCACCCAGAAAATAACCCTTGGTGAGGCGTGGGGTAGATATTTTATTAAAGAAGGAATGAGCACTCATCTGATGGAAGCCACTCTTCCAGGGACGGTGCAGTTCACATACAACCTCTACCTAACAAGCCTCTCATCCCATGTGCATTTCATGGCTGAGCTCCTCCTCTGCCTTCTTGGTTGCAGAGTAGAGCAGTGACTAAAGTAGCTGGACCCCTGTTTTTGTGGAGATGGCATTAGGGGACTTTACCAGGAGGAAGCATCATGGCCCATGAGCAGTTTGCCTCCCAGGGTCTTCCCCTGAGTACCTTTCTTCTTATCTTTCAGACACAGCCCAAGTGCAGCTATCCTGAAGGAAGCCTTCTGTATCCATCCTAGGCAAGTTAAGGTGTTTCCCTGATTCCAAGTGCAAACTTTCCCACTTGAGCTCTTTTTTTTTTTTTTTTTTTTTTCTTTCTTTCTTTCTTTTTTTCGGTTGGGAATTTGCAAACTTGATCTCTAAACCACAATGCATTCATTGAATATGGTCAAGATCCTTTTCCTGCAAGCTGTTGTTAAGCCATTAGGTGCCTCACTGTCAAGCTGTCTCTGGGTTAGAGAAACAAGGAAGTGTCTGGAGGCTGTGCTTCCATGTGCTTTGATGGCTCATGGGTACACTGCTCCCCTTATTGTGTCTAGCCACATATCTTTCTCCCTCATTGGATTGTGAATTCCTCAAGGGCAACCACATCTAGTTCAACCATTTTTCTTCAACTTCAGACCTGTGCCTGACACCCACGAAACACTCAGTTCTCTTGGGGAATATTGCAGTGCATGGTGTTGTGGAGGAAAGTTCTGCTCTCCACATGATCAGATCCCATGACCTCCATTTCCTGTTATCTTTTGGAGTTTACCTTCAGAACCACCTCTACATTAGGTGGCTGAGCACAGGACTAGGACCTCCTGGAGGGGAATGATCTGGCATGTTGATTCTGGGGCCTCCTGACCCATAAAAAGGAACAGAAAATGCCCAGCTCTTGCAGTTTGGTGGAGGATAAAGTGAGCTATACACTGTATCAATTTCTTAGGGCCGCTGTTACAAAGTAGCAAAGAACAGATGGCTTAAAACAACAGAAATCAATTTTCTCAAAGTTCTGGAGGCTGCAAGTCAGAAATCAATATTTTGGCAGGGCCATGCTTCCTCCAAAGCCTTCTAGAGAATGTGCCCTCATTATTTCTTCCAGCTTCCAGTTGTCCCCGGTGTTTCTTGGCTTGTGGTAGTCTAACTCTGTCTCCACAGGGCCATCTTCTCTTCTGTAAGAACTTAGCCATATTGAATCAGAATCCACCCCACTCCAGTTGGATCTCACCTTAGCTTAACTAATAACATCATATGAGCCCTGTTTCTATGTAAGATCATTCTGAGGTCCTGAGGTTTAGGACTGCAGCATAATGTTTTCTGAGGTCACAGTTCAACCCATGACACACTCAGATATGTGCTAGTAAATATTAATTTCTTTTCTTTCCCACCCTCCTCTATTCTTTCTTTTTTTTTAATTTTTAAATTTGTTTTAATTAGTTATACATGACAGTAGAATGCAGTTTCATACATCATACATAATGGAGTATAATTTCTCATTCCTCTGGTTATACATGATGTAGAATCCCACTGGTCACATAGTTATTTATGTACACAGGGTAATAATGTCTGATTCATTCTGCTATCCTTCCTACCCCTATGTGCCCTCCCCTCCCTTTACTCCCCTTTATCTAATCTAAAGTAACTCTATTCTTCCCCAGCCCCACCCGCTTATTGTGAATTAGCATATCATACCCACCAAGCCTACTTTTCCTGCAGGTACCCTCTTGTTCATACCTCTCTGATGTGTGTTTCTAGGTACCTTTTAATGAAAGTATCCCTTCTTTTTCTAACCAGGTTGGAGACTTTTTGAAGATAAAGAGGTAAAAGATATACTCATCACATCCAAAAGACTGCCTGGCATATCCTGAGGTTTCAATGTGTATTTATGGATTGTTTAATAACAAAGGAGCAGAAAATATTGATCACATTTTTTTTCTACCCTGTCCTTCTCTCCAAAGCCCTTCCTCTGGGTACTTAAAGGGTTATCATCATTCTCATTTCAACTAGCATCATCCTGTCTGAGCTGCCAAGAGGAAATGTGTTTAGAAAGTTTACATGAGGTCATTTCTTTTTACCTTGACAGCTACCACCCTGTGCAAGGCGACTGTGATCTCTCACCTGGGAAGAAGTGACAGTCCCATCTTATTTTAAATCCATTCTCTGCACCACAATCAGCGGGGTCTTTACAAAACACAAATATGGCAAGATTATTCTCACGGTTTTCTGTTGCCCTCAGGATGACATCTAGGTACCTAAGATCACATAATACTGCATGAACTGACTCCTCTCATTTGGTCTGTTTTTTATCTTATTCCACTTGACCTCTAACTTGACACTTAATAGCCATGTAACATTTTGCAGTTGCTTTTTGAAGTTCCTGAACTTTCACCTTTAACTTTTTTTTTCTGGTGCTTGTCTAATGTCTTTTACTCCTTCGTTCTTTTTATTTTGGTTGTGGGGAGTTCTGTGGAAATTACTCAGGGCCTCATGTTTTCTAAGCATGATGTTCTACCACTGAACTACACTCCCAGATAGGGCACAGCTTAGAAGTCTCCTCCAAGAATCTCTCCCAGATTTACCAAACACCCCTACATGTATTTGTTAGGGCTAGTGGTTACACTGTGACTGTTAATTTCTGGATAATTAGTTATGGAAAGTTGAATGGGTTTTGTTGATAGAGGTTCAGACATGGAGTCAGAAAACTAGAGTTTAAATTCTGGA
This sequence comes from Sciurus carolinensis, assembly GCF_902686445.1. NCBI lineage: Eukaryota > Metazoa > Chordata > Mammalia > Rodentia > Sciuridae > Sciurus > Sciurus carolinensis. The sequence goes on along the minus strand of NC_062215.1, from coordinate 68,324,385 downwards.
TTTTCCATTTATTAGATTTTTGACCATGAGAACATCATCTATTTTTTTCTGAGCTTTAGTTTGTATATCTATAAAATGAGGGTAGTGATACAAATTGGGTTGAGAAATAATGCAGGCAAAGGACCTAGTACCATTCCTGACACATAGTAGGTATAATGATTAATTTGAATTGTCAACTTGATTGGATTAAAAGACTTCTGGGTATGTCAATGAGGGTGTGTCTAGGAATGAATGGAATGCGGGAGGGTGAACTGAAGTGGAGCCCCTCCCTAAGTGTGAGCGGCATCACCCAATAGGATGGTGACTTGGATGGAATCAAAGTTGGAAGAACAAGGAAGCAAATGCAGATGAAAGCTTGATTCTTCTTGAACGGGTTCCTGATTTCTGCTTCAATTGTCTGAGCATATCAAACTCTCGAGTCTTCACTCTGCCAAAGTGGACTCTGCCAGTGATTCTCCAGGTAGTTTCCAGAAGCCTTGGTCTGGGATTAGGGTAGCACTGTTGACCTTTCTTGTTCTGGGGCTTCTGCATCTTGGACTGTGCAGCTATGGTTCTTCCAGCTCTCTAGTCTTCAGATGGCCATTGTGGAATATCCAGCTTCTGGTTGTGTAAGCCAATCTAATAAATCCCCTTTTAATTATCATACTTCCTGTTGATTTTGTTCCTCTAGAGAACCCTGACTAATACAGTAGGTGTTTATGCAACATCAGTTCCCTTCCTTGTCTTTTCTCTCATGAAACCCTCCCCATCTCCAAATGCCTCTTCTGTATATTATTTGTGCTTCTTTCTTATCTTTGTGTCTTGTTTGCCTTCTTCTCCCCAACTCTCTTCCTTTGACTAGTTCCCACAAATCTCACTTTTTCATGATTATAATAAAGCATCATAGAAAACTAATTAATATTTTGGAGATGAAGGATGCAGTGTTGCCAGCCCAGGCTCTCCACTGAGTGCAAACCAATTACAATGAAACCCACCAGCTTGGCTGTTTAGGAGAAAAAGGATTTATTTATCAACAAAAGGGAATTCAGCCCCTTTATAATGCAGCCACCAGCCTCCTTTGATGGCACTGCCAACTTCGAACCCCAGGTGCCTGCAAAAGAGACCAAGAGGAGAGTGGGATTGTTTTGAAGACACCAATAGCTCCCCTAGTCCAAGCCAGTATTGTCCACTGTGCCCATGTGGGGCTCCTGAACCCTAGCTACTTAGCCACATCTTAACCTCCACCCCGATGGCCTCATGACACCCAGAGTATAGCTATTGCTTCTAGAACGCAGGAATAGGAGTCAGAGACCAGTGGGACTGGAAGAACCAAGAGATCATCCTGTTTGATAATTCCATTTTTTATCTGGAGATGTGGGTTGCTCAAGGCTCTATACCACAGACCCCACCTAGGACCCTGAACAATCAGATATGCTTTCCTCCAGGAAATTCCTCCATCATTCCCAAAGCACACTTTTGCTGAATCTCTCAGAGCAATCAGTGCTTTGAACTGTGAACCTTTGCACATACTGACACAAACAGGCACCTCAAAAGTTGAGGCTCTGTGGTTTTTCCTTTTCTGCATTTACACAACCTACAAGAAAGGGTTTAATATTTATGAAATCAATGTGCTAATCCATGAATTCATGGACACCAAAATTTCCTCAAATGTACCCCAAGATAAAATGGATTCAGTGGGGGAACTTCCAGTGAGATGAGCGTGAATTCCTAGACTGGAGATAATTGATGAGGTTGAACTAAAGCACCTAATCTTGGAAAATTGCTTCATAATCCCCAGAATGACTTATGCTGCTGAACCCAAACTGGCCACTGTGTGTTCAAATGGTAACATCCTTACTGTGTAGCACTGTGCCTTGATTTCCCCATGTATCATCCTCATCTGCTCAACACACACCTTATGAGGATCACATTGGATTATATCCAGTGAGGAGTCAGGGTAGTGGTTCCACATGTCTGCTTGGGATGTAGCTATGAGGATGTGAACTTGACAACTCTAAATTGATGCTCATATTCAATGAAGGAACACATAGGTTGTCTATGTTCTCTGGTTGCCATTGAGACATAGTAACTGTTAATGACCATTCTGTTAATGGATGAGGCTAAGTGACCTAACCAAGGTCTGAGTTATTGTGGGTAGTGGCAATATTGTGGGTGGATTGCAAATCTTCTTTCTCCACACTCAGTGGTTTTTATTCTACAGCAAGCCCTGCTATTTGACCTGCCATTGTCTATGTCTGCAACTCAGTTCTAATTCTCTTTCCCCAATCATCAACCTTTTTCTTTCCTGTTCTCCTTCTGTTGAAAGGCCTTTGTGGTTTGTTCTTCTTCCTCCTGTCAATATCTGCCATCCGGCACAGCACTGCCATGAGATGCTTCATTTACAGCACGTACTCTGTTTCAAAAAGGGACCTTACCAGGGAGGGGTTCACTTTCACTACCTTTTACTGGAAGAATGCTGCAGGGGTCCACCATTAGGAGTGCATCAGGCTGACCAAAGCAGGTGGTTTTCCTCTTGTATCCTTAAATCAGTGGGGGCCCTAGGGTTCATCCTGTGTGGGAGAGACTGGATGTCCCTGCTTCTCTAAGAAGACTTCACCAAGTGATGAGACATAACTGTCAGTGTACTATATAGTCCCAGTGATGACTTGAGATTCACTGGGTTGGCCATGGACCCACAGATGCAGTCTTGGAGACATCCAAATAAAGAGACATGAAAGTTAAATGTATAAATGATCCTGGTTATCTGGGATTCCTTTTCCACAAAGCACTAATTCATTTATTTATCTTATGAACAACTGTTTAAAGTGTATTATACAATGCATCAGGTCTTGTGCCTGGGCTGAAGTATAGCATAGAAGAAGTGAGATCCAATCTCAGCCTCTGGGAGCCTACAGCCTAGTCAGACAGAAGGTAATGCTGTTAGAGGGACTTGCCTGGGTCACTGACTCATCACTTCCTATTTGAAACTTGACAGCAGAATTTAAAGTCCCTGGAGGAACTCCCAAGGGCAAAGTCAAGGTAGCAATTCTCACACCAGCTCTGAGAAACCAGGGATCGATAAGATGACAGGAGCTAAAAGTATGGTGCTCAAACCAAGTGGCTCAGATGTGGGGCATGGGGAAGTTGGGAGCCAGAAAATAGGACTAAGGAGTGAAGGACAAATGGTGACATCACACGGTGTGTGGAGTCAGAAAATGTTCACAGCAGCAATTTGTAAAAGAAAAATTTTAAGGAAAAAAAAAAAACCTTTGTTGTCTACTAGCAGGAATGAATAGATAAATTTTAGTGTTCTCAAATAATAAAAGTTTTGGCAGAAAGAAGTAATAAACCAGAGCTACACATGTGAACATGGATAAATCACACAAACATAATGTTGCATGGGAAAAAAAAAAGCAAGCTGTAGACAAAATGCTGATTTTATGATACCATTGATATAATGTTTGAAAACATGGAAAACAATTCTGTGTATTGCTAAGGAATAAATAAATATGTAGTAAAAGCATAATGTCATTTGTGGGAGTGATAAAGTCTAAATTTTGGATTATGAGGGGCTCTGGAGGAGGGGATATCCTCCCAAAGAGGTCCATGGGGGCTTTAGCCATATCAACAGTGATTCCTTATTGCCTTATCTGGGTGGTAGATGCATAATTTATTATGGTATTGTTATTTATTCCCTTTTTACATGTTTCATTTATTGCATAATAAAATTTATTTAAATAGCTGAAGTAAGGCAAATTATGTGGACTAGAAAAGAGAGTGTCTGCTTTTAACCCTCTTTGCTGTCTTTCCAAAGCCTGTCTCAGAAGTACAAAGCAAGACTGTTCTCAAAAGCCAATTACTGGGCTGGGTCACCTCCCTCTCCCTCTCTTTGAGTCCTTCCTTGGTGCAGTGTAATGGCATTGGAAATGGAGATGGCGTAGGACTTCAGCACTCCTGCCTTTCTAAAAGATACTCTTAAGTCCACCATCTTCCTCTCTACAGAGAAAAGTAGTTTCATGACCAAAGGAGCTGAGCCCACTGTTATCCCAGTACTACTGCCCTCTTGCTCAACCAGAGCATCTGGCCAATGTCACCCTGCCTTCCAGTTGTTCAGTGTTTAGTCTGGTCCTCCTCATCCTTTTCCTGAAACATCCACTGTGTTGCTCCTTTGTCCTGACACTGGCCTGCTAGGGTCAAGACATTTAACATTTCTGCTCACTGCACAAGGCCTGGCCCTATTATGAGGAATGTCTTGTGGTTCTGGAGTGTAGAATCCACAACTGTCTCTGGAATTTCCTGCCCATAATTCCGTTGCGGCTGACCCCCACTTTCCCACTTTTGCAACAACATGATGTACCACTGATCTGCTTCCAACCTCTTGCCCCCAGTAGAAGTAGGGAAGAGGAAACTCTAAATAAGTTCCTTTTCATCTGTATCTGATGTGCATGACTGTGGTCTCCACAGATGAGGAAACTGAGGGCCAAATCAATACCATGCTCAAGGTCACAAATCTAATAAAGAGTGGAACTGAGAATCCAATCTATATATTCATGTGATACTAAAGTCCATAATATTCTTTCCTCTATATTAACTGCCTCTTGAAAGTTGATTGACAAGCCCCCAGTGAGAGCCTCAAACTGTTTTTTTGCAGTGGGGGAACTGATATTGAATTCAAGGGGCACTTAACCACTGAGTCACATCCCTAGCTCCCCCTTTTTTATATTTTATTTAGAGACAAGGTCTTGCTAAGTTGCTTAGGACCTCACTAAGTTTCTGAGGCTGGCTTTGGACTTGTGATCCTCCTGTCTCAGCCTTTGGAGTTATTGGGATAGTAAGTGTGTATCACTGTGCTGGGCTCAATCAGAATTTCACTTTGATTCAGTAGTGTTGTGGACAGGCTTCACTGAATATTCTTGAGTCTGTTCCATTGTGCCTCTTCCCTCATTTTCTGCTTTGCAGGATGCAGCTTACCTGAGAAAGGGAGGTAGTGGTGGATTCTCAGAGTTGGTCATCTTTCTTCCTTATGATGACCTTTCCCAAGGCAAAGACTGCTTGGAATGGAGCTGCCCGGGATTCCCCTACTCCCTAATTCTTGACAATTCCTAACTGTATAGCATCTAATGGGCAGATACTAGAAAACCCCTAACAACTGCCACTCAAATCTGCAGGCATCAGCATCAAACCTGGGGACCTGCCTCAGATAGCCCGCCAGTCTTGACTCTCACCTGCCAGAGACATAGTGGAATTTGCTGAAGTCAATTAGTTTGACCCACGTGGGGCCTTTCCTTTACATAAACAGATCCCTCTTGGATGTGGACCACTGAATCTTCATAAGGTCTCTAAGAAGTTCCTGACTATTGAATTATGTGAGAAGACAAAACTGAGGCGCAAAGAAAGTTAAGGTTTTATCTCAGGCTGAATCACCAGGAAAGAGCTAGATGACTAAATACCCCAAAGAAATCTTGGTCTTCAGGAATTGGGGCTGGAGTTGGCATGCCACTGAAGAGCGTTCTTGGAGAGAATGTCTTAGGATGACAGTCCTGCAGTCATATTCTGGTCTGTCCTCAATAGGGAGTACTAAGGACAAGCTCCTGGTTTCTAATCCAGAATTTACTTGTCACTCAACTGTTTTTTTTTTTTTTTCTTGAAGAAAACATAGAAGGGATACTTCCTCTTGGCCTAAAGGGTTGAAAAGTCAGACAGTTCCTTTCTTTCACCTCTGAAAACTTCCCCTGGAACCTCCCAAAGCCCACAGGCAGGGCTGGGCAATAATAGGGAATAAGCCTTGGGAGGTGCTGGGTTTGGGTGCCAAGCTCCTATCTGCTTGCAGAGCTCATGCCTCTCAGGCTGAGTACCCTGGGGGTGCAGCCCAGGATGGTAGTGTGTATGCAGGGAGCAGGCTTCCACTAGGGTCTAGGGGAGGTTGGGTGGGGAAGTAGTGGCAGTGTCTTAGCCCATCTTAAATATTCCTTTTTCTCTTGATTTGTGTCACCGCATGAAGAAATAAAATGCAGACCCCTTCCTGGGATGAGCTGAGCAGAGCTGTAAGAGGAGGTTTTCCTGATGGAGGAAGGACTGAATAATTGGCTTCAACTTGAGCTTCTTGAATTCCTCCTCCTCTACCCCTGTACCACACTGGCCTGATTCTTATTGCAATGCACATCCCATAGCCTCTTATCCATCCTAACACTGGTGTTAGGTCTGCAGCTGACCTATAAATGACTTTGGATAAGTCACTTTATTTGCAAATTGAATGGGTGCTGTACTTTTCAAGTGGTCCTCTACTGTGAGGGGCAATTTGGAAATGTGTGGGGACATGTTTGGCCATTACTAGAATTTATTTCCAGGGTAGAAAAATAGGAATGCTGAGTCTTATTGCCATACAAGCAAGCTCTACATATGGAAGGACCATTCCCCATAAAGTAGCAGTAGTGCCATCATTGAAAAGCACCATTCGGCTCTGTGAGGACCCTCCCATCCATGGCAGGTCTGTTAGATGTAGACCTGTGGAGCTCCTGTCAACCTGTGGTATGATCTATATGCCAGTACTATGGTCGGATGCCCAAGTGTGAGGTTTGTGAGTTCAGGACATTGTCCTGTGGGAACCAGCACAGCTTGGAGTGAGCTGACCAGGGAGCTGCTCAGTTTTACAGGCTGAATGGCTTGGAACAACAGCCATGACTTCTGGGTTCTCTAATACCAGAGCAAGAGAGTGCTCTGGATAGATGGCCCTGGAGTTGTCAGATAAAGGCAGGTGGAGGCCACATGGAGGCAGAGAAAGGGGGGCAGGGTGGAAGAGGTGTAAGATCAGAGTGTGGTTGAGGGGATGAAATGAGTCATTGAAGGGAAAAATTTTCTGTGATCTGCTCTGCAGAAATGGGGGCCTGGGGCCTGGGGCTGAGTAGGGAGGTGAGGGAAGCATATTTTAAGGTGTAGAATCAATACTGCATCTGTCCCTTTTAAATTCAGTTCCTTCTTCTAATAAATCAAGTGGAGCTAGGGTGCAGGGGCTTGTCAGTCTGAAAAGAGCCTTTGGCTCACCAATTTCCATAGCAAAGACAGGCAGTTTTAAGGGAACCAGATAATTACTGAGCCCAGAGAGGCTCAGGGCACTTTTTAACATCTGTACACACCTGGTTGTTACATTGGTCTTTTTAAAGTCCTCAGAATTGAGTAAGGAGCTACTAACAAGGCACAGCATAACTGCTCGCCATGAGGGCAGCAACAGTGTCCACCCTGGTTGCTACTGCATGTCAGCACCTAGGACAGCACCTTCGTAAGAGTGGCTATGTGCATACTACCAGTACAGACTGTGGGAGTAAGAGAAGTCTCCCCTTGTATTTGTAGGGAAAAAAATGTTTCCAAAGTCTTTGACATGGAATGAAGGAAGGAGCACAGACTTTGGGATCAAACTCCTCTGTACTGGAAGCTCAGTTCAAGCACTTCACCTCCTGTGACCTGGTCTGCTTACTTATTTTTTAAGCCTCTTCTGAAAAATGGCAGCAGTAATGATCTCTTCCTCCAGGGGTTCTGGAAAGGAGTTTACCTAGTAGTGCATGAGGTGCCTAGTACAGCGCCTGATACATAGTGAGTGTTCAATATGTGAAAGCTGCAGAGGCTGTTGGTGTATTTTGAAGGGATATTCCTGCTTTGGAAAAGTGATTGAGTGGGACTGGGAAATCCCCAGCATTTGTTCAGGAGCTGGTTTGTGACAGTATTCTCATTAGTCTAAAGCAAATTAGAAAGAGCAAATTGGTTGGACCTGTGAGCTTTTCTTCTGTGAAGCTGAGTTATTCCATTTGAGGGATGATGCTTTTGTGTGAATTTTCCCTCTATTACATTTTTAGGTGTTAAAATGCCATTGTTTTGTGATATGATGATTGACACCAGAAGGCAGTGTTTAAAAATATATCTTCTTCTGGCAAAATAAAGGTGGGCTGATGCTGGTCTTCAGTTATTATTGGTCACCATTTGGCATAAGAAATATTCTGTCTGTGAAATGCCAATGCCCAGCATCACTGACCTGTGGACGTGCACATCTGCATCTCCAGGAGGTGGAATGGAATGTGCCAGGAAGGTGCTGGGGAGGAGCAGATGGGATGTGGCCGTCTGCTTGCCTCGACATAGAGGAGGCTCCCTAAAACAGCAGGCCTGAAAACATGGTGGGGTTTGCACTGGCATAGACACAGGTGGGCATTTTGGTGAAGGGTACAGCCTAAGCAAAGACCCAGAGGCACAAGAATGAAGAGTTTCGAGGGATTGGGCCAAAGAGCTTGGGTCACAGAAAAGTCAACGAGGACCAGAAAGCCACTGAGATTTCTTGGCCGAGGCTTGTTATCCTAAAAATGGTGTTGAGTGTGAAAGAGATTTAGCATTTATTGAGTTCCTGTGATTATGTCTAACACTACTGCCCTGGAACGCTTCTTCCCAATTTATATGTAAAAATACTGAAGCTTATAGAGATAAAACAAGGTGTCAGGAGTAATACAACGTGTAAGTGGCAGAGTCAAGCATGTAGCAGGAATGTTAAGATACAAGAAGTTTTGAGAAGTGGAACTCAAATTTCGATGGAAAAAGATCCAGCAAATCCTTGTTGGTGAGTTGCGAGGCAGAGCCTTTGGGGAAAGGAGAGAGGGAGAGTTAAAGGATGCAAGTTCCCTCTTTGGGGAAAGACCTTGAGGTGGGACCTTCAGGTGGGAGTCCAGTGATTTGAGTCCCAGGAGTATTGTTGCAATTTTTTGCACATAGAGAAGGCTTTGCTGGCACCCTGGCGGCATCTACCTGAATGTCTAACATAGAATCCAGGAGGAGAGGCACACCTGGAGCGAACTTCTCTAAGTGTGGTAAGGGAATGCTGTCTTGTTTTTGTTTCTTCTGTCACTTATCAGGATATCTGTCTGTCTGTCTATCATCTATATCTGGTGCCCAAAACAGTCTTTGGGTAAATAAAGGACACCCATGTGGTCCCCTCTTCGCTCAGATGTCTGGGTATTGGTTCTCAATCTTCTTAGTGTGTCAGAATTCCATGGGGAGCTTGTCAATGATATCTTCCCACCCCTGGGTTCTGATTTGGTAGGTCCAGGCTGCATCTATTAAAACTGGATTTCTAACAATCCCCTGAGGGTTTCCAGTGCGATTGGCCCCTTGACCAGACTTAGAGAAGCTTTGCTCCTGAAGGTGTGCACCTCCTCCTGCTTTCCATGCCAGCCATTCAGGTAGATGCTAGCAGGATGCTGGGCAAAGTCTTCCCTACCAGTAGGAAATTGAGACAATATTCGTGGGCCCTTTACAGAGGTGGCCTTCACTCTGGTTGTGGGAGTATCTTCAGTCAGCACGGAATGAAGAGAATGTAGTTCTTCCAGCTAACTGTGAATAGAACTTGGAAAAGCAGTTAGTCAGACTCACTCCAACACAAACAGAAAGCAGCTGGGTGTTTGAACCAGCCCCAGCCTAGCAACCTAGGTCCCTGCTTTGCTGCTAGTTCATTCTGCAACTCTCCTGATTGATATAATTTAGTTCCTTCCTATTTCTGAAAACTGAAAGACTTGGAGTAGATGAACCCTAAGGTGCCCCAGCTCTCTAATGCCTTTGTTAACCCTCACAATCTCTTTCTTCTTGCCATGAGGGAAGACCCCCTCACCAATCTTCTTTAGCGGGGCTGCCCATCCTTCCCTCTACAGGTTCCGCTCAGGCCACCTCAGTTTTACAGAGGAAAAGATCAGAGAAATTTGGCCAGGGCCTTCCTGCTTGTTGGCATTGAGTTTATTCCCCATTTTCATTCATTGGGGCTGTTAGTGGAATGTTTTTGGAATGATTTGAATTTAGTGCCAGAAACAAGTGGGCTAGTGTCATACATGGCTACACACAGCCACCACACTGCATGAGTCCTTGCACACTTGGCATCACAACCTATAAAGTGGTATCGTCTGGAGGTATGTGGTGGACATGAGTGGCCCTGTGTGGTGTCCCCTGAGGGCGTCTACACTTAGCCAAAATGAATTCTACAAATACTGTTGTGACTGCCAAGGAAGATCTTTCTATATGCAGGGAGTCTTGGTGGTGTTTCTCTCTCCTTTCAAGGGTTGTTCGTGGTACCTTTTAGGGGATATCTTTGCACATTATACAAAGCTGGGTGGTTAGTCAGTGAATATGGTGATGCTTCTGGATAGAGACACCCTCCATGGCAGCCACCTGCAGTATGGTAGAGGGCACTTTAGCTCAGGTTAGTAGCTCCAGAGTCTGAGGTAGTGCATTCAGGCTGGGGCAGATCTTCCCTATCTCATCCTCCATTCAAGAAGGTGGGGATTCCAGGGAGATCCTGGTGAAGGGGAAGACGCTTTTCAGTTCTGCATGGAGACAAAGATCAGGGCCCTCCAGAATAATGCAACTTCCCCATCCCTCTCCCAAATGGGTAACGTGATTTGACAAGCAAAGGAGGAGGGTAAAAAAACCCCTTATAACGGTTCATGTGCAGCCTGCCATGCACAGCCTCTAGTGTCCTTTGTTGCTGTGCCCAAAGTGGCTCCCTGTCCTCATTGTAACAGTATAGTTACCCTGTGACAGTATAGTCACCCTCTTTGGGAGTCAGTCCCATATTAGGTATTGGGGTGCAAAAATCAAGAAAATAGCCTGAGCTGTCAGGACTTGACATATATTTGAGAAGAGTAACAGGAAGCTTCGTGATTCTGATTGACCATGAGATTCTTTTGGTGGAGACATGGAAATTCTGGCGGGGTCATAGGAGAGGCACCTGGTCTTCTGGGGAGTCCAAGATGCCTTCCTTGAGAAGAGGTGGTCCTGGAGTGGAGTCTTTGAAGGCAAAGGGGAGTTTGAACTGGGAAGGGAAGGGGAGGAGGGAAGGAAGCCACATGCCAGGCAGGGAGGACAGGGTGGGCAAGGAACCTGGGGCATGAGGGCTGCGCTTTTGGGAAAGCATACACGGCTTAGTGGGACTGAGAGAAACACACATGGGCTGGATACTGGGGGAGGGAGTGGGAAGGACAAGAGTCAAAGCCCAATGGAGCCTGTGTTTCATGCAAAGCAGTCAGAATTTCTAACCTGAAAACCATGGGGACCTGATGGAGAATTCTGAGCAGGAAAGTGACATGATCAGAATTGCATTTTAGAAACATCACTCTCCTGGATATGTGGAGAATCGACTGCAGGGAGGCGGAAATAGTGACAGAATGAGCAGTTAGGTGGTGATTTCAAAAGTCCAGGTGAGGTATGGAGAGCTTGGATCCACCGTCAGAACTTCTTTACCTCGAACCTGGGCAGGAGATGGCCTCTGGTCTCCAGCCTCCCCTGCCCAAACAGGCTGCCTGGCAGCAGCAGCTATCCAGGGCAGGGCAGGCCTCTCCGGAAGTCCAGGGCAGGCGAACTGATGGGACTCTTTCTGCTCCTTCCCTAGAACCTCATCTAGAACTAGGGTCTCCCAGGGTGGGAACAGAGCTAAACAAGCCTGGGCGGAATGGAGGAGGGAACTTTGCCTATGGAAGGAAGAGCCTGTAGGCTGCCCTGGAACTTCTTTCTTCCAGAAGTGAGCCTTTTTACTTACAGGTGAGAGGCACAGTGAGAGTTAGGGGCATTTCTCCCCTTTCTCCCTGGCTCCCCAGCTTCTTCCCCATGTTCCTGTGGCAATCTATCCCCTTTCCTCTCCTCATTGTGGCTTCTCTGATTGTCTCCCAGCACCTCCAGGAGTGCCAGGGAAGGGAGCTAATTGCTTTGCTATAAATACCAGCTAGAATGAGCTCCCAGGGCCCCAGACCTGGCTTTCCTTTCTCAGTGACTCTGTGGTGGGTGGGCAGCAGTGCGTAGGTGGAGTCTACACAGCAAGCCACCGAGTTGTTTAATGGTTTCTTGGCCACCTCAGCAGCTCAGCCTTGCCTGCCTTCACTCACTAACAAACAGAGTAGGAGGTGATCAACACCCAAGTGCCAGGCACAGGGCTTGGCTCTAGGAATTCAGGGGTGAATCAGAGCCTGACTCTTTCAAGGAACTCCCAGTCTAGAGAGGAAGAAGACAAGTCTATGGCAGAGTGGTGATGGGACATTGGGGACCAAGAGGAGCCCTTCATCTTCCTGGAGTGAGAATGAAGTGCTTCCCTGGAGGGGCCTCTGTAGCCAGATGCTGAGAGGTAAAGTGCTGGAGAGGCCAGGAGGACAGTCCAGACAAAAGGCACTGGGCTGCAGAGTACAGATGCGTAGGGCTGGCCCTCTGTGGTTCTGGTCCGGCGTGTCCTGGGGGAAGGAGAAAGGATACAAAGTTTAAGGGGACCTATAGACCTTGAGCATGGTGCCCTGGGATCACTGGGAGCTACAGGAGGCTTCCCAGCTGCAGTATGGTCTGATCAGAGGCTGCTCAGGGAAGGTCACTCCAGAGAGAGGCTAAGATGCCTTCCCTCTGGTCACTTAGCTTCATTATCTCAAAAAGGCCTCCTTCACGGGGACTGGAGCACTGAAGGAGGTGAGGCCAGTGGGCAAGGAATCACAATGAGGACGCAATTAGCATCTCACAAACAGAACAGAAATGCAAACACCTCGTGGAAGAGTGGAATTATGCGCAAGCGGGAGGGAGGAAAAAAATTCTTCCCCTAATAGCTCTCCGACTTTCATTAGTTCTGACAGTGAAGGCTGCGTGGCTGCGTGCACCATGGCAACCGTCTCCAGGAAGAGCAGCACCGAGGACCGCTGGTTCTGAAGACTTTCAATCAGTCTGAAAACTTAGCAGACAAAACGTCTCATCACCAGCTTCACAGCCCCTGTGGGCACTGAAGGGAAGAGGGGATGACAGATGACGTGAGCAAGCATTCCCCCAGGTGATGATGGGGACTCTGATCAGAGGAGCATCAGAGGGGCTGCCTCCTGGGCTGCCCACAGGAGAGGAGCCTGGGGCCAGAGGTCCCTGCACTAGGACCAGGGCCTGTGGCTACAGGAGAGGAAGGAGGCAGGTAGAAAATCTGCATGCAACGGAATCCCATCCATCCCCCTGAGAAGCACCCAGGTGCTTCCCCCGAGTCCGGCTCCTCAGATAACAAAGAAGGCTCTGAGCCATGGCCTGGATCTGAATTGCAGACACCCCCTGGCTACCTGGGTCATCTAGTTTTCTCTGGGGTTTCCATCTTTGTATACCATGTGTGCCTCAAGTGCTCTAGGGAGGATAATGGGAACTATGTGTGGAAGAGACCTGGTTGAAGAACTGGCTCACAGTAGGTGCTCTCTCATGCCCTCTATCCCATTCCTGTTTAGGGTCCCACCATGGGAAGTGAGAGGTGCACAGACTTCACAGGCTGGCTTCCAGCTGAGGCCCCTATAGGATACTGCCTCCCGCTCCTCCGTCTTGTGCTCTCAGTCTCTTTTCCAGCCTCATCCTACTCCCTCTCCACTTTTCCTGTTCTGCTTTCTAGAGATGTTGAAGGTGGTGGGGGAAAGCAGGGGACTTTACTTTGGGCCTCAGAAAGTCAGAAAGATAAGCTATATTTTGGTGTCCTTAGGTCTCTGGCCCTCCCTATGCCAGACAAAATGTCTGCGGTTGCGGCCAGAGGAAGCATGAATTAGGTTGGGGGTGCTGCATGGGATGACAACTTATGGACAAGAAAGCCCCCCAAGTGCTGGTCTAATCATGACAAATAGGCGTGGAAAGCCTGCCAGGTTCTGAGACTCTGCCCCAGGCACTTGGCCTATGTAAAGATCCCTGTCCTCAAAGGGATTGCAGTATGGCAGAGAGACTGGCTATATATATGTGTGTGTGTATATATATATATATATATATATATATATATATATATATATACACACAACCAAAGGTAGATACGATGTAGGAAGTGATGAAGATGTGGGCAACAGAACAGTAGAGCAGTGGCAGGAAGGGCCAGAAGTGCCAGCGAATCAGAAGGCTGAGATTTTAAAAAGGGTGGGCACCAAGCCTCATTGAGATGGTAGCTTTTGAGCAAAGACTCCAAGGAGATGGTGTCTGGACGAAGAGTATCCAGGCAAAGGGGACATCCGCTGCAGAGGCTCTGAGGACAGTGGTGATTGGCATGTTCTAGGAATTGCAAAACCAGTGTGGCTGGTGAGTGGGGGGACAACAATATTACATGGTAGGGGGGCTAGACTGGGTGGCCTGCTGTAGTTGGTCTCTATGTGGTACCATGTGTTCTCCCAGATGTTGGGAGGGACTGATGGTGGGACCCCTCTACTTCCCCACCTTCCCTCTTCCCATCAGCCAGAGCATCTGTATCTTTTATTTATCTATTATTTAAGCTATTATTTAAATAAGGACTTTTGCAACTTAAAATGTGTTTGAAATCCACTGCTCAAGTCTTTGTAGCAATGGGGAAACTGAGCCTTACTTAGAAAGGAGAATGACTTGTTCAAGGCCACACAGCAATGCAGTGGAAGAATGGAACTCAAATCTAGGACATCTGGAGAGGACTCTTTCTGCCATCTGTGTCAGAGCCATGGGAGGTCTTGGGAATTGGCATCAGAGCCTGTGACACACACACAGGCCACCTGGGATCGACTGGATCCCTGTGGATTTCTCACACTCTAGTTTGTGTGGAACTATGAACATTTGCTGTGCTACTGCCTTCTCTGTGCACGTGGCTCAGTTCAATTTCCACTGCCTCTACGAAGCCACCCACAGATCCCTTGAGCCAGCAGTGCATCCTTTGAAAAACTTTATAACACTCAGAGCTACAGTGGCCCTGAAGCAGGTCACACCATCTTCCTGATCCAGTGTTTACTACTCTGCAAGTGCTGAGGCAGGTTACCTACTCAGGGTTTAGGTTAGGGTGTAGTTTAATAATATGGATTATATCTTACACAGGAGAGGTAGCCAATGAATGTTTATTGGGTAAATAAATTGTGATGGTCTTTGGAAAGGTACACCTCCATGGAGTCCTAGCCCCATCCATAAAGAGAAGGCACTAGAGCCTAATGGTCAATGGTGTGAACTTTGCACTAAAGAATATTCTGGTTCAAATCACAGTTCTTAGCATATCTTCATCTGCTCAGTGGCAAGAGTAGCTGAATTTTTGGATTATTAGAATTAAAATGCATGCAATGCTCAGTATTATAATACCTAGCTCTCTTGAGGTGGAGCCCTAATGGAGATACAGCGATCCTAGGCAGTGATTCTCAAATGTGTTTCACAACCCTAGGAGGATTTGCTAAATCAGTTTGCCAGTCTCCAGCCCAGCTCTCAGAGTGTCTGGTTCAGTAGGTCTGGGGTGGGGTCTGACACTGCATTTCTAACAGGATCTGAGGTGTTGCTGATGCTGCTTGTTGGGAGATGAAACTTTTAAGAACACAGTGTCTTAGATCAAGGTGAGGTTTGTGGAAACATAAACAACTGAAGAACATGTACGGACTGGATGTGCTGACAGTCCAGATGGAGAGGTGCATTTGGAGTCATACCCAGAAGGCGGCCTTGACTCTAGCCCAGGGGGTCACCTGACTTTGTGCACCTGAGTGGCCAGCTGCTTCCCCCCGCCGGCTCCATCATAAGCTCTGAGATTCACAGTCCAATGAAGGAATAGCCAGCAAAGAACTCCCTCCTCTTTTTCTCTCTGCCCTCTTTCAACCCCTCTTTTGTTTAACTGGATGATTTCTGGTCTCTAGATAGACTGAAAATGGATGAATTATAAGATGCTAATGGAGGAAAGAAAACAGAAAACCAAAATAAAGATAGAGCCAAAATCCAGATTTCTAGGTTTGGAACCCCTTCCACAATTTCTAAGAGATGTCTGTTGTTCTGGGAGAAAATTTTGAATCCCTAATACTTGAAAATGATCCGCTGCAAGTTAATGGACTTTTTATCTGCTTCACAATAAAATCCATAGACTTTTGGCATTCTTTGGCATGGCTTTCAGACTATATATGACTTGACCCCAACTGTGATTAGCCAACCATGAATTATCTAACTTTATCTACTCCCTTGTGATGATTTGGATGTGGCTTATTATTACCAAGGCTTCATGTTTTGGAAATTTGGTCCTCAGAGTAGTGATGTTGAAATGGTAGGACCTTTATGAGGTGTAGCCTAGTGGGAGGTTCTTAGGTCATGGGGGTTACCCTCAAAAGGGAGTAAGATAGTTCTCCTCAGACCCTGGTTAGTTAGTTCTGCAGAGAAGATTGTAATAAAAGACTGATCCTGGACCCTCCTTGTCTCTCTCTGACTTCCTGAATCCAGATATGACCACTTGCTTCCACATGCATGCCTACCATTGCCATCCACCATGATGTAACACAGCCAACAGGGCCCTCACCAGAGCTGACCCAGTGCCTTGAACCTCCAAAACTGTGAGCTAAATAAACCTTTTTTCTTATAAAACTAGATACCTCAGGTACTTCATTATAGTGACCAAAAGCTTACACAATACACCTTCAAACTTTCTTGTGTTTTTGCTCTCCAAATTCCCTCTAACTGCATTACCCTTCCTATTCTGATAAGGTCTTAAAAATAAATCTATCTCTGCTTCTAAGTTAGGTGTTATAAATTAGTGGTCAGTGAACTATATAGCCTGTGGGCCAATATCCAGACTACTGCCTGTTTTTGTAAATAAAGTTTTATTAGAACATGGACACACTCATTCCTTTTTGTACCATCTATGGCTGCTATGTTGAGAATTGAAAAGTTGCAAGAGACCATGAGGTCTGCAAAGTCTAAAATATTTACAGTATGTCCCTTTGTAGAAAGTTTGCTGGCCCCTATTCCAAGTCAGTTGTTGTGCTCTAGATGAATCTTTCTGGGTTCCACAGAAATTCCAAAATGATAGTCCTCCAACTTTCTCCTGCCACCTCTTAGTGCTTCACCCTATGATTATATTGCTTGTCATAATTATTTTCCACATATACTTTTCCTCATTGACTCTGTATGTCTAAATCACTCTCTCTTTGCGATTACAAAGTTTAGTGCCAGGGCACACAAAGGTCATATCAAAGAATTTTCCTTAAAGACATTCATAAAGCCCCCAATATGGGTGACAACCTGAAAGTGTAAGAGTACACAAAAGGTCAAATAAACCATGGTGTAGCCACATAGGTATTGCTATGTAACAGATAAAATTGATTCCTCAGGAAAATTGTCCTACATAAAGGGAAAATTTTTAGAAAGGATTTTAGCAGTCTGTTCAATATAATCCCACTTTTATAAATAAGTAGATAAATAAATATGCAGAAGAATTAATTAAAAAGACTAAAATAAAATATCCCTTTTTATTCCTCTCTGGGTAGAGGGTTATGGGTGACTTTCATTTTGTTGCTTCATTAGTCGGTATATTTTTCATAACAAGGATATATTGCTTTTAGAACTGGAGGGTGGGAATTCAAGTTATTAAAACCCTGGCAGTTATTTTGGCTTGGCCACATTCTAACAATATGACCTTGAAAATTCATCTAGCCTCAGTTTCCTTAATCGTAAAATATGGGGAAATGCAGCCTTTTCCCCAGGTTGTTTAATTGTAAAAGCCAGTGAGCTCCACACAGCCCTCTCCCGAGCAGACTGCCGCAGCAGCCAGGCCTCAGTTGGTGCCTGGACAGAGCCACAGTGTGATGGGCAGAAGGGCGCTCAGGCTGACCAGAGTCCAGGAACAGCACAGGCTTCTACTGCCCAGTGCCATGACTCCCACCTGGAAAGGTCCCTCGCTCCTAGAGCTCCAGGTTTAGTCGCTCACAATGCACTCAGCAGCTCTTTGTGTTTCATTTACACCCTGAACTAGCTTCTCCAGCCTGCGTGGCCTGGACCTGCCCTTCCACACCTCCCACCTTCTCACCCCGTGCTGCTTCCCCACGGCCTCTCACAGCCCATGCCTGCCATTTCTTTTTCCTTAAGAGTCACACCTTCATCCTTCCACTGAGACTTTTTTTGCTCTTAACCAGATCCTTTCTGCTTCTCTCTGTGATTTGCTGGAAAATGCCTTTACTTGAGATGGTAAGTAATGCCTTTCTGCTACTCTCTCCTTTCTTTTTCTTCCCCTTGTTTTACAAGAATCCTTATCATTCTTCCACCTCCACATTATCCATATAAGTGAGGAGAGGTGAGTGGATGAGAGAGATCAGTGGAGGGGCTGGTAAAGTGGTTTTATGAGGTGTCAGTGCAAATGGAGAGACCTGGGTGGGTTGGGAGACAAATAGACTCCATTAGAGATGTGTATGAGGAAGATGAGTCCAAGAAAGGGCCAGGGAGCATCGTGTTCCAACATCGGGTCTTGGCTAAGGACAGGTCAGGGAATCTGGGTGTATACTCCTGTAGCTCCTGGATATATCACAATGCCTGGCTCTGTCACTTGTCTACCATACCCCTTCTCAGCTGCCTCCCTGTTCTGATCACTTTCCTTGGATATGGAGATAGTGGCCTAATCACAGTCCATTACGTGGGGTGGTGCATTTATCAAGAATTTTCAAGTTGGAGAAGCCAAAGGTATCCATTGACTTCTGGATTTCTGAGAAGCGTGTCCCATCTACTTGCTGCTTCAAAACTCGGAATTTCAGGGAATCCATTAAGGACTAGGCTATAACATTAGAAAGGTATGTTTTGGCCAGGAAGCAGTGGGTATAAAAGTCATCAACTAAGTTAATCCATCATCAGCTTCATAGCAGTGGGATGGCAGACTTCGTATCTGTGGCACTGTCTCCAAACTTCTCTGGGAGTAGGAGTCCCCAACCCAGGAAAGTGCCTTGGAGGGAATTAGCACTAGAGGGGACTAGCATGTACCGAGTACAGACTATCGTGATTTTTAGAATGTTTTGAGTTTATGATGACCAGAGGTATTAGTATCCTTCCTGACCTCTCTCCCATGTGGTAGGGTGTGAGAGAGAGTGGTCAGCAATCCCACAAGTAGCAGATGTCCCAGACCCAATGGAGCCAGCTTGTATCTCTGTGCTGCAAAGGAGTCTGGAGGCCTGTGGGTTCTCCTCCAGTGCTTGCTGTCTTGGTAGAGACTCAGAAGTTCTTCTACGATAAAGCTATAGAAACGTTCAATTCCAGTTCTGACTTCTGACCTAACCTTTCTCTTGGACAATGTATGTTTACCTTCTCTTGGTTTCTAGAAATTACCATGAGCTACCTGTGACTCAAGAGGGAGACACCTCTAATAAACAGAGGTCTGAAAGGTCTTGAGCAGACTGACCTCAAATTTTTCCCGTACTCTGCTGATCTCCTCTCCAGGGAAGTTCCCAGATTGCTCCGTACCCATCAGGCCTGAACAGAGACTCCTGGAGCTGTGAACTCACCTTCCCAGGGGGACTTTGCTTTATCACTATGGACAGTTTGAAACCTGTGCTCCTCTGTCTACTAGCTTAGCTTAGAAAGAGATTATGAACACTGAGGAATTTATGCCAATGAAAGGTAGAAATTATCTGGCAAACTTTCCCAGCACTCAAGCTTATTATTAAAAACTGTGTCCAAGTTATGCAACTGTCACCTATAAGACACCTTTCCTATTGTTCAGATAGTGCATCTGCTATGAGCCAAGCATGTACAGATTTGGCACAAATACTGGGGATTAAATTCATTATTGCCATTGGGGGGAAAAAAGACCTGAACATTAAGTCCCAGAGAGACTAAATAATTTTGCCTGAGATCAAACAGATGGTTTATGATCAGGTTGGGATTCCGAACCTAAACCATTCTTACTCCAGGGTCCTTGAATTTTTTACCATTAAAGCCTCCCTCTGTCCTCATATCTTCTGGCAGAGGGCCGGCTTAGCATTGGCTTGACATCTGACATGTTGGAAAATCCAATTTTTCTGCAGAGAACCAGTGAACAAAGTTATGGTTTGGATATAAGGTACCCTCCCCCCAAAACCTCCTATTCAATACAGGAATGTTTAGAGGTAAATTATTAGATTATGAGAGCTGTGACCTAATCCATCTATCCTAATTTGAATGGACTAACTGTGTGGTAACTGTAAGTAGGTGGGGTATGGTGGGAGGAGGTGGGTCACTGGGAGTGTGCACTGGAAGGGTTCAGTTTCCCCGTAGCTCCTTCCCCACCCTCTCTGTTTCATGGCCCCCATGGATAGAGCAATTCTCCTCTGCTATGTGCTTCTGCCATGATGCTTTACCTCACCTGGGGCCCAGAGCAATGGTGTCAACCAACCATGGATTCAACCTCTGAAACCATGAGCCAAAAATAAACCGCTCCTCCTTTAAGTTGTTTTGTCAGGAATTTTGGTCACAGTGATGAAAAACTGACTAACATAAATGACTGAGATAAATGTGTTCCGTAGGCTCAGTCATATGTGCTTAGTCCTCCCTCTTCCTCCTCCCTTCTCCCCCTGTCATTTGACCTCTGACACTTTGGCCCAACCCCAGAGCAAGGGACCCACTTGGCATCACTTAGGAAGGAGCAGGTTCACTGCCTCAGCTTAAGGATGTTCCTGAATCCTCATGAAGGGGCCCAGGGTAAGAGCTGCCTCTCCTTCCTTGAATTAACTCGGTCAATGAGTGATCTGTCTTGGTAATTTTTCTCTCTGAAAAACAAAAACAAAAACAAAAAACAACAACAGATTTTTAGCATTTACCAATATCTGTGGTATAAATATTCCCACCATGGCTGATGTCAAGCTACCCAGGTGACATCACTAAAAACAGACTTGGGAAGAGATGAATACCAAGCAGCCCTCCTGAGCCAGCAGAGCCACAGTCAGCTCACCACAGTCTCCTTTCTATTTGGCTTTGGTGGCACAGCTGGAGATCAGCTCTGTTGCTTTTGTCTCCTCTGACTTGAAACATTTCACCTGCTTATTAAAAGCCTCTGACAGCAATAAAGCTCTTCCTGCCAAACTGGGCCTGCTTGGGTTGTCCAGACTCAAGTAGTGGAAGACAGCCACCACCTGCTCTCCTAAGGGCCCACCAGATGGAGAGCCAACCCTTCAGGCCTGGGGGTTGGAACACATACACACAGAAAGGCAAAGTCTTTACTTTTGAGAAACGAAGAGGCCTCAGTCAAGAAACAATGAACATGCTCCTGCAGAATTGCCATTAGAATAGTGCCAGAGCCCAGACAGAGGCCTTGGTACTCAATACAGATCTTCAGGCACTTTCAAGACCACTTGGTCCCACCTCCTCATTTTACAGGAAGAAGCTAAGACCCTAAGGTCACAAAGCTGTGTTCAGTGGTGAAATGGAATCGGAATCCATCTTTTTTTTTTGACATCCGGAAATCAGTCCTCTTACTGCAGAACAACCTGTTAGAAGCTACAATAAGTTCTCTAATCAAGGAAAAATAAGTGACCCTGTTCCTTCTGCTAAAGTGACCAACTCATTCCAATTTTCCTGGGATTTTCCTTTCCCGTATCCCAAGAAACCCCTCAATCCAGGCAAACCCAAATGGTTGCTCCCTTGTCTCCTTCCCTCTCTTTCTCACTTTCCTGTTCTTCTCCTTTCCCCACCTTCCTTCCCTTGCACATTGACAGACATATGCCCACAAAGAGGCTGGTGGAGAAATCTGAAGAGGAGGACTGTGGAGGCTGGCCTCCATCCCTGCCCCACCTGGCCAGGATTCACCTGCCATTCTGGGAGCCTTCTTTGTTCTCCTTTTACTAATGTCTCCACTTCTTGTTCTTCTTTTTGAAATAGAAATAGATTTAATGGATTGTAAAAGCAAACAATTCACATAGAGAGTATTAAAGAAATTAAACAATAATGAAATATATAAGAATAAAGTAGAATGTCTTCTGAGAAACCCATCACCTGGAATAACAATTAGGTGTTTATACTTGGAGATAATTTCATCTATCTGTCCATCTATCTATCTACCTACCTACCTACCTACCTACCTGCTTACCTACCTACTTAACTATTCCTATGTAATGTTGTATACTGAATGCCCACATTCTATTACAACCTGACCAAAATTAATTGTATTGCTTTGTAATCTAGATTTCCATGTAGCAACCTATCATGAACATCTTTCCTCATTAGTCATTTAGAGACTACCTCATTCTTCACAATAGTAGCACATTATTCTATTGTGTGATGTACTCTATTTAATCAATCCTATTTTTAAGGACAATTGGACTATTTCTGTCTTTTAAATCATAAAAGCATTTGTATATTTATCCAATAATCTCCTTTGGATATATTTTTTAAATAATATGTTGAATCAAAGCATCCATTCTAACACTTGTGCAGTGTGCCCTCTCAAGAGGCTATTCCAATTTATGTTCCCACAATGTCTTGGAGACGGTTTTATCCTCGCTCCCATCAACTATGGGTGTTAATGATCTGAATCATTTGCCAATCTGATAGATAAAAAATAACCCACTGTGTTCTAAAACTTTCCTTTAAATTTCTGTGAGGACATAAATCTTTCCTTGTGTCTGCTGGCTATTTGTCTTCCTCGTCTCAATTTCTTCTATCTGGGTGCACACTTGTGTGTGTCTGGGCCTCAGTACATACACTTATCACTGTGAAGAAGTTCAGGGAGCAAATGATGTTTGCCCTAGTGTTTATTTTACCAAAGAAACCTCTATTAGTTTTCCACTCTGTACGGGTGTTGGGTTGTGCTGCATTCAATACAAAGAAATATGACACAAAGGTTTATTCTTAAATGTTTTTGAAGACTGTTAGAAAGATAGACAGGTACACACTTAACCCAAGGGAAGAGATGATGTGGCCAGGTACGGCCATGGCCTGAGGACAGCAGTGTCCTGTCTTTTGGTTCTAAGTTGGAATGCTGGTGCTGTCCCTTTTATTCCTCCTAGATTTTGAGGTTAGATGTATAGTCCTGTCTAAGAGCTGGGCCTTGATAATAAAGAGACCTACTTACACCAAGGGGTTGAAGACACTGCAGGCTGTTTTCTTTGCAGTCTTGCTGACCTCCAATTTCAAGTTCCCTGGAAACTTTACCAAACCAGTGACTCACATCTCCACCTGCATCTACCCCAAGGTCATTCCACAGGCCCCTCGGATTCTACAGAACACCGCAGAAACAATGGATACAATGATCCGAGAAGTCCCAGCCAACCCACGATTCTGTGACTCAGCCATTATTGTGAGATGTGCCACAGAAGATACCAAAGTAATTGTGGAGACACAATGCCTGTCCTGGAGGCACTGTGCTTTGTGAAAACGTCTTGGCAGGCTCTGTGGAAGCATGTCACCTGCCTGGCAGAGGTGGCTCTTCATCCAGTGATGACCCTTTTACACTTATTTGCATCAGTGGTTCACAGGCCACACATTAGAATCACCTGGGGAGCTTTTAAAAAATATGTATACCGAGTCCCTACCCCCAGAGGTTCTGACTCAATCAGCCTGGCATGAGGCCCAGGCAAGAGTGTAATGTAAGAACTCCCCAGGTGACTCTAATGTGCAGCCAGGGCTGGGAACCAGTGGCCTGCACAGATCACTGGGGGGATTTTCGTAGAGATGAATGACTTAATTACCTAACGGTTCAGGACTGCTGCTCGCATTGGTTACAACGTTGTCTTCATGGTTTCTCATCTCCTTCGATCCTTTAAGGATAGGTATCTTGATGTCAATTTTGGGATTTTTATCTTCATAAACCAGACTTTCCCTTGTTACTGTCATTCCAGAGGCGGCGTGTTCAGTGGTTAAGAACCTGACACCTAGACTCTTGACATCTTGGACTTGAATGCCAGTTTTGTAATCTAGAACTGGTGGGTCCCTGGAAAATATGCTTCAACTCTCTGCCTCCGATTTGTCACCAAAAGTGGGAGATGGTTCTAATACTATCTCCAGAGTGTTGGTGGGGTACATTAGTGTTTTGAATGCAGAGTATTTGCAAAAGTGACTAGAAATGGGGATTGCTCAGTAAGCATTATCTTTACCACTCGGGAAAAGTGTTTTCAGAGCCAAACCAAGAAGAATCCTCAACCTCGAATGCTCTTATTTTATCCTCCACCTCAACTTCTTAACTCCGTTCACCTTTCATTTGTCTACTTCCCTGTTTCTCAGAACACAATGATCAGGATGCCAGCAAAACTCTCCATCATTCTGGTGGCCTGGCTGCGAGGGTCATCCTGGGCAGAGAGTGGCCTGTGATCACAACCCCTTAAGAGTCATCTTTGTTTTGAGAAACAGCAAGAGTAGCTTTGGAGACATGGGAAATGTTTTGAATCTTGATTCTGCTGCTTGATGGTTGTTTGAACTTAGGCAAATTCCTTCTGATCACTCAGTACTACTTTCCTCTTTTATGAAGTGTAGACCATGATACTTCCCTACTAGGTTATTAGAAGAGAACCCCCAAAGTCATGCCTAGGGTGGGCCTTGGAAGGTGGAAAATACTCAGTGAACATGAGACCATTGTATGCAGTCCTTGGAAATCCAGCTAGGTCTGCTCTCCTCCCCTTCTCTCTTAACTATCTAGATACCCTCAAAGGCAGCAGGGTACCCCTAGTTTCTAAAAATGTGAGAAGTATCTTAATACATTGCCCTGAGAGCCACAGAATCAGTTGATTTGGGAGAAGAAGGAAGAGAAGGAAGTTTCAAGCACAGCATCCCAACACCTGCTGCCTGCCTTCTGGTGCTACAGGGATGGAAGTTGGAGCTGAGGGTTTATGTTAAGAAAGGCGCCAAAAACATTCACTGGAGAAAAGATAGCCTATTCAACAAATGATTCTGGGAAAAATGGAACACCACATGTAACAAAAACGAAATTAAACCTCCATCTCTTACTCAATTCAAAGTGGATCAAAGACTTAGGCACTAAAACAGAGACCCTGCACCTAACAGAAGAAAAAGTAGGCCCAAATCTTCACCATGTCAACCTAGGACCTGACTTCCTTAACAAGACCCCTAAAGTGCAAGAAGTAAAATCAAGAATCAATAAATGGGATGGACTCAAACTAAAAAGCTTCTCAGCAAAGTAAACAATCAAAAATGTGAAGAGAGAACCTAGATTGTGAGAAAATCTTTACCATATGCACCTCAGATAAAGCATTAATCTCTAGGATATATAAAGGACTCAAAAAACTTAACATCAAATAACAAATAACCCAATTAATACATGGGCTAAGGAACTGAACAGACACTTCTCAGAATAAGATATACAATCAATCAACAAATATATGAAAAAAGTTCAACATCTGTAGAAATTAAAGAAATGCAAATCCAAACTATACTGAGATTTCATCTCACTCCAATCAAGATGGCAATCAAGAATACAAGCAACAATAAACGTTGGCAAGGATGTGGGGAAAAAGGTACACTTGTATATTGCTGGTGGGAATGAAAATTGATACAACCATTATGAAAAGCAGTATGGAGATTCCTCAGAAAACTTGGAATGGAACCACCATTTGATCCAGCTATACCACTCCTCGGTTTATACCCAAAGGACTTAAAAGAAGCATACTGTAGTGACACAGCCACATCAATGTTTATAGCAGCTCACTTCACAATAGCTAAACTATGGAACCAACCTAGGTGCCTTCAACAAATGAATGGATAAATAAAATGTGATATATATATATGTATGTATATGATGAAATATTACTCTGCTTTAAAGAAGAATGAAATTATTGCATTTGCCAGTAAATGAATGGAGTTGGAGAATATCATGCTATGTGAAATAAGCCAAACCCCAAAAAACCAAAGTCTGAATGTTTTCTCTGATATGTGGATGCTAATTCACAATAAGGTGGGTGGGGGTGCTAGGGAAGAATAGTTACTTTAGGTAGAGGGGAGTGAAGGGAGGGGAG
The DNA here is from genome assembly GCF_902686445.1 of Sciurus carolinensis. Lineage (NCBI taxonomy): Eukaryota > Metazoa > Chordata > Mammalia > Rodentia > Sciuridae > Sciurus > Sciurus carolinensis. The sequence continues at coordinate 68,298,739 of NC_062215.1, read as the reverse complement.
GGGTACGGGAGTAGGAAGGATAGAACAAAACAGACATTGTTACCATTTTTACATATATGACTGCATGACCGATATGATCCTACAACAAGTACAATCAGAAAAATGAGAAATTATACTCCATTTATTGTATGATTTGTTAAAATGCATAAATGCTCTCTACTGTCATGTATAACTAATTAGAACAGTTTTTTAAAAATGGAAATGGGGGTATGAAAAATGGTGGGATGAGACAGACATCATTACCCTGTGTACATGTATGATTACACGAATGGTATGAATCTACATCGTGCAAAACCATAGAGATGAAATGATGTACCCCATTTGTGTACAATGAATCAAAATGCAGTCTGTAAAAATAAAAAATTTAAAAAAAGAATGCACTTCATCTGTGAAGCCCTGGCATCCAGCTCACAGTGGATCCTCAGGAAGGAGGACCACCAGAATTAAGAGAGCTAATCAGAAGGTCTGGGTTCAAGAGCTGTTCCTCCAGACTTTCTTCAGCTCTAAGATGGTTATAATCTTCTGCTAATAAACCTAGGGAGGTGGCTGTGGTGACCCAGTGAGGTGACATATACAGCCACACAATGTAAACTCTTAGGGATGACATCACTCAGGTGCCCTGAGAGCCCTGAAGAAAACTCAGGAATGATTCTATTTAGGCAGCCCCAAGAAGCCACAGTCTAGCCAGAAGACAGCATGCGAGGGACCCACTCAAATCTAGTTAAGAAGTAAAAGGGATGAAGGTAAATACAGAGTTTAGAGTTCAGAGAGAAGTGGTTTTCAGATCCAGGGATCTGGAAAGATCTTTGAAGAGAGGGCTGACTTAGTTTTTGGCTTTTGGGTTTTTTTGGTGGGATCTGGCCATGCTTCTATGGGCGGAGGTGTGCAAACACATGAGCAAGGTGCGTGTGTAACAATGTCCAGAGGACTGTGTGCTGTCTAAAACGGTGGTTACTCGGGGAGGGAACGGGAGCACAAGTCAAGATACTGGAACATGTGCAAAAGTAGAGAGAGCAGTGGCTCTGGGGCTAGATGGATTTGGTTCACCACAGGTATTTTTAAGTACTCTACATTGTACATCATGAGGTTCCTGATTCCAGTCAACTCTCACATCTGTACTCTCATTATCTACTAAATTATCAAACATTATCATATTTTATTTCCAAATATCTGAAGCTTTATCTTCCTCTCCCCTCCATTTTCATTGCTAAGTACTAGTCCTCACCCATGGCCGGACCCACCCTGTCTTGGGTTACTGCCTCGCCCTCTTTTTCCCTGACTCTTTATCTCCAGTCACCTGCTGCTTGCAGTTTTCTTTCTGCTGAATTTCCTCCTCTCCTGCAGTCACTGCATGGACACAGAAATTCTTCTAAAGTGTATTTCGGATCCATGAATGGTCCCCACCGCAGCCAGAGCAAGCCCAGTTACCAAACAGACCTTGCACACCTGGTTGGCCCGGCCCTCTTTCCTTGGCCGCTCTCTTGGGCTTCACCTTCATCCAGCTGCTCCCTCCCAGGTCCAGACCTGTCCGTCCCATGCCAGCTTCTTTGCTTGAAATGCACGTTCCCAGCATTTCCTCCAGAGAAACTTTTAATTTAATTTTCTTTGAAGACTGAGTTTAGATTCTCCGTCCTTCGAGGAATCTTCTTTGACTCGCCTTGGCATATTAACAAAGTAATGTATCCAGCTCCTCTTGAATTTATTTGCATATCTCTAGGTGAGAACAGATAAAGACAAAACCCATGACTTATTAGTCTCTATATTCAGGTTCAAGTACAGGCTTTAGTATAAATTAGGTGCCCAATAAAAGTTGATGATTATATGAATTAATAAATGCCATAGTTTTTTTTTTTTTTTTTATTCAAATAATGGGAACACTAACCCAGGTCTTTTCTTTTAGAATAAAGAATCCAACTATTACACATTAGCTAGCTGTCTGGTCCACTCTTACATTTTCTCCAGGATGTTGAAATAATTCATATGGTGCTCAGGTTTGCAAGGCTTTGGAGTAGGTTTTCACAAGAATGGTTGTTTAACCTCAAAATATGAGAGAATCCCATCTAAGGATGAGGAACTCCAGCTATTTGAGGATTTTTTTTTCCGTGAGGATCAGGTGAAAGGTCAAAGACATTCCTTCGGGACTTATAGGATACTAAATCATAGGTACTTTGGAAGAGGAATTGCAATAATGAAGTTAAGATATGAATCAATCCATATTTTACAGGTTGAGTCCTTGATCTGTAGTATTAGTGATGCTGAGTTATTGCAGAGCAGATTTTTCATTTTTCTGGTTGTTTGGTCAAGGGGTTTACTTTCTCAGGCATGAGAAAATATCTGACTTGTGTTCTGCCGCACTCTTCTTCCATGGCCCTGGAGGATGTTCCGTATTGACCAGAGCACTCCTGCCTACTAGCCCTGAGCCTGGCCTCGGATTCTTGCCTTGCATAGTCTTCCAGGTAGCTAGTAGCAATTTACCAGAATTGACCCATGAAATAAAACCCACTTTCCACCCCTTAAGGTATTTTTAGGGAGAAGGCCCAGCTCTGGGCACAGTGGGGGCTGTAGGTGAGGGTAACAGTGGATCTCTTTTCTCTGTTTTCCATCTTTAATGCCTGCTCTAGGATGCCTCTGCCTCTGCAATGGTAAACCCTTGGATTTTTCCTTCCCTCACCTTCTCAGTCACAGCAAAACCTCCTAGTATACAGCTTTTTTAGTCAAGCTAGGGTCCTCTTAGTCATCTTTGATTCTTCACTAGCAAATATTATTGATTACATTCATCAACACAAATTTTGTCTGTCCCCTCCAGTCTACCTAATGCAATCCATCATAATCTCTCCCTTCAACCAGTTATAACCTCTTACCCCCCTCCTTTTTTTTTTTGCCACCATTCCTATATCCACCACTCTATTCCCAATGCTTAAAAAAAGTACAAATCAATTCCATTCCTAAGTGTTCATCAAGAATAACAAAAACATATGTCTATAGAAATCATTGTACAATATTCATGCAGGTTTATTCACAATAGCCCCAAATTGGAAACAACCCAAATGTCCATCAACAAGTTAATTGACAAACAGGTGGTATATTTATACAGTGGAATGCTAATCAGAGAAAAAAATACAGAGGCAAACTACTGATACAAACAGAATGGATGAATCTCAGGAATATTATGCTGGATGAAAGAAGACAGATACACAGAAATAATATTGTGGGAGTCCATAAGTGCTTGTTTTAAGAACAAACAACTAATCTAAGACAAAAAGGTAGGAATAGTCACTGCCTCTTGGGATGGCAAGTGGGAGGGAGTTGATGGGAGGGTCCATGACAGAACTTTCTGAAAATATGAAGGGGTTCTCTGATAACAATGTGGGTTTCATTTGTCAAAATAATACAACTAAGATTTATAAATGTCATTGAAGTAAATTCTTACCTCAAAAAGAGAAAAATGTAACTGTAAAGAATAATAATAAACAAGTGGGAGGGTAGAGAGTGGGTGGATTTATAGATGATGCAAGAATGGCAGAATGTTGGTATTTGTTGAATCTGGGTGATATGTACCGGGGGTTTATATACTATTTTGATTATTGCTTCATGTAAGTTTAAAATTTTCCATAATAAAGTGCTATTTTATAATATAAGTCAAGTCACATATCATTTTAGTTTTAAACACTTTAGTGGCTTCCCACTGCACAAAAAAAATAAAGTCTGAGATATGTGCTGTGGTGTTCATGGTTCGGTACCACCTCGCTCTTGACCACTTATATCTTCTTCCATACTCCTCCTTTTCTGGTTTCCAGTCCCCCTGGGCTATCTGAGAATTACCTGAATATGCTGAGAGTTGTTTCTTGTGATGACCTTCTCTCTTCCCTGTCTTCTTCTGATTGAATGTTTCTTCTCATTCTTCAAGTCTTCAAGAAGCCTTCCCAACTGATGTGTTTTTGTCATTTGCTTGTTTATCACCTCACTAAAAATCAGACTCTCTGAAGACAGTCATAATGTCTCTATTAATTGCCATCCTATACTGAATTTCTAAAACAGTGTCTGGTTTTCCATTTGAGTTTCTCTGCATCAGCAAGTGTGATTTTCAACTACTTCACCTCCAAGCCCTGAGGTTAGCATGTCCTTTAACCCTGCTCTGACTACCAACATGGACAGCAGTAAATTTCAAGGCTGTGGAACTGAGCATGTAGAGTTGGAGCAAATGTCACATAGGACAGGGTAGATGTCTTGGCACGTTTTGAAGTCCATCTGGTGGATGTGTATGTGTGAACTGAAACTCCGGGAGACTTCTCAGAAAGGCTGGTACTGAGCACAGTGCTGCCAGTGTAGGCTTAGCAGCCAATCCTTGCACTGGATGTAATCCGGGAGAGGAGGAGTACACTCTTTCCTACTCATTGCTTGGAGAAAACACTGCACTGTGAGTCAGGAAGTACAAATTTTATCCAGGTACTGCACTAGCAGGTCACATAGCTCTGGGAAAAATCACAGCCTCTTGGAGCTTTGATTTCCTCATGCTTCAAAAAGGTACTTCATTGATACTAATGTTTCCCAAGTGAAATAATAGTGTAGCTCATGGATGTCTTAAATGAGGAAAGTGGGAAGCAAGGAGTCGAAGGAATGGATGGAGTTCAAACACTGTGGATAAAGCAAGAAGACAGATGTGCAATGGAAATCATTTGTCTAATCAACACACCCAAGATTATTTATAGAGAGATACTATTATATGGGGAGAGCATCTGCTTGACTACTCATTGTGTCCTGTGCAGGTCTGTGGCATGGACAAGGAGATTTTCTCAGGTCTGAGTCCTTTTCTTCTATTGTTTGTGGACTCCACGGTTGGAGAAACCAAGAGTAAATCTAATGGTGAATGAAGGCCCTGTGTGTACCTGAGTCCTTGTCAGAGACTGAGAAGAGAGACATTGGGCATGGCCTTCATAGAGATAAGACATCCACTAATCTGGCATACCTGTCTTTAACTGAATTGAGTCCTAGGACCTTAAAGATGAACTTCCAATCCAATGCTGGTATCAGAATATACTTGAGCAGGCAGCCTCTGGAACCAGATGGCTAGGCTGATTTCTGACCTTCATACTTTTTGACCTTGAACTCATTTCTCCACTTCACTGTCTCAACTTCTTCCTCTTATTAAATACTGTTTCTAAATGAAATATGACCTCTTGCACAGGGTCATTGGGCCAACTATGTGGAATAATGCATGTAAGACATTTAGTGCACAGTTTGGCATATACTATGTACTCAATAAATGTCACCTGTTATTAATACTGCTAATTCTGTGGGATGTTGCCTAAATGGAAGCAATCAAGGTTTTGGCTCTGCGTATTACCTGGCAAATCATTTGGTCCTCTTCAAAATGCTGGATTTATCATCAAGAGTAACAAAAGCAACAATAAATAACCACTGCCCAGCTCTGCACATTTAGAAACTATCATGGCATGATGCACCAGTTAAGGCCTGCGAGGGTCTTTCCATTGTCCTCAGCACAGGGAGCTCTTAGAGGGCCTGGTTTTTATGAGTGTGTAAAATGCCTTGTGGACACATTAAACTTAATATATGATCATAATAACAATAGAGCCGCAGGCCTGAGAGAGAGGCAGCAACCCAGGGAGAACAAAATTTGGAAGCATAAAGCACGGGAAGGAAATGTTTTTTCTCAGGGGTTTGAGTGGTGGTTGAATCATAAAGGGTGGAGAATAAAGGGCATAGGGTTTGGTGAGCAGTTGGGAATAGCAAGCACTGCAGGAGGGTTTTTATCCATCCTGGTTTCGGTTTGGGGCAAGAGCAGAAGTGTAAAATTGGAATAGACAAAGGAGAGGAAAGTGGAGGGGGAGGGGGAGAAGCAATGAGGGATTAAAATGAGATTGGCAGACAGGTTTGTACCTAGGGGTGGGAACAGGGTAGTTGTGTTGGGCACAGTCACAAAAAGTGCAAGAAGGGTGGGGAGAAAATAGCTGTCTTGTTTATGTGGTTACATGACTCACAACTCACAGAAGTCATTGCCATTCTCCAGGTAGACTCAGACTGGCCACAGTCTTTTCAAAGACGGCATTTGGGGAGGATTCTGGTGGCAGTATATTCCAGTCACAGAAATGCTATCTAAAGAGGAAAAGTTCCAGAATTTTGGTTTCTGAAGTTACAAAACTGAAGACAAAGGATGGTGTAAATGCCACGTGGCTTCAGTATGGATAGTGTCCCCCCATGGTCTATATGCTGAAGGCTTACTCTCCAGGGTGAGGCTGTTTAAGAGGTGGGGCCTATTGAGGACCTTAGGTCATTGGAGGCATGTCCTTGGAGTGGACTGTGGGAACCTGTCCCTGTCACCTCTCACTCTGCTTCCTGATGCAAGTGACTTTCTCTACCACACTGTCTGGATGTGGTATGCCACCTGTGCCAGAGTCCCACAGCCATGAGACCTCCTGACCTTAGGCTGGATTCTCCAGAACTCTGAGCCAAAATAAACCTTTTATATTTACAAGTTAATTGCCTCAGGTATTTCATTTTAGTAATGACAAACTGACTAATACATAGAGGTATAGTAGCGTTTCAAATGTTTTGTGGCCTACAGGCAAGGAGATCTGGAAGAATCAGTGGTGGTTTTTCAGCCAAAAGGCTCCTTCAACATTTTCCAGCTTGTAATGAAGCTGAGCTTCTATGTAATCATTTTCTACCAGTGAATGGATAAGTAAGTGGATGGATAGATGGATCAATTGAGCAATCAATCAGGAATGAGAACCAGGGCATCTGACCAATTACCCCATTTCTATTCTTTAGTACAAATAAAATACATTCACATGATGAGGAGCCACCAAGTTTGTTTTTAGGGAATAATATTCTTCAAATTTAATATAGACTTTCAGCTACCAAAAGGAAAAAATATCAACCCCACCAACACACACACACATACACACACACTTTCTATTTAGAAAATATTAATTATTTTAATATTCATCCTGTAGATTCCAAACTTTCTATAGATTAAATTTCCTCTCCTTGTTTTTTAGCTTGGAGGGAGGAAAGATGCCTCCAGGGAAACATCTTCCAGTTTGTTCATTTATTAATTTAACAAGTATGCATCAGGGTGCTCATTAAGTGCCAGACATTGTGTGAAATTGCAGAAGATCCACATATGAAGGAGGAATGAACCTTCTCATCCAAGGGGTACCAGACTTTTAAAGAACAGATCTGCATAACCTGAAAACAACTGATGGTCAACCCTGACATATAGATCTTTACAGTTAATGAGCGAATTTCACATGTGTTTTCATTTATTCTGATGCTAAGAGCATTTGTCCTCTTTACAGGTGAGGACATTGAGGCAGGCAGAGAGAGGTTGTGATGAACCCAAAGATACACAGCTAAAAGCAGCAGAGCTAGGAGCTGTCCCAGTGTTCTGGTGACGGATCCTGTGCATTTTCCAAGGCACCATGGCTGCTCCAGCCTGCCAAGCCCTGGCACCGGTCATGTTTGGATTCACTAGAGGGAGACGAGCTAAGGGGATTAGTGAGAAGTTTCATGTCGCCAGTTTGCTTGATGCCATGAGCTCATTTGAGAAGGGGATTAGTGGTGGTGTTGCTAGTATAAAGAAAAACACCCTCTCTCTTCTCTGCTGTTGTTGGAATTTGGACTTTTCTGGACAAACCAACCTATACCCATGAGTTTCAGGAAAGCAATACACAGTAATGAATGGCACATTTAGGAATGTGTTTTTCCCTAAATCAGCAACAGAGAGAGCATGTTTGATTCATGGAAATTAATAGCCATCTCCAAACTGCAGTTACAACTCATTTCATCTCATCTGGGCACCCAGGCATCTGCAGGCTGCCCTTTCCTGGAAATAGTGAGGGCCTGAAAACCCTGGCCTTCAACTGCTTGGCCTCATCCTTCCAAAGGGCTCTCTTCTTCTTCCACAGAGTGCCCACAACATTTTGAACTTCTCATTTATTATCTTTTGCTCTGAATTAAAGTGACTGAGTACCACGTTTTTGGTCTCGTGTGACTGGGAACACGACTCCTTTGAAGTATGTACTCACCGCTTCGTCTCTTCACCAAGCACATCGTGGTTGCTCCATAGAGGTCTTTTGTGTTTCATGAAGTAGAAACTAAACATAGAGATTAAAATCCATCAGTGAACATAAATTTCCCAGCACAGAACACCTTAGGACCCTGGCCTCTGAGCACTATGGTTCTGATGGTCAGATTAAGCAAACAAAGGTTATTCCATGCAGTCTTGTGGTCATGCAGTCTAGTGTGTGTCCACATCAGCCCTCACGCCCAGATGCAGGCCTTTTTGCTACCTCATGCACCTGTGTGTAGCAGCCCCAGCAATTCCACTGCAGCAGCTCCACCTGCACATCCTTTGAAGTGAAAAGTAGCTCTGTTTTCTGCCCTTTCACGATTTGGTAAAAAATAATCTGTACTGCAATTTATACATTTTCTGGCAATCATAAACTCCTGCCTCATGAGAGAAGATGTGCTGTGTTATATTTTATCTTTTTTTTTTCCTGAGTCCATTCTTTGCCCTTCAGGTTCAGGAAAATACAAAAAAATATAGTACTCAGTTTTGGGATAGGGATACAGAGCATAGTCAATCTAATACAAAATAAGTTCAATAGCATTTCTTATTTGACTTACTTAGACCTCATTCTGGTGCCTAGCTGTGTTAGGTGCTGGAGACTCAGAGCTCACTGGGGACTCAACTCTGCTCTTATAGTCCTTCTAGAAGGAGACAAGCAGATTGTTATAGTTTGGATATGAGAGGTCCCCATAAAACTCATATATGAGACAATGCAAGAATGTTCAGAGGTGAAATGATTAGATTATAAGAATTGTAACCTAAATGGTGGATTAATCCACTGATGGATTAACTGGGTGGTAATTGTAGGCAGGTAGGATGGGGGTGGAGGAAGTAGGTCACCAGGGGTGTGCATTTGTCCCTGATGAGCAGAGCTCTCTCTGATTCTTGGCTATCATCTTTTGAGCTGCATCCTCTGCTAAACCCTTCTGCCATGATGTTCTGCCTCAGACCTAGACCTATGGAGTCAGCTGACTATAAACTGAATCTCTGAAACCCTGAGCCAAAATAAACTTTTCCTTCTCTAAGTTGTTCTCTCACAAGTAAATAGAGAATCTCATTTTGTGAAACAGAGTGCTTTGTAAGTCTAAAATGAATAGAGGAGGAGTAATTATTTCCACAGAGCTGGTTTTCTGGGGGTTATCAGCAAAGTGTTCCTGGAGGAGACAGACTTTCTGCTGAGTTTTGAAGAATGAGTAGAATTGATCAGATGATTAAAGGCAGCGAAAGGGCCTCTTCAGTTGGAAGGAATTGCATGTTTTATGGTTCGTGGATGTGAATTATTTTAGTGGGGCGGATGAAGGGCAGGGAGATTAGAATTACATGAGAATCAGATCTGACTGAGAGGTAGAATGAGTTACTGAGGTGCTTGCACATCCTCCCTGGAATGATAGGTTTGATCGTCAAACTCATCCTTCTACTTGAGGCCAAGGGAAGGTGAAGAGCAGAGAAGGCCAAGGTGAGAGCAGAGTGGATGGTGGTCAAGAGAAGAGCAAGTGCCCAGTGGGGAGACAGAGTCCTCTGCTGGTGCAACCTGCCCCGGAGGGGGAGAACCCAAAATCATGGGGTAATTAGATCTGGGTTCAGCATAGGGGAGTTCTACACCATCCTGAAGATTCCCCTTCCCAAATTACTGCCTTCAAATACACTTTTTCCTGAACATCCTTCTTCTCTCCAAATATTACAGTGTGATCCATCCATTTGGAGGGGAAATTATGTTCACATCATCTCTTCTGCAGAATTATTAAAATTATATTCAGTATTTACATAGAATATAACCCCTCCACAAATGCACTGGAAGAAAGATCAATAAATATACTTCATAAATGGAATGGTGTCCACTGTTGCTGGTCTGGAGCTCCTACCTGCAGATAACAACAGCTGCCATCAGTTAGAGAGCCATTCAGATGGAATAAAATGTTTCACGTACAGCAGTCCCCACCTCGCCTATAGCCTTCTTCATTCGCATGAGCTGGGAGGAAAAGAGAGAAGCTCCAAATTTAAGGTTGAAGAAATCAAGATAAAATGGTTATTTAATATGCTCATGATCATTCGGGTGTTAAATGCCAGGGCTGGGCTTCATATCCAAATATTCTGATTTCAGCTTTCTCTGATGAAATGGTAGAATTTTACAGCTAGAAGAGGGGTTATGAGATGATAAGGAATGGGCATGCTCAGTTGCTGTGCTAGAAATAAGTCAGAGGAGGGAGAGACTATTTGTTGAGCATCTAGGATTCATTTCATTGCACACTGTTGCTGTCTCTTCTTGGAAACTACTGAGTCCAACTTCCTCATTTTAAAACTGAGAAATCTTAAGCCCCAAGAAAGATATCACATGACTAAATCAGTCAACAAGTTGATAAGTTTTGCATTCATTTCTGTGAATCAAACTTTAGAAGATTGTAGAAAAATAATGTCACAAGTTCAGGAGAGAAGATGACAGGGAACCTCAAAATCATGGTCTTAGAGAAACTCTAAAGGAATGAAGGGAGAACTCAGGTTGCATATGGAGTTAGACATGCTGTATGTAGCCCTCAGAAGGATCTGTAAATCAATGTGTGGACAGTCCCAATGGTTGGACTTCAGTTTAGTATGAGAAAGAACTTTCTAGGAATGAGACTCATCTAAAATTGGAACTGTTGCATTCACCCATAATGAGCTCCCTGTGTTTGGAAGGATTCAAAGCCTTAATGGAGATCTGGGGTGAGATCTAAGCATTACTTGATATTGAAAAATATTTCCTTCTGACCTGGAAAATCAAAGATCCTAATTAATAGTTTATTGTTGGCAGGTATGCAAACTTTGTCTGAGTGGGGACCTTGTTTGTTTCTTAGGCTCTTCATAGATTTTAGAACATTGACTGACTCATAAGAGCTCCTGTGTCAGAGTTGAGTTGAGGTAGAAATCTAAGAGACTGAACTGAGGCGTAGACACAGCCCCAACCCATCATCCCTCTTGCTGCTTTCAGTTGACCAGAATGAGTCATTGAGGCAGTCCAGATTGAAGAGATGGGAAGATTCCAACTCTTGGTGGAAAGACCTACAGAGTCACAACACAGTGGACATAGACAGCAGTGAGAAATTGGGGACATGTTTATCATTTTTATATCCCAGTTTTCCTAGTGGAAAAGTGTAGATTATGTTAAGAATATAGCAAAGATCAAAGTCAGGTTCAGGCTCTGAAGTATTAGACTCATTGCCCAGGATGGAACTGAGGGGCTGTTAGGTTAAAGTTTGGACAGGGGTTTGATTATGTTGTGAACTGAGGGCTTATAGTGATGGTGATGGTAGGAATCTATGGTTTGGAGACTGTAAAGTCCATAAATGTGGAGACTGTGTTTTATTAACGTATCTTCTGTTCCTAGGCAGCGTAGATGCTTGCTAAATGTGCTGAATAAATGAGTGCCTGTGTTGAATTCATGGGTGTACAGATGCGTGAATGAACACTCCTGGGAGCTGTATTCAGTTTAGAGAAATGATTCAGAAGTGTGGGCTTTAGGTCCTTGCAGATGTCAGTTTAAATAGGAGCTCAACCACTTATCAGGTATAAGACATGAATTAATATCTCTGACCCTGCATTTTCTAACCTGTACAAATGGGGATGATAAGTAAGTCCTTACAGTTTCATTATAAAAACTAAATGAGATTGCTTAAATAAATCCTGCAGCCTGATGGCTGGCATCAAAAGTTCCTAATCCTGGTAACTATTGTGGTTAGTATAGGGAGGCGGGAAGGGCTGAAGTGTGTTCTGGGAGTAACTCTAATAGATCTATAACTCTCCAAAAAAGCTGGTCCCTCAGGCCTGGAAGACTTGAGTCTGTTATTCTTCTTCAACAATCAAAGACAACAAAATCACTCATAAAAAGTTATTAAGAATACATCAGTTTTTGCCCTTCTAAGCCTCAGCTGCTATGTTTCCCATTCAGTACTACACAAAGCCATTTGTTTCCATGGTTTTCCATCCCTAGCTCTTTGAGGAAGAGTGAAGGTGGAGACCAGTGGGGGAGGAAGGAGGCATGGAAATGAGTTGGACATTTACCAATGAAATTTCAGCTCTTCCACATTGGAGCCAGGCTGACTTTAAGCCCATGTTGGCAGGCCATCGGCATGGACTTGGGCAATCAGTGTTAGCTACTTTAGGTGATAACATACCCTCTGACAATGAAATGTCTTTGTGACAAATAGATTTCCAACTATCTGTTTTTCTCAGATACTACTCAAGGTACGACCCAGTGTTCCTAACACCTGATCCAAGCCTCAAGTGCAGTCCCCAGCCTGTATAACCTGTGGCATTAACCTCTTGCTTCTGCTGCAGTTATTCTCTGCTCTGTAACAAATCACTCAACACTTAGGAGCTTAAAAGAACCATTTGTTCATCCATGAGTTGTTAACTGGGTAGGGCTCAGCTGGGCAGTTCTTCTGTTCTCTGCTCTGCTCCTATGGCTGCAGACATCTGGAGGCTTCATTGGGGTTGGAAATCCAGCATGGTTTCACTCACATGTTCACTGCCTGAGGTGAGATGGCTGAAACAGCTGGGGACCAACAAGAATCTCTGTGCCCCATTCAGTTTTTTCAGCAGACCTTGTGACCTGGTAGTACCTGGGACAGACCTGGTGGTACAAGACTTAAATGAGAGCTTTCTGGTTTCTAGACCTCAGGCTGACACCATGACACTCCCTCCACATTTCATCGACCAGAGTGAGTCACCCAGCAGCCTGCATCCAAGGGAAAGGGATGCAGATTCCAGCTCTTGATGGAAGGAGAGGTATTACATGGCAATAAGAGAAAGAGTCAGTGACCTTGTTTGCATGGGAGCTACCTCAATCCTCCTCTTCCTGCCCTTCTCTCCCTCAAGGCAGTACTGCTTTCAGCCAGATATAAACTAGTCTTTACTGATGTGTCATTTTATGACCCTTGAGACCTCACCTCTTCTGAACGTTATACAATCTCTTTACTTTCTTCATTCTGTAGAAAATGAAGCAGATGTTTGTATAGGAGAAATCACTTTCCCAAAGTCACACAGACATGGTAGTGATCGGGCTGGAGCCCACACCTCCTGACTCATTGGGTGGTCTTGACATTTTCCCAGTAATCTTAGAAAAGATGGAAAGTCATTGAACCCAAAGACAGAGTTTTAGGAACAGTCTTAGGAGGTAGAGATTTGGTGGCTCAGGTGTCAAATATGGCTATATCTTTGTCTTCTGTTAAGACTGTCAGTTCATGTAGAAGTCATAGCCGTGAACTCATCTGGTCCTCTGACCTAGTTGGGAGTGGCTCACTTTGGCCCTGGATGAGGTTTTCTTATCCTTATTCCTGGAGGGGGTGGGTGGACTCACATTACTCCATGAGTCAGCTGTGAGGAGAGGGAGGGAGTAGAGTGGGGGAGCTCTCTTGGATGCGAGGCAGGATTGTGCTGAGACGGTGTCTGGGACAGGCCTGCTCAGGTTCTCAGGATCTCAAAGAGAAGTATAAATGGGGTCATACCCACATTTATCACACCCCCAGCCTGGGTGACAGCTTCCCTCTATGAAATCGTTGGATATACCTTCAGTATCTTTTTCCTTGTCCCCTGCTTGTGTGACTCTGAGGGCAGAGGCAGCAATATTCTTCATCCTTTGACCCTTGGTGTGCACCTCAGAGCAGATGCTGAATAAAAGGATGGGAATGGTTCCAAGTAACAGCCTGGAGGCACTGGGGCCATGGGAAGCCCAAATGGCAAGGAGGAGTCTCATTTGGCAAGATAAGACTGAGCAGGATGTGTCTGCTTGAAAGTCTCCAATCAGGGCTCCTGGACACATCCCCAGAGGCCACTCCTTCAACCCCAGACAAATGGATCTGCTGGAGGCCCTGTCCTCTGGGGGACTGCCTAAGCGAAGAAGGATGTAGAAACAAACAGACAGATGTAGGATTTCCTTTCCAGTTCCCCCACACCCCAGAGTTCCTTTTTTTCTACTCCAAGGAGGTGCAGATCCAGCTGCAGAAACTGGGAATACACCCTTTCATTGACCCTTGAAGGAACACTTGGCTGCTTTCAAAATGGGCTCCTTCCCCTCATGGTGGCTCTGAACCACAGTCACATCCTATTTGCAGTCCTGGAGATTAAGGACGGGAATTTGACTTTTTAATTTTATTATTCTTGTTCTTCCTTCCTGCTTCATTAGAGTCATGTTATTGGCCTAAAATACTGTATGTAAACGATGCTCTGCGGCCCATCTGGAAGCCTGGATTCTCTGGGGATATAATTATGCTAAGTGATTCTCACCAGGGACTGCACGAAAGACTTAGCTTCTACCTGGGTTCTCTGGCAACACGTCTCTTAATTCTTCTGAGGGACTGGCTCCTGTCCCTTGAGGCCTAATCTGTGTGTGTGTGTGTGTGTGTGTGTGTGTGTGTGTGTGTGTGTGTGTTTGATTCAGGGATATGGCCCACTTTCATTTTGTATGAGGTGTTTTATCTGTAAAAATATAATTTATTGCTTCTTTGTGTGTCCTCAGCAGGAAGGCTATTGTATGCCTTTGTCATAGTAAAAGGTCACCAAAGAGAAAATGCAACTGCAGGTGATGGCGAGACCTTGCACTGTGAGCCTCTCCACCTGGGAGTCAGAGCTTGACCCATTTTTGCTGTCACGACTGGCTAGGAAGGGAACTGGCAGCTGAAGGTAGGGGATGAGGCTCTGGTTTCTAGCCCTGTCCAATGTCACAGGGCTCAAGGGCATCAATCCAGGAGTTCAAATGCAACTAAGCCTTTGCCCCCATTTGCAAGAACCCTCTAAACTCCTGGGAGCCTTCGTTTACTCCTCCACGAAAGGAAACTGACAAACCCTCACGCTCCTTGTCTACAGAACACCTGTGAGAAATCCTTGAATTAGGGAAGGCGAAGGTGTTTTGTCCTCATTCACACAACATTTGCCAAATGCCCATGTTTTGCATGGATTAACAGAGTTCTTATCCTTGAGGGGATCGCAGCCTTGCAAACTATAAATCGTAGGCATGACACAAAAGCAAAGTTTGAATATTTATGTATTTGCAATAATTTTGCATTGTGGGAATGGGAAAAACCCTGTCCAACCCAAAGTGCCTGGTATCTCCTCCTGGTGGCATAGCCTCAGATCAACTTTTACTTCCTCCTTGTCACATGAATGCTTCCCGCCCGTCCCCCTCTCACCTCCATCCCCAGCTCCTTCTGCCTTCAGCACACTTGTCAGAGGCATTTGCTCTTTACCACATGCCCTTATGATAACCTTTAAAGAAAACCACTGGTTGGAGAACAGTGTGATGTATATATTTATGTATAAGTGTATATACGGAGAAGTCATAAGTCTGTACCTTAACGCACCACCGCTAGAGGATGCAGTGTCCCCAGCATCCCAGGAACTTCCCCTGCCCCTCCCTTCCCTTCCTCCCCTTTCCCCTGAAAGTCTCCCCTCTATTAACATCTAAGACCACTAGTTTTTCACTTAAATTTTAAAACTTTCTCTATGTGGACTCATACTCTCTCTATTCTGGGTCTCTCGTGTTTCGTTCAGTCTTATGATTGTGAGACTCACGCATATTGTTATGTGTGACTGTGTGTTTTTACTTTCATGGCCATGAAATACCTTTCACTGTGCTCTATTCTATGGATATATCGATATTTATTTACCCTACTTCTGGTAGGCATTAATTACTGTTTCCAGTTTGAGGCTACTGTGAATAAAGCTGCTGCAAACATTCTTGCCTGCCTTTAAAAATAGCATTATCAGGTTATAATTGACATAAGCGAACAACAGACTACACACACTTAAAGTGCACAATGTGATAAATTTTGACATATATTGATGAAGCCATCACAACAATAAAGATAGTGGGCAAATTTATAGCCCCTGAAAGTTTCCATATCCCTTCTGTAATTCCTCCTTCCTGTCCTCTTCACAGCCTACCTCTGTCTCCAGGCAACCACTGATCTGCTTTTGGGTACTCTATACAAATTTGAATTTCCTAGAATGCTATATGGATGAGATCATACAATGTGTACTGTTTTTAGTCTGGATTTTTTTTTTTTTTTTACTCAGCATAATCGTTTTGAGATTTATTCCTGATGATGTGTGTAATAATTTGTCTGTTTTTATTGCTAAGTGATATCCTACTGCCTGGCTATGCTATAGTCTTCTTGTCATCCCACATTGATGGCTGTTGGGTTATGTCCAGTTTGTGGCTTTTACAAATACAGCTGTTATGAATATTCACTTATGGGCCTTTTGGGAGGGACATATGCTTTCATTTTTATTATAATGAAATAAATACACAGAAGAGAAATGACTGAGTCACATAGTAGCTATATGTTTGAATTTTAAGAAACTGCTCAGTTGGTTTCCAAAGTGGTTGTACCATTTTACATTTCCACCAGCAAGACTGAGACTTCTAGTCGTCAGACATACTCACAAAACTGGTACAGTCAGACTTCTTGATGTATCACATTCTAATAAGAGTGTGGTGGAATCTCTGATTTTCCTGTACAGTTCTCTAATGACTAATGATGTTGAACAAATTTGCATGTCCCCTGGTGAACATATGGGCCTATTTCCACTGGGGATAGTCTTCCTAGGAGAATAATTCCTTGATCATAAGAGACTTGATCAAATTTGTGCTGCAAAAGGGATACTGCAGAAGACAGCAAAGGGAGGGCGAGTGAAGGTAGGGGTCACTTAGGAGACTGCAGTGTATATTACTAGTCTTTTGCTAGTCTCTTTTTGTGTCCCTGTATCCTGTATCCCAACTAAATTATAAGTCCCTAAAAAGCAATAAAAAGACTTCCCCCTCTGTATTCTCCCATTGCCTCATAGCAAGTGTTATCCCAACTGGAAGGTGGGAAGAGCTGGCCTGTCTTGGGATCACCTGTGTGCCATGTTTCTACACTTTTTGTATGATTTACTTTTCTGGCACCTTGTGAGGAAAGTTGTTATCCCCACCATACACTTGAGCAACTGGAACTCAGGGAGACATGCAGTTTCCCATGGTCTCAGAGTGGCTCTTCCAGGGAGGCAGGGCTTATAACAAGTCCAATGCCAAAGTCCTCTTTCTTTCTATTTCATGACCTGTCTCCCTTTGATTGTGCTGTCTCTTAGAGGCTCAAAGAAGACACATGTGAGTGATTGAACAGAAGTGCATTTGAAAACTCTGCTGAGAGGCTCTTGTCGTGATTCAGGACTATTGGCGGCTTGCTCAGAGGCTCTTCTGGGCTCTCCAACCAGCCTCTTCTTCTGCCCCTGACTCAGAATGGCTAGGACATAATATCCAATAAATCCATTGGTGTTGTGCTTGGACCCTAAAGGGTACCTTGCAGACTCCACTCCCTTGACCCAAGTTGAGCTTTTATGTTGTGAAAATCCTTTTCTTTCTCCTCAGAGCAACACATGCATTTTTTACTCATGTTTGTATTACCCACCAGAGCCTAGCATTGTGCTTCATAGATGGTAGACTGTTACCATCTAGAAGTGAGGTCCCCCAAAAGCTCACGTATGAGACAACGTGAGAATTTTCAGAGGCTAAATGATTAGATTTTGAGAACTGTGATTTAATCAGTGAGTTAATCCACTGGCATGGATGAACTGGGCAGTAACTGTAGGCAGGCATGGTGCAGCTAGATGAAATAGGTCACTGGAGGCATGCCTTTGGGGTTTATGTTTCACCCTTGGTGAGTGGAACTCTCTCTGCTTCCTGGCTGCCATATCCTGAGCTGCTTTCCTCCTCCATGCCCTTTCACCATGATGTACTGCCTCACCTGAGACCCACAGCTATGGAGGTGGCCAACCATGGACTGAACCTCTAAAACCACAAATCAAAAATAACCTTTTTCTCTTCTACATCATTCTTTTCAGGTACATTTATCCTTGCAAGGAAAAAAGCTGACTAACATACAGACCCATTTGACAGTTGTTTTTGTTGAGGTATCTGCTTTCCACTTCCCCATTAGCCTAAGATGCCTCCTACAAAGACCAGCATTGGAATCTCAGCTCTATCACAGAATGATTGTGTAACCCATGCAAACTTGATCTCTCTGATATTCTGTTCTTCTGTCTATAAAATGATGAAAATAGAGATAGCTTCTGACTAGGATAGTTGTGGTGTTTGCATGATGGGGGATTAATGGTAACTTTTGTCATGTTTTGTTGCTATTATTACATTAGGTTATTCACTCTCAAATCTACTTGCCTGACTGGAATCAGTTAATTCTGGAAGAATGAGAGGTGGTACTGAAGAAGGAAGGGAATGAGGAAACTGGCAGTTACTCCCGAAACCATTCCAGGTTCATGGCTATTCTCTGTAGCACCTTGCAACAGGAGAACGTGGTCTGTGAAACCCAGCAATTGCTCTGATACTTGGTGGCATGGCAACCTCAAGCAAGTCATCCTACCCTGTCTAAAGCTCAGTTTTCCCCTTTGCAATGGGTAGATGAACCCCATCAACATCTTTGGCTACCTCTGTCCCTGCTGGTTCACGTTGGATAGAATTGAATTTGCATGGGTGAGATTAACTCATCTAGTAATCATTCAAAATATTGAATGGATGGATTACATGTGGATTGTGTGACTTAAGTAACAGAAATTTATTCTTGACAGTTCTAAAGACTGGGAATTCAGGATCAAGGCATCCGTTGATTTTTAATTGCTCTCAAATTAAAATGCACTTGCAGATGAGTGGTCTTTTCATGGCTTGCATAGGACCATCTTCTCATTGTATCCTTACATGGTGGACAGAGAGAAAGATCTCTATTTTCCTATTCTTAAATGACTATGATCTTAAAGGAATAGATCTCATTCAACCTCAGTCACCTCCTAAAGACTCTCTCTCCAGGTACAGTCACGTTGAGGGTGAGGAGTTGAACATATGAATTTGGGAGACATACAATTCACTCCAGAGTGAGGAAATTAAATGAGATTATTGATACAAATGCAATTCACAAATTAAGAAGTGCTATACCTAGTCAGGTGGCGGTAGGGATTTTTGTAAGTTTTAGGGTTGTGACACATTTCTCGGGGTACTCCTTAATTGATTTATTGAGTTACTACTTTGTGCCAGGCAGCCATCTAGATGCTGGGTGGAAACAATGGAGAAAACAGTAGAAACTCCTATTTTTGTAGAGCTTGCCTTCTTAAATGTAGACTCTAAAAAGCAGATAAGTGGGCTATGTCAATTATAAGATGGCAATATATAAAGTAATGGAGGGGTTGGAAAATGCTATATAATGAGAAATAGTTTAAATTTTAAGTTGAAGGGGCAGTCAGGGATGACCTCATTTGAACAAAGACATTGAGACTTTGAGAAAGTAAGAGAAGGAACCTTATGGCCGTCAAGGGAAAATTATTCCAGGAAGAGGGAAGAGGCTGCAGAAAGTCCCTGGGGTAGACAGGGTCCAGGTGTGTTTGAAGAACAGCAAGCAGAGTTGAGCAGTCAGAGCTGAGGGAGACACAGGAGAGTGGGAGGAGATGGAGCCAGGAAGAGTCAATCTAAGACAAGGACTCACTCTGTGTGTGATGAGAGCAGGTAGCTGTGGAGAGAGGAGCATGAGATAATTCTCTGCAGGGAGGGTTCATTTATTCACTGAAGAGCTATGCTTATCTCCAGGAACACCTGTGGGAGCCAGTTCTCATCTGCTCCTAAATTTCTTCCAATATTTTTGTGACTCTAGACATCTCCTCCTGTGAAGCGATGGTGAATAGCTGCTGGTGGGAAAATGTTCCTTGTGGAAAATGTAAATGAGACAGCATCCATGCATTATTAAAGGAGTAAATCCATCGCCAGAAGTGAATGTGTAAGAAGCAAGGTTGACGCAAATGTAACACCTTCGTACACCAACCAGACTATGCATTTCTTGTGTCAGTCATGGAGACTGGGTTAGTTCGCACATCTCTCCAAGAAGCATCTATTAGGTATTACAAAGAAAGAAGAGTGGATTCTGTTGGATGTGTAGCACGCATTATCTGATCCTGCTAACTAGCAGGACGGGGGTCTGCCAGTGGTCCCTGAGGGAGGCATACTGAGTTGTACAAGCCCATGCCTAAGGGATCTCACTCCAACCAAGGTATCACCACTGGTGATGCCAGAGGGCAATGGATGTTACCAAGTTTGTCATCAGCGACACACCCATGTTCTCAATTCTGCTGCATTTTGAGAGGCTGTGTAAACGCACTTGCCTCTGAGCCTCATTTTTCTCGTGAGTGGAATATAAGAGTGCTTGCCGTCTTGGGCTCTTTGTAAGGTTGAATGGTCAAATGAAATGTAAAATAATGCATGTAAGGAAGGGTGGTTATTCTTTTCCGCATTTAAAAGGTTGATGCCAGACATTAGGAGGAACAATGTTGTGTGCTCAAATTGACACCTCCTTTCAGGGATCTGATCAAGAAATATCTACTGTGGGCCCTCCATAAATACAGTATTGTTCTAAGTGCCAGGGATGCAGCAGTATCCCTTGCAGCGCAGGAGAGAGAGGATAATGAAATACAGTGGCAGGTGTGTGAACGACAGGGCTGGGCCTGCGATTCATGACTTCAGCCTCCATAGCCTAGACTTTACCCACTCTCCCCTTTAAATGAAAATTCCACCTGGCCTCTGTCGTTGAATGGAAATAATGCATCCTCACCGGTTCTTAGGGTCCCCAGGGAGTTCCAGATAAAGGCCTTGCATCTTTCCAGGGAGGAAAAAGATAATATCTGACCACAAGAATCAGGGGAGCCCTCTTCAAAGAAGAGTCCATGGAAGGGATACAGGCAACAGCATCCACCCTGAAAAGAAGTCTCACCAGTGATGGCATCAAACCATGGCCATGTGACCAGCGAGACTACCTGGAGAGAAGCCAGAGAATTCTGATGGCTGAGAAAGTGGAGAATGCTTCAAAGAACCCCTTCGGGTGGGATCTGGAGGCTCTGAGATGTTTGCAGCAAGGGGTGAACTTTGTGGATTCCCACCTCCGAGAAGCACAAGTTCACCAGTGGGAAGAAGGGAAGGAGCCTCTGAGCAGAACAGGAGGCTGCTGCACTTTTTTATATTTTTTTGGTGTTATCTCTTTTCTTATTTTTTGTTTATTGTTTTCAGCACCAGGTACTGTTAGTATTTTCAGCGTTTTTATTAATATTTCATGGGAGCACTTTCGATTTCTCCTTAAACATGTATTTAGAGTGGATTGCCACATTCCTGGGTAATTTTATTAAATCTAGAGGCCAATTTTCTTTTTTACAACAGTCTGCTGCTTTGATTTTATGAGGAAAATCAATAGGAAGAAAGAGTTTGCTGAAATAGAAAGTTGCTTTATAGCAAAATGTCCAGGAATTCATCTATTCATTTTTAAATGGAAGAATAGCTCCAGCTGTAAAAAAAATGTAAAAGACAATCACCCCAGTGTGTGTGTGCATGTGTGTGTGTGTTTGTAAATGTGTTTCTGCTTAAATTAAAAGAGAAGAGCATCAAGTCACTTCTTGTCAACTGTAATTCTTTGAGAACATGTTCTAGCGCAGTCTGAGCAAAGTCTGTCAGATGTTAACTGCTCAGCTGAGCCTCTCCATCTGGATTTGAGTCCCAGCTCAGCCACTGGCTCCACGTGCAACCTTGGGGAGATCACTGTCCCCCTCTAGGCCTCGGCTTCCTCATTTGCCAATATTGGTGGCTTGGCTTACATGATCCCTGGGATTCCACCCACCCCTGGCATTTGGGGAGTTGATGAATGCTGAGAAAAACTTGGCTGAAGGCTGGAAGAGCAACAGGGAGGGAAAAAAAAAAAAAAGAACATTTTTATTTAGTTCAAAAACAGCACAATGAGAAACAAGGAAATTAATTAAAAGAACCACTTTTATTGAGTTAGCAGTGAGTAGAAAAACAATGAAATGATTGTTTTTGGAAACCTTTCCAACTGAAGATGAAAACAAACCCAAGACAACAGTGAGTCTCCCCTGGTCGCTGCGGGAATGAGTCTCCTCTGTTGGAACAGGCTGTTCCTCCCCCGTCATTTTCCAGGCAGAGCACGGATCATCTATGCAGGCCAAGCCTGTCTCCTGCTCCCCAAACTGCCAGACATTTACAGAAGCTAAATTAACTTCATGCATGGCTAGCGGCTGCACCTTCTAGCTGCCACGGGGCTCCTGGTTCTCATCAAGACTTAAGGGCAGGTGTGCTGCTGCTGGACGTACACACCTTGACATGAAGTCTGGGGGTGAAGGTGGCCGAGAGAGGAGGACTGCCTTCCACTGCCTTTGCCAACTGTTACTGCAAAGACTCCAAAGCCAATAACAGTGAATTAGTAAACAGTTGTCTATGAAGCCTTTCTACCAGGTGAACCTTTACAGCGACTGTACTAACCTGTGAAATTCTGTGAGTGCGAACTGACCACCCCCACCTCACAGATGAGGATACCGAGACTGAGAGGTGAAGCTTCTTCAGCAAAGTTGTGCCCTTCCTAGGACAGCGACAGAATCTTTGCAAAGACAGCATCAGCATTTTATATTCCCACAGGTTTTCAAATTTTCTGAAGCCCTTTTGGATATATAATCTTGCTTGATCCTCACACCCCTTGGGTGACTGGCATGCACTCTGATGCTGAGCTACATCTCTAGTCCTTTATCCCCATTCTATTGATAAGGAAACGGAGTTCCTGGGAGGTTAAGCGATTAGTCCAAAGTCTCGCGGCCAAATGATGACCAAGTCTTCTGATGCCTGGCCTCCTGCCACATTATCTTCATCCTACCTGGTTTACAATTAACAGTGGGAAATAATGGATATTGGGAAAGAAAGGCATTGTCCTACAATATACTGTTAGACCTGGAGGGAAACCTCAAGGTTAATCTAAGCCAGGTCATCCAAGGTGCTGGGCAGGAGGGACTCAGTGAGTCACATTTACACCCTTGAACCTTTGCACACATTCAAGGGTATCTGAGTGCAAGTGCCTTGCTTGAGGTGACAAGCATATGCTGTGGGCAGTACCATCCGTGAGGGGAGGGTTTGTCACTCCCCGAAGTGTGGGATCTCTCTGACACCCCGCACAGTCTTGCACATAGCAAGTGCTCAGGAAATGTGGATGGAATTAGATTCTTAAGAGGTTCTGTATGCTACAGAAAATACCCAGGGCATCACCAGCTTCCTTACCTTCCAGATGAAGACTCAGAGGCCCAGAAGGAGCAAGGCCCTTGCCTTAGATCCACTTGGAGCAGAACAGGGTCAGGAGCTGGGTCTCTGTCTCTGCCCAGGGTGGGTTGAGGACCTTCTTCTGAGCATTGGTGCCTCCTCCGTGTGACTGCAAGGCCTACTGTAGGGAGAACAAGGTCTGGCCATCAGAGCTCGCGAGAGTCCTGCCCCCACACCACATTGGCTAGCTTGCCATTTAGTAAGTGGCTCTCAGTTCTGCAAAGGGAAAGTGCTAAGTGCTTGAGAAAAGAGATTCTTTTAAGTAGGTTAAGTGTTCCCTCTCCCCAGCCTCATCTCACTACTTATTTGCTTAGCCAACTGTGCCCTTCTAGTTAGGACCCAGGTAAATTGCTGTCCTACCCGGTGTGAATGATTCTCAGGCACAACAGAATGGGCTCAGACATCCAGCTCCTGTGGACCTCAGACCTGCACTGTACCCCACCCCTGGCCAGGTTGCCAGTGAGGCTCTGGGGTCATTGCAGGTCCAGTCCACTAGGAAGCAGGCAGTGGAAACCCAGAACAGAAATTCTGGGACATGAAGAGCGTTTCTCCCCACTCCAGCCATTCCTCTTCTGTCAGAGCCCTAATGAGGTTTGGTTGCCAAGAGGGAAAGCAAATGAAAGACAATAGCCCAAAGTCGCTAATGCTATTGACAGTAACCATCCTGCAGGAACATCATCCCGTCTCTGGTCTACCTAAAAGGCAGAGAGGGAAGGGAAAATACAAGGTCTTTGAACTATAGAGGGGAATTCTCCTGGATACATGTGTGCATGTTCTGGGGAATCTGGCATTAACCCTTGCTGCCTCATTAGTTGCTAAGTAGTGCTGAGATTAACAGCCATCCCTGGGAACAGGAAGTGTTAAGAGTCTATTTCTCTATGGGGAGTCTTGGCCAGGAACTCCTCGGGAAAGTTAGAGAAATAGTCTGTGGGCATGGGCACTGGGCAGCCTAGTCCTACTAAATTTCCAGCCTCATGGCTTCCAGCTCTTGGGTAGCCCAGGATTACAGGAGCACCTCCCTAAAGCCCTTGGGGAACTGACTTAGAGTTTATGAGTTAAACAGACCTGAATTCAAGTCATGCCCCCACAAATGGAGATCCGACTCTCTATGTCATTTGATTTTTGTTCCTGGAATGAGGATAGTAACATGCACCCCATGGGACTTTACTTGGGATTGAACAAGATAGTAACCATATATTATGGAGGACAGAAAAAATGAAGTATATGAAATAATTTGTTTGCAGGCTTCCATTCTCTCTGACCTCATATACCCATATTTGCTCACTGGTCTTTGGAGTCTCTTGTAGTCTGTGTGTGCTGCTCTAAGAAAAGACCCAAGACTGGATAATTTATGAAGGAGAGAAATTTATGTTCCCACAGTTCTGGAGGCTTGGAAGTCTAAGACTGAGGCACTCGCAGGTTCCATTGTCTAGTGACAGTTGCTCTCTGATTCTTAGATGGTACCTTAGTGCTGCTTCTTCAGGAGGGATAAATGCTGTATCCCAACATGGTGGAAGGTGGAAGGGCAAGTGAGCCAGACACACTGGGTGAAGCATTGTACAGGCAGCACCTCTTTGTCATTAGTACATTGGCAACACCTACATTTGGAAGGGTACACACTCAAACCACAGAAGTCTGCCAGCTCAGCACATCAGTTCAGAATCAAAATCTGAGCTGAGAGAGAACTCCAGAAAGTATCGTGGGAATTTGTATCCAAAAGAATCAAGAATTAGGAAAGAGCAAATTGGAAGCAGGTAGGGGTAGACTTGGGATGAGGATGGGTTTTGAGGCCTGGATAGAGAGGGTACAGGGGAGCTATGAGGTGTGACTAATGCAGAAGCATGTAAAAAGAGGTATTTAATGAGGGTTGTTATGGGTTACTAATTAACTACTTCTTCACTTCATGCCAAGAGATCATTAAAGATCACAATTGGCTTTCAAATTCTGTTTGCTATAGGGCTGGATTTTCTTTCATGCACAGTGCACAGAGACCAGACTATGTGGGACTCGAGGTTATATTTGGGTTATGCTGTTAAAGCATCTGTCATATAGTTGGCACGTGGTGGATACTAAATAAACAGTAGATATGAAGAGGTATAGAGATTTTCAGAGATGAATTATCTATACTGGAGCAACCAACCCTTGACTTTCTAGCCATTTTTCATTTAGGGTATGCTATGGCTCTGCAGGTGTAGGTGGGGTGAAAGAAGATGCCTAAGTGCAGAGGATTTGTGACAAGACTCTACCATCGGAGTAGCTGGTGATGGAGGGGAATCAATGGCGGGGAACCAGTCTGTTGTTAATGTCTTGACTGAAGTTGAACAGAATGCCGGGCCAGCAAGGAAGAAAGAATCAGCCGAATCAGTTTAGGGCTAGGGAGGAGTCTTCGTCATAATCCCCAGGGAAGAGGTTCTCAGTCCTGGCTGCACATTCAGACCAACTGGAGTGCTTTTTTAAAAAAAGTCTAACATCTGCTCCCGTCTTAGACAGTTGAGGTAGAATTTCTGAGACTGGGCCTGGGCATCAGTGTTTTTAAGATGTCCCCAAGTGACCTAATGTTGTGAAACTCTGCTCTAAAGTGCTGCCAATGCAACTCGGATTCTATCTGTGAGTGCTGCAGGGCTCTGATTTAGGCTTGGAGAAAGGGAGAGAGGTGGCAGGTATGGGAATGTTGGGGCCTTCCTGGCAGCACGAGTTTCCTCTCTCTGGTGGACACTGCATCTGTGGCTTCAGAGAGACCAACCTGGTCTTTGCCAGACTCAGCTCAGATCTGGGAGCAGGGATTCCAGAACCTGTCCTAGGGGGAAAGGGGCTATCAGAGTTAGGTTGGTGGGTGGGACCCGATACTGGAAGCAACAATCCTGGACAGGTATAGGCCATATGGTACTAGGAGCAAAAACAATGCAAAGCCCACATAAACTAGTGACTAGTGACAGATGAGTCACATACAGGTAGAAATTTTCTGGAGAGGTGGAAGTATAATACTCACACAGGAGTACAGGGTCCAGGGTGATGCGGGGAGGGAGATGGTGGTGTGGGGTAGGGAGGAAGTGGCATGTTGATATTGGTGAGAGATGCGGGGCATTTGTGGGTGGGAGTAATGGGGATAGTATTGGGTGACAGTAATTCGATGGTGATTGTATTGGGAGTATAAGTATGGCAGTGGTACCCATTTTCTATTGCCATAGGTCCTATCACCACCAACTTCCTGACTTCAACCACACACAGTTGTTCTCTCAGTTCCTCTGGGTCAGAAGTCTGAGTGGGCTCCACTGGGTCCTTGCCCACTGGGTCTCATGGTGCTGACAGCATGGTGCCAGCTGGGCGCAGTGTTCTTTCCTGGATGATCTGGAGAAGAATATGCTCCAAAGCTCCTTCAGTTTGCTGGTTGAACTCAGTTACAGGACTGAGGCTCCCATGTCCTGGCAGCTGTCAGCTAGGGGCTGGTCTGTATGCTAGAGGGTCCTGATGGCCCTGCCCCTGTGTGTGCTCTTCATATTGCCCCCTCTAGCCATGGCAGGCAGAGTCCTGCCACCTTCTAAAACCCCTCTGACTTCTGCCCCAACTCTGACTCCAGTTGGAGGAAGTTCCCTGCTGTAAGAAGTCATGATTAGATCGGGTCCATGTGGAGGTCTAGGACTTCAGCTGCACATGCAAGACCTCTTCACTATCTGACATGTTTATAGGGCCTAGGGGCTAGGGCACAGTCCCCTTTACGGGACTAGGGATAGGCTGTAACAATGATGTTGTTGGGAAGTGCAGGAAGCCCCCACTTTGGAGAACAGCAACCTTACTCCACCACCAAATCAGGTTGCCTTTGGCTCTGGGGCTGAAAGTGGCTGAGTCTGCAAGGGCCATCACTGCTAGTGAGAGCTGGACTTACGGTTGTAGAAAAACAAACATAGAAGGAAGGGAGGAGGAAGATGGCCCTACTGGCAACCTGCACCAATTCTGTTGTCCTTCCGTGTGATTTCCCAAAGCTGTGCATTACCTATCTCTGTGCGTTTGCCCCCCTTTCTCCCAAACTGTTCTGTAAGCTCCTGAGCACGGAACCTGGTCTTGTCCTTCCCCAGAGCTTGGAGCACAGAGCTTGCTCTGGGGAGGTAGAAAAGGATGGGGAAGTTATACTTGTTGGCTACTACTGTGGGTCAGACATTCTTAGATGCATCAACTGAGGAGGGCAACATGGTGCCTAATTTACATGCAAGGAAATGGAGGCCCAGTAAGTTACATGACTTTCCAAGTGCACACAGCTGGCAGGCTGCAGAGCTAGGTTAGAAACCCAGTCTTTTGTGTTCTGCAGCAGAGTGCAGGCCTCCACCCAAGAGGCTCAGCAGAGCCCAGTTCACCAATGACTGATAGGGAACAGGAGGGTGTATGGGGGGAGAAGTGGGCTCCTCCTAGCGCTGATCGGGGGATCTGAGATGGAGCGAAAGGTGGGTGGTTGGCTACAAGATAGCTCTGTTCCTTGGTAACCCAGCCAGTCGATGTATTTATTCATTTCAGCCAGTTTCAGGTAGGTTTTCTGAGGATTTAATACATGAAACAAACATTGTGTTTGGCTGTGGGTCCTGGGAGAAAGATGGGAGGGAGGCTCAATCAGTCAATGTTACTCCCACAGAAGGCTCTGAGTGTGTGTGTGTGTGTGTGTGTGTGTGTGTGTGTGTGCGCGCGTGTTGAGAGAGAGAGAGAGAGAGGGTGGGGGGGAACGAGAGAGAGGCCCTGCTTCTTGCAGCTGCCACTGCCACTGTGAAGCTAGCCATCTCTCAACACCCAGGCCGTGCCGAGTGACTGCTGATTACTTTCCAGGCTCCGGCCATGCCTGTTCCAGTTGCAGGCCCAGCCCAGTGTCCGTGACTGACATACTCCACTTCCCCCTGCCTTGAGAGAATGCGGACCTCCAGCTAAAAGGCACCTTAGATACTGTCTTTTCCAGTGACGTGGTTTTACATTTGTATTAATTTTTTTCAAGTCTAGAGCCCTTGTTTCAAAAGATATTCCCCTGTGATGATTGAACAAAACCATTGAATTGTGCACTTTAAATAGGTGAGCTCTGTGGTATGTGAATTGTAGCTCAATAAAGCTGTTTCTTAAAAGATATTCCAACACAGAAGAGGATGAAATTGGAGCTGTTTTGGTGTGACCAGAGGATGCCCATATTCCTCTATCCCCCAGGCTTTTGGATCTTTAATGACTAGGGAAACAGGGACCCCAAGGTGGAAACTGAATTGCCCATGGCCATACTGCACATGAAGGGATGGAGAAGTGATCTCACCTCTCGATAGATGAATTTGTGAGAAATCTGTGGCCACATTTCATCTCTCATCTTAAGGTCAACAGCATAATTGTAGGTGTTATTTTGATCAGTGCATTTTATTTTATACTCCAGAATTTAGGGATCCCTGGCCTATAGGACATAGTAGACCTGGCTCAATAATTGTATTTTGAATGAATGAATGAATGAATGAACAAATGAATGAACTAAAACTTTGCTTCTGACTCCTGGGGTGACACCCTTTTCCTCAGGTAACATCATTTCCCTGTAAGTAGCAAGTAGCTATTTGAACCTGGAGAAATCTGAAGAGGAAAGGAAGCATGAGAGACTCAATTTTGAGAACTCATGACCTTGGGGATTTCTCAAGAGAGGCTTCATAGACTGAGCCCAAGGTTCCTGAGCACAAGGAGGGTTCTACAAGTTAGGGGAGGGAGAGAGGCAGCAGTGTGAATTCTAAGGACTCTACAGCCCCATGACCTCCCCATCAGAACCCAGCTTAGCCACTCTCTTGAACTTGTATCCAAGATGGCGGCATACAAGTCTGGCCCAGCTGGAACTGATGACACTTGAAGATCTGGAGTATCAAGACATTTAAGATTAAAAAGGCAGTCAGAGGGAGGGAAGCCACCCATTCATCTATTCATCCATTCCTTCAGCATACAATTATTGAGCCAGGTCTATTATGTCCTATGACCCAGAGATCCCTGGATTCTGGAGAACAGGACAAAATGCACTGATTAAAATGATGACTACAATTATGCTGTGGACCTTAGGGTGAGAGACGAAATGTGGCCACAGATTGTCTGTAAATTCTTCTATTAAAAGATGAGATTATTTCCCCATCCCTTGGACAGGGATGGCTTTGTAACTTGCTTTGACCAAGGCAAGTGGTAGAAGGATACATCAAGAATCTAGACCTCAAGTATCCTAGATTTCATCTCTGTTGGGATCTGGTACTATACCCTGAAGACAAGACTTTGGAGAGAGAGGCCCAGATGATCCACCTTAACCCAGGCCCCAGTCACCTGCAGCTGGCTGCAGACACTTGGGCAAGCCAGGTTAGAACTGTAGAACCAGCTCAGAAGGTCACTAGGAATCATAAAGTCATAGTTGGTTTGAGTCCTGGTATTTTGAGGTAATTTGTGACACAGCAAAAACATGACAACACAATGAGATATGTTTCAGATTTTCCTTTTATTCTGGTAAATGAAAATGTTAAACTTCTGATAAATATCATAGGCCCTGCAAATTTAGAAAAATGTATACAATTTTTATCTATCTGTAGCCCATCCTTCCATTTATTTAAAAATTATAGACAGAACTGGTGAAAAAAAAAAAAACATTCAAACACTGCAAGATGATAGAAAACAAAAGTCAGAGTTGTCTTCCACATGGGGATCCCCAGTCCATTTCCTGAAAGGTAAATGCTATGTGCATCTTTTTCTAAATCAGATCCTTTGAACACAGATAAATCACACCTACACTTGCAAATCTCTATATATCTCTGTGACTATCTTCTTTTTATTTATAGAAACAGTATTGTAATACAGTTTTGTACTGTTTTCCCATTAATGATTTATCTCATACACATTTCTACATTTCTGTTACCTGGGGACCTATTTTGCAGTGTCTTACTGTAAGGATGGATCTGGGATGGGCAGTTTTGCTGTTTCCAGCCTTGAATATGCACATTAGCACATCCTGGTATACGTCTGCTTACACATCCATGGATGTTGCTTACATATTCTGAATCAAAGGGAATGTTTGTTTTATACTTTGTTAGGTACATTTATTTTGGAACTACAGTGTTTAAAGGCACTATCTGCCTTGTATGCTTACAAATGCATTAACCCATCTAAGACTTGCAATTGTCCTGTGAGATGGTCATCTTCCCATTTCACAGAAGGAGAAACTGAGCCTTAGAGAGATTGAGCACATGCCCAAGGACACACAGCTAGTAGGAAATAAAAACGCTTTTTTTCAACTTAAAAGCATTAATATCCCACAGGGACCTAAGAGGCAGGTAAAGCCAAACCTAGGACAGACTAAAGAGAGTAGAGAATTATCTCACATCACAAAGAGAGTAGAGAATTATCATTGTCTCTTTCATTTATTTACCTGGGGTCACAAAGGGTTAACTGATGTCAAAAACGTGAGATTTTGAAAATACAAAGATAGAGACTTTTTGTAGAAAATTCCAGCACTCCCTTGTGAGGAGGGTGGTAATGGCAAACTCTGAGAGTAGGGAAAACGGATGCTCTGGCAGAGCCCTGCCCCTGGGCCTCCTGGAACTGAGATGAGCCATGCTTGTCTGGCCAGATGGCACCCCACGGGATCACACTTAATGTTCCTTGGCCTGCATTCTCTGGCTGGGGCTTGGATGTGAGAGCCTGACTCTCTGTGAGCTGTGGCTGCAAATTCAGGCCTTCTCAGCAGCCTGGGCCACCACGGGGAGCTGGACTGTGCCGAAGAGTTAAACTGGAGTTTCCACCCTGACACCTTCAAAGCCAGAGCTGTTTTGTCCTCCAAATTCCAGTCCCAGACTCACTTGGATGAAAAGCAGAGCCATTATTTCCAAGGGAATTAAGGTGCAAGGAAGTGGGATAAGAGAACTACTGATTGTCTTTGCTGTGCCAAGCACTCTGTCTGCATTGTTTCCTTTACGCCTCAAAATAAGCATGGAAACTCCTAGTCCCATTTTAGAGATAAGGAAACTGAAGGGTTTCTTTTTTCTTTTCTTTTTTATTTGTCCTTTGTAGATATACATGACAGTAGAGTGTATTTTTACATATTATATGTACATGGAGTATAACTTATTGTAATTAGAATCCCATTATTGTGGTTGTACATGATGCGGAGATACCATGGTCACGTATTCAAGTTGGTGCAACCACTCTGGACAGCAGTATGGAGATTCCTTAGAAAACTTGGAATGGAGCCACCATTTGATTCAGTTATCCCACTCCTCGGTCTATACACAAAGGACTTAAAATCAACACACTACAGTGATGCAGCCACATTAATGTTTACAGCAACTCAATTCACAAAAGTCAAGCTATGGAACCAATGTAGGTACCCTTCAATAGATGAAGGGATAAAGAAAAATGTGGTATGTACACACAATGAAATATTACTTGACCGTAAAGAAGAATGAAATTATGGCATTTGCCAATAAATGGATGGAAGTAGAGAATCTTATGCTAAGTGAAAAAAGGCCATCCCAAAAAACCAAAGGTCGAATGTTGTCTCTGATATGCGGATGTTAACACATGACAAGGGAGGGTGTGGAGTCGGAGAATAGAAAGTCATTGTGTTAGACAAAGGGGAGTGAAGGAAGGGAGGGGAGAGGGGAATAGGAAGGAGAGTGGAATTAATTGGAAATGGAGGTTTCAAAGCCTAGTTTTCAGAAGTGGGCCTTGAGATCAGGACCAGATTGGTGGCTGAGATGTTTTGGATTCTGGGCCCAGAGCTGCTGGGACTGCTGCCTGCTTGTGGCCCTCTCTGGTGCTTGGGAGCAGAGGAGGACTGGGCCTGACCTGGTGTCTCTGGGCAGAGGCTGGAAGGAAGTCAAATCCTGAGAAAAGCAGTCCAAATTTGTTTTCTTCCTTAACCCACTTCCCTGCATTCTGCTCAGGGAGGTTACACAGCATGTCCAATGTTTCTATCTTCAGGCAAAGGACACCAAAGAGGAATCCAAAGCCCAGGAACATTGCCAGATGAGGGAAGCAAGGTGGTGTAATGGTTAGCACAAGGGTATGGCCAGCCCTTCTGGGTTCACACCTGGGTAGCCATATATGGCCTTGGTCAGATGAATCTCTTTGTGCCTTGGCTTTTCTCTTTTGTAAAATGGGGATTAAAAACAGTACTTACCTCGTTAGACTATTGAAAGCATGAAATAATTTAATTCACATAAAGAGCAGAGAACAGTGCCTGGCACATAATAAGTAGCCAATAAACAGGAGTTCCCTTCATTACTCCAGCAGGCTTCAAGTCACAGCTTGCCAGGAACGAACCAGACCAGCTCTGGAGAAACAGAGAGAAAAAGAGGAGACGCCTTTCACAAAGTCACTTCTCTTGGGTGGGGTGGTGGCTAGCCCAATAGCTCCTTGCTGCAGGACTGGCTTTCTCTAGGCTTTGATTCTCCTGGCATCCTCTGGCCACAATGTATCCACACCTCTTAGCCCCCAGAACCAGGCTCCAAGAGGTACAGCGATAAGAGCCTCTCCCTGGATAGGCCGGTGCCCCTGCCTGGAGAACGCAGGCCATCAACTGGGGCTGGAAGGGAGGCAAGGAAACCAATGAAGAAATGTGGAGAATCATTTCTGCCCCAGGGACTCTGGTTTGGGGTAGAGAAATGGAGCCAGGCCCTGCAGCTGGAGGCCTCTTCCAATCCCAGCTCTACCCCTTAGCACTGTGGCCTAATCGAGTGACGGACCTTCTTCCAGAAAGACGTCGTGTGGTGTGACTGGCACAGAAGGCCCTCAGTGCCTTCCTTCTCTTCCAGCACAGCTTTTTGCTCACTCACCAACTCTTCCTGTACATCTGCTGTGTGTCGGGCCCTGTGCTGGGCACCCAGGATGTAGGGCTGATTAAAACTGACACGGCCTCTCTTCTCCAGGGTCTTACTGATAGTGAACTCTAATCGCAGGTGTTGTGATTTGCAAAAGGGAGACCCCTTGGGACTGTAGGAGCTGCCCCAGAAAAGGGTGACCTTGAAGGAGGGGTGCTGGGAGGGCAGCGTTCTGGCTGCAGTCTGGGTTCTACCTGGACCTTCAGGCCTGCTCTCCCCCACGCTCCCAACACTGGGCCCCACCCAGCCCCAGAGACAGCAGCTTCTTTTCTGCTCCCTGTGGACATGGAGACCCCTCTGACAAGCTTTCCCTCTGGCTGCCCCTAAGATTTCACTGCCAGTTGGCCCAATCTATCCCTCCTCCCTTTGCCTGGAGCTTCCAAGCACATCTGATTCCATCGGATTCAATTTTCTCTCTCTCCATCAGGACCCCTGCCCCAGAGGCTTGGAGCCAGGCCACAGGATCAGCTGTTTGAGGGAGGCAGCTCCCTCACAACTTCCAGACTGGAGATAGGGGAGATGCCTCCTCCAGAGCAAGGTGGTGACAGGCAGGGTGGGGGGGATAGTGCCCTAGGAAAATGGTGCTTCTGGTTGTCATGGCAACTGTTGCTAGGTGTCACCAGGAACCCACATTAGAGATTGACCTTCCCAGAAAGAAAAGCATGGCTTTGAGCAGACCCGAACTCCTTCCCTGAGTTGAGTTAGTCCTCTTCATTCATTCACTCACTCAGTAAATATTTGTCTAATGCTTTCTGTTTACTAGGGCTATTGTGTCTCTGGGAATTCATAAATAGATCAGTCTTTGTCCTCAGGAGCTCAATATGGTGGGAAAGAGAAAATGAAAGTGCAAGATGCTATTGCCCTGCGTGTGGGTTATATTGAAAATGTACACAGGGCACCATGCGGCTGGGGAAAGGGCACTTGACCCTGCCTGAGGGCTCAAAACGGGCAACTCTGGTGCTGAACATTTAAATATTTAAAGGAGGCCAACAACCAGGGGAAGGCCAGTTTGGCCTATGAAAATACTTAGGCCAATTATCAACGATGCAACAGCCTGGGAATTTGGGGGAAGGATTGTCCGGAATCATGGTATTGGGTTTGTGGGAGAGACTGGCAGGAGAAGGCTGGAAGTTGAGTGCAACTTGGTGACACAGGCGCTGGGAATGGATCCTCCAGACCTGCAGCTGCCTTGGGAACTGAAGCGAGCCTGGGTGGGAAGGGCATGCTGTGATCGAGGTCAGGAGACAGCCATCTGGGCTCCCTCCGGGCAGGATGGTGGGTGGGGCCTGCAGTGTCTCATTGGTAACATGCATTTGTGACCACTTGATTGTGATGGATTAAAGGATATGAGAAGGAAATCTGGATTGATTTCCAGAGTCCTCCTGGCTTGGGGCCAGGCAGGGATGATGGTACCAACAACCAAAATGAAGAGAGGGAGGGAGGCGGGAGGTGCAGCAGGGCAGAGGGGCGGTAAGCTCAGCCTGGCCACAGGAGGCATGGGGGAAGATGCCCAGCAGGTGGCTGGTGGCCTGGGATGGCAGAAGTGAGGCAGAGGTGTGAATGTGGGCTGAGGCTATGACCTTGGGACAAGGGAGCACTTCAAGGGCTCATTGCTGGGAAGGAGCACCCTAGGAGAGAGGTCTGGAGTGAGTGGTGTCACTGGAGCCAGGAGGGGGTGAGCTGCAGGGTCAGATGTGACAGAAGAGGTGGGCCAGGTGAGGGCTACAGGAGCGCATTTGACGTGGTAGTTCGCCCCTCGGCTACGGGTGGAGAGCTTTCCCTGGAGGGGGAGAGGTGGAGGGCTGTGTGAGGAGTGGAGACGGAAGCCATGCACATTTGGCCTCTCTTCAAGGAGTTCAGCGGAGAGGAAAGCGAGGGGTAGGGAGGAGGGCAGGGATCAAGGGTTTCTGAAAGGTGGGGAACTTGAACACATTTGTGGGACTAAGAGGAAGCCAGTGGGGTAGGGTGTTGAAAACACTGGACTCTGGGCGGGCAGTGAAGAAGTGGCCAGTGACTTGGATCTGTTGCTGCAGGGTAGGGAGCAGAATTCTTGCCTCTGATGATCTGGGCATAAAGTATAGACCATAGGCGAGGGGACAGTTATAAGAGGTGGGTATGAAAGCAGAAGGGGTGTGGCATGTCTGTGTGTCTGTGTGTCTGTCTGTGAGTCTCTGTATGTCTGTGGGTCTGAGTTGGTGTGTCTTTGAGCAGGCGTGGAGACATTACTCTGGGCCGGAATTGTGGTGGATCAGAGAAGCCTGAAGTATTCTTTGGCAAGTTGTTCCAGGTTTCCCTTAGTGCTTGACCTCTTCATTGTGTGTGTGTATATGTGTATCTGCTTGGGTGTGTCTGTGTGTGTTTTTGTATATGTCTATGGGTGTCTGTATGTGTCCATGTGTATCTGTCTCTGTGTGTATTTATGAAAGTATGTGTGTCTGTGTATATTGGAATGAAGTCATAGAGCTTAAAAAGACACTGGGGACACCATGGAGGTCAACATCTCCTAAGTTATTTGAAAGAAAGCATCAGCCCCAGAGATACATAGGAATCTACTCAAGGTCCCAGAGAACAAAAGCCAGGTCTCTAGATGGACTGTGCACATAGTGAGCGCCAGGCGGGTCCTGGGGCAGAGGTATCTTCAGAAGGGGAGACCACCATGGACCTTGCAGCCTGCTGACACCCAGGGGTGTCAGTTTTCTCTCCCAGAGCTACTTAGGTTAAGTAAAAATTGTCCCCCCATCTGAACCTGGAGACCCAGGCCCAGATGGAGCACATTCACTCAGGGACTTACTCCCATTTTGATCTGAGTCCTGGGAGATACCCAGCATAAGAGGAATGGCCGGGCAACCAGGGCAGCCTCCTCGGCAGCTAAGGGCTGACACCTGTTGGTCCAGGAGAGGGATCAGGTACTCGGAACCTCCCCAAACACCAGCGTTCAAAGCTCTTGTGTGGCAAGTGTTCTCCGCACAGCCAGCCCAGGTACGTGGACACTGCTGTTACAGCTGCAATTTCATTTCCTCCTGGACGTCTCATTTTGCCTTGAATTTGGTGACAAATCAAGATGATTTATAGGGAGCAAGCCTGCATTTAGTGGGACAGTCTCCTGCAAAATGTTAGCCTGTGTGCACCCCTCCCACTGCGGCCCTGTCCTCACTCAGGATGACCCTAGGCTCAGGAACAAGGCTGGTATCTGAAAGGCCCTTCCCACCCCAACCCCCAAATTCAGCTCATCGCTACTGGGATGGGAAAGAGCTGATCTCAACTTACCAAGGCTGTTTCTAAACGTGTGACTGGCATGTCCTATGCTGTGATGTACGCCAGCCTGTGCCTGGATGATGGTGCTCCCTTCCTGCCGCGCAGCACCAGCTGATAGAAATATAACATGGGCCTCGGAGGTCATTTTATCCCAATAGCCATGTTTTGAAAAGTGAAGAGGAAGGGATAGAAATAGGGTCAATAATGCATCTTATTTAAACTGAAATATCCAAAGTAATATTATCATTTCAATTTATAATAAAATATTTAAAATGTCATCAGTGAGATATTTTACATTTTTTGTGTGCACTGAGCCTGGGAACCCTGGTGTGCATCTTGCATTTATAGTTCTTCTCCATCTGAACTCACCACATAGCACATGCTAAATAGCCATGTGGCTGGTAGTTCTGTCTCTTTGCTTAGCAGTGTCTGGCACATAGCAGTGGGGACAAGGATACATGGAAAATGACGAAGCAGATGCATTTGTGAAATGAGACCAATAGCAGGAGATGATTATTAGCTGATGGTTCTGAGAACCAAATGAGGCACTGCCTGCTCCTCCACCCAGAGCAGTTGGTGAACTCCAAGGAAGAGAGGAAAGGTCAGTATGCGTCCAAACCCAAATTCTGAATTTGTATTCCACTGTCTTTGCCTCATTTTGTGACCTCAGTTCAGTCTTCAACCACCCTGTTCCTCTGAATTTAAGTTTCTAAGTAGGCAACCCATTCATCCCTCCTTTAGCATGGATGGGGCTGGAGAAGGTGAGGTATGGGGTGCATTGAGGACCTTCCTCTGTGAGATACACTAAATACCCTTTTGTCACAGGAAAGTAGAAAACTGAAACTCCAAACTTCAGTTCTTGTGTTCCAACAAAAGAAAAATTAAAGTCAGACACCAGAAGCCGTGCAGGAGAACTTTATTATAAGTGAAAGTAAAGAGAAAGTGAGCTGAAAGTGAAGTAAAAGCAAAGTGAGACTTAAGCAGAGAGCATTCTCAAGGGAGAGAGTGGACTGTCTCCAAGCAGAGAACGACAAAGGAGACAATGCTGTTCCCAAATTTATTACTGTTTTATGGCAGACTTGAAAACTGGGGTCCTCCTTCAGTGGCCTTTACCAATCAGGTGTTCAACTCCACCTTCACATCAGATGGTGGGTTTTTGGCCTTACTTGGCCCTCTCCAGAACTGTCCTGGTGGCCATCCTATTTAGGGAGGTTTCAACTACAAGTCAACCCCATATTGATGTGGGCACTGGGGTCAACAGCTGGTCAGAAGATACCTTAGTGCGCCTGCGCTACTAAAGGAATCTTCCTTCCCAGACGATTGGAGACACTTACAGCCATAATTCCTAACTTCATATCAACCTCAGTGGACCCTGTCAAGAGTTAGTTCCCATTAATCCTTTTCTTGATGTGATTTCTAAATAGCTCCCCTGCTTTTGTTTATTTTCTTCGGATTAACTGCCACCATTCGACTTCTCAGCCACTCTTAGGATAGTTTATAGAAGGACCCTAAAGTAATTTAAAGAACACTTGGTGACCTTACCATGCATTTCACTGCTCGTTGCTAGCGACTACCTAACACTTTGATTGGGGTAGCTGGTGTGCTGTCCTAGGAATATGACTGGGCCGTTGTAAAGTCTGTCTGATCATGGAATGAACATGCACTTTCAGAAGCCCTTTGAAAAGAGGAGAGGAAAAGAACAGAGAGGTCATGAGACCAGTTCTCAGCCACACATGGTCTAGAAGGAGGCAGAGGGCAGTGTCACACAGCAGTGTTGACAAATACTGGGAAGAGCCTTGGTGCAGGAGCCAGAAGACCCGGGTCCTTATTCCAGCTGTGCCATGAGTTCCAGATGATGTTGGGCAATCACTCCCCTCTCTGGACTTGAGCTTCTGTGCTAAACTTAAAGGTGATACCATAGAATGTCTTCCAACGCTTTGAACCTGCTGTGAGTTGAGTGTAAAGGACCCATCCCAGCCCTCGCGATCTAGAACACAGCTATCTGCTTATCCTGCGGGAGCGGGCAGTGCTACACTGGGCCAGCTGTGGAGGGGAGTGAACTTCCAGCACTTCACAAGTGTGTGTCTGCCTCCCCAGGACAAGTGCTTCCACAGCACTGAAACCGGAGTTTGGCTGAAATGAGTTCTAAGGAGCCCTGATAGGGTTCATCCTTCAATACCCAAGTGGCCCTTTTCTAACAGGTTTGGTTTTGGAGAGTGAATTCCAGATTTAGGTCAGGAGACCTGAGCTCTAAAACCAATTTCAGTACTGACTTCTCTGTCGTTCAGACTACTCCCTCTCATCTCTGAGCTCCAGTTCCTTTCCATGAAGCAATGAGTTTGCTTTAATTATTTCCAAGAGTCCTTTGCACTGTGGTCCTCCACATCATCTCCCACCATCTCCCAGGGAGATAATGAGCTAGGGCAAGAGGGATCTGGCTGGTAACCCACTCCCATAGGCAGCTTGCTTGTCTCTGTAAAAAAATAAAATCACCAGAATGGTCAGGTTGTTTTAGGCGGCAATAGTAAGTAGCCATCCCTCCCAACAGAGTAGACCTTGACCAAACTTCAAGTTATTCAGACATTTGTCAGACAGACAAAAACAACAGACAAGCAAAAACAACACAAGAAAAATAGCCCACCTAAACTTCACTTGTTGAGTTCCTATTGCACGTCCAGTACTACAAACCTGCCCTTATCTTCACAGAGCTGTTTCTTTTTATCTTACAGGTCTTGTCTTAGAGGTCACCCTCTTAAGAGGGATTCTCATCTAGGACAACCTGTTAGGGGGGTAGTATGAACCTCCTTTTCAGGTGAGGAGCCTGAAGGTCAGAGTGATCCTTTAAAACTCAGGTGTAGTGGTGTCACTTGCCAGCTGAGGACATGACAACACCTTCCCATATCGCGCCGAAGGAACTCCACATGCTGTTTCTTCCTTCCTCCGCCTCTCCCTCACTCAGCCCTGGACTGTGCTACATGCTTTCTAGGCTCATTTGTCCCATGAAGCTTTGCACAGGCAATTCTTCCTCCGGAAAGCTCTCTACAGCTCTTCAACTGGATGGCTTCTTCGCATTCCTGAGACTTCAGCTTAAATGCCATCTTCTCAGAGGGACCTCTTAGAAGAGTCCTAAGTAATCCCCTTTTGCCAATTAGTCTATCACGGCACCAATTGCCTCCCTCGTAACATGTTTCATGATTTAATTCTAATTTTGTTGTTGGCTTGCTCATTTGGTTCTGTCTTTCCCACTCTGCTGTCAGCTGCAGGTGGGCAGAAGCCATGATTGTTCATGGGGCTGCACCTGGTGGTTAAGGCAGTGCAGGGAATATGTACATCTGGAAAGAGGACCTGTTTAAGGGACCCAGTGACATAAAGATGACAAGATGAAAGCCCTTGATTTTGGAGATCTTGTGATATAATCAAGGGCCAGAAAAATGATTGCAGTTTAGTGTGATCTTTCCTCCAGTCAATGGAACACATGATGCTGCAGCATCAGGGTGCACAGGTGCTAAGTGTGCAGGTGTGGACCACTGTGGGGGAGTCGGGAGGCTTCCCAGGGGAGGTGGTGCTTTAGCTAACACGTCAACACTAAGTAGGGGTTTACCTGAGAGAGTTCCAGGGGCTGATATTCCTGGCAGGTGGAGGGGTATGAAAGGGGGCTCGGAGGTTCGGCAAATAAACAAGAATGAGTCATTTGGGGAGAAGCAGGTGTCTATGTGTGACACGTGCACAGGAGCTCTTGAAGGGAACTTCAGGAGATGAGGCCCAAGAAGTGCCTGCGCTTCTAATCTTGGAGTAACTCAGCATTATCCTGAAAACAGTGGGGTGTTAAGTAGAGGAATGCTTGGATATGACTGTAACTTTTAAAATCTCTTTTGTAATTTATAAAAATAATATATAAACACCATAAGGGAAAAATTGAAGGTAACAGAAACAGACCAAGAAGCCTGTAAGGTGTGGACAACATGCTCAGGAATTATATTGGCAGGGTTGGCTGCCCAGCTTTTTGCCAGGGGACATTCTGGGAGTGGAGGCAGAAGGGCCTTTGTGAGCCTTAGAGGAGTAAAGAGGGAGGGGAGATGAGGGCCTGAATGGGCACAGAAGTTAGGTAAACACATTACGGAACTTTGCATGAAAGTGCATTTCTTAGCAAGGATGAGTGGTAGTGGGTCATGGAGAGGTTAAAGGGAACTCACACCCCCACCCGCTAGAAGGAGGCTGACCACCTTGCACACGACCATGCACAGATATGGATATTTGATGGCCTTCCAGACACCTCCTGTGGTCCCCCAGTCTAGCATGGGGACATAATCCTTGGCTGGAGGGTAGAAGGCATTGACCCAGGAACTCTACCTTCCTGACCCCTTTCTACTCCTCCTGCTGCCATGCTTTGGCATAGCTATCAGGTGGCTCTTTCTTCTGTGCATCTCCTTGTCCAGGAGATGACAGGAAGTTCATCCTTACTCTAGGCCTGGCCCTTATTTAGTCTTCATCATGACCATGTTCTTATTCCTACTTAATAGAGGAGGAATCTCCTCAGGGGTCATAGAAGAGACCATGGCTTACATCCACCGTCAGGCCTTCTGACTCTCCAGCTCATATCTGTCGTATGCCTGGATGCTACTCCTTTTGCAGAGGAGGAAGCAGAAGCCCAGAGAGATGGAGAATGACTTACTGGAAACACCTGGATAGCAGAACAAGAAAGACAACCAGTGTCCTTGACACCCTTTGCCTACCACTGCTTCCTTGGCTATTTCTAGATAGTTTCAGCCCCAAAGTTCTGCCCTACCCATAAGCAGAGTAGGAATGTGTGGACCAAGGAGGGAAGACATATTTCAGAGGATTCTCATGAGGAATAAATGGAGTGGCATTCAGGAACTCAGATCACAGATGCCCCATTGCTCTGTCCACTGCAGAGTTAGGGGCAAGATGAGCGACTGGATCTTGGCAGCAATGATATGCTGTTGCTACAGACATGAGCAGGAAAAAGGAGGCAAGAAGGATTGTGAGTCAGGCCAAGGGCTAGTGACGCAGAAACCATCACAGGCTGGGAGCCAACAGCAGCTTAATGGGAAGACACAGGATAGATGTGACTCTCCATCCCTGTGGGTAGAGGGCAGTGTGAGAGAAGAGCAGGGTTCATGGATCAAGACAGACCTGGTTTCCATTTATACTACCAATAAGGACAACTATTGAACCTAGACCAATAATACAACTTATGAAAGTTTCCTCAACTATAAATGCTAAGGGAAGCATTGATGTGAAGAGTATATACAGGAATACCTGCTGAACATCCAGGTCTGCAGGAGCTGTCAATCATGATGATGATGATGGTGATGAAGACTAATGGAAGTCTGTCCTTCCTCCTGGGTATCTTTGGAAAGTAGAATATTTCTGATTCTCATTCATGCTTTAGGCTATGATGGTCAAGAGATTAGTGCAGC
Source organism: Sciurus carolinensis (assembly GCF_902686445.1). NCBI lineage: Eukaryota > Metazoa > Chordata > Mammalia > Rodentia > Sciuridae > Sciurus > Sciurus carolinensis. Next base: position 68,256,961 of record NC_062215.1, on the reverse strand, counting down.
TCCAGGAGGTGGGGTGACTCCTAACTATTGAGCCCCTCTTTTGGCCATCTATTACAATAGGCCCATGGGCATACATATTTCTCCACCTATTCCTGATAAGACTCCTTTGAACTATGTCTTATCATCTATATCTTATGAATGAGAAAACTGATGTCAAAGAATTTAAGTTACTTGATCGAAGTCTCTCAGTGACTGAATTGCAGAGCCATGAGTGGACTCCAACATGACAGGACTCACTCTTTTACGGACTGTGTTTCTTGTGAAGTTATTGGGATATGATTCCACAGATTTTCAGCTGGGAGCTTCTCTTTTATACCAGAGCATGCCCCAAGACTGTCCAGCAAGGGGGACAGGACAGAAATTCCAACAATTGTGCCCCAAACTGTGTTGACTCCCGTAAAAGTAAGCATGGCGTGTTCCTTCATTCATTCTATTATTACTCAAATTCACCAATGTTCCTTGAGCAGACACTACTTTTGGTCCTAGAGGTAAAAAGAAGAAAGATTCTAGTAATATTAATGATAGATGACAGCACTGTGTGTGTTTGATATGCCCTTTGATAAATGTAAATCATAGGTAGGATATGGAGTTATCAGTCAGTGTCCAGCCAGGAAAAGAAATCATACCAAATTTTTTAACAAAGCAAATTCAATCAAAAGAAGTATGAGCTAGAAATAGTGAATTGTTAAAGGATAGAGAGAAAATATTAAGTTATCACAGATAATAGCCACTGTGAAAAACAAACAACTAGGATTGGGGGAACCAAAGGAAAATATCAGAATTAATAAAATGTAGACATTTATTTATTTAAAATGTAGACCCGCAGAGCTCAAACTAGCCCTCAGAGGTGGGCCCTTATGTGTTGGGCCGTAGGCTGTGTGCATGGAGAAGGGAAACTGTGTGTTGGCTTCTGAAAATGACCACCAACTGGATGGTGCTATTATTTATATGGGACTAGAATGAAGTGTGTTCTGAAATTGGGGGGAACCTGAAACCTGGATCCAAAAGTTGTTACTGGACTCTACTCTTACAGCATGGAGCAGCAAGACGAGGATGATGCTGGCATGAAGAGGAAGCAGATGGGGTGTGTATGGGAAGCAAACTAGAAGATGGGAGCTTCTTCTTCCTCAACCTACCTTGCAGCCTCTCTCTAGTTGCCTCTATTGGTAAATCCCAACAGGGATCCATCTGGCAAAGCAGAAATGTAGTTTGCAGGGTTTTATCACAAAGCATGAAAGTGGGTTTGAAGTTGACAATAGTGTAGAATAGAAACCCTAAATCTTAAATGGTCTCAAGAAGGCTTCCTGTAAGGAAGGTTCCAGATGAACTCAAGTGGACCCTGGTGCCAGGCATCATTTTCAGAGGAGAGTCTGAGTCTTACAGGATATGAGTAGAGCTAGGTTAGGAGGGGAAAGGTTGATGCAAGCTGTTTTAAGATATGAGATTGGAAAACACACAGACTCACAGACACAGACACACACACACACACACTTTCATAGGACTGACAGTAGTGAGATGGAGGAATGCATTTTTTGTATTGGCCCCTTGCAGAAATATTGACTTGAAAAATGATTCATGAACAAAACTACCTTTACAAGAGCAAGGAATCCAGGTTAGAGAATGCAGCAGCTGGGTGGAGCACAGAACTAAGAAAAGATTTACTGAAGAGGGCAGGATGAATAGTTTTGCATTACCTGCATCATCCCTCTCCCAGGCTCAGGTAGCACATCATGTAGAGAGGTACTTTCCTCATAGGGAAAGGAGAGCGAAGTAAGCAACTGAATTTGCTCTGGTCCAGCCCAAATCCAGGGAACCCAACCTCCAGGCCAGACTTGTATCTCCATGTCTACCCCAGTACCAGGCAAGAACCCACAATACCTGGCTCTTGCTGACTCCAATATCAGGCATGCCCTTTGGACTTAGGTTCCAGGCCTATTTCCATGGAACCGGGTACCAGATGAACTCAAATGAACCCTGGTGCCAGGTCAACTCCATGTACCCCAAGGATCTACATACCAGGACTGCCTATACAAACTCAAGCTCTAGCCTCACCCTGGTGGACCTACGCTCCCGATCTTCCCATATGAGTACCCTAGTGCAAATTTATCAATGCATTCCACCCAGAATCTCTGGAAAGGCTAACTGGTAAAGGGCTTAACTTGCTAAAACCAGACTATAAAGACTGGAAGAGGTTCCTGCTTATTCAAATGCAGACACCAGTGCAAGACCCTAAAAATCATGAGTAATCATGGAAACAAGATACCACCAAAGGAACAAAATAAGGCACATGTTACCTGCCACAATGAAAAGGAGATCTACAAACTGCCCGAAAAGAATTCAAAACGATCCTCTTAAAGCAGCTCAGTGAGCTATAAATGAACACTTAGAGAAAAATAAATATAATTAGGAAACAATACAAGAACAAAATTGAGGTACAAAGAAGAGATAGAAATTCTAAAATGGAACCAAACATAAACTTTGGAGCTCAAAGGACTAATGGATTAAACTGAAAAATTTAATAAATATCTTGGATAGTAGATCAGTAGAATAGAATCAGCTCAAACACAGGTCATTGAAACTATCCAGTCAGAGGACAAAAAGAAAAACAAAAGTGGAAGAGTGAATAAAGCCTTTGAGACTATGAGAGCTTCAACCAAACAAGTATTTACATTATGGGAGCTTCATAGGATCGGAGAATGAGAAAGGGGCAGAAGGTTTATTTTAAAAAATGAACTCCTCTAATCTGGAGAAAGTAATGAAAATCCAGAACCATGAAGCCTAAAGTGCTCCACAATAGATTAAATATAAAACAATGTTCACCAAGACACATTAGATTTAGAGTCTCAAAAGTCAAAGACAATTTTGAAAGCATCACAAACACAGGAATTTCTTATCAGAAATCTTGCAGGCCAGGAGAGAGTATAGTGATATATTAGGAGTGAATAAAGAAAGGAAGGAAGGAAGGAAAGAAGAAAGGAAGGAAGGAATGGAGGGAGGGAGGGAGGAAAATCAAAACAAAAATCTTCCAACCACAAATACTATTACCCAGCAAAGCTGATCTTTAGAAATGAAAGAGAAAGACTTTCATAGACGAGCAGAAGCTATGAGAGTTCATCACCAGTGGACCTGCTTTATAAGAAATGCTAAAGGAAGTTCTTCAAGTTGAAACAAAGAATGCTAACTAAGACCATGAAAACGTGAAAGTATAAAATGCACGGCAAAGATAAGAATACAGTTGACTTCTGGATATTCCGTTACTCTAATGGTAATATATAAATCACTTTTAGGACTAGTATAAGAGTGAAAAGACAAAGGTACTAAAAGAGCTATATCTATGATAATTCGTTAATGGATATAAAATATATAAAAGATATGAGTTGTGACATTAATAACATGAAATGTGGGAAGAGGAGAAGTTAAAATGTAGAGTTTTTGTATGTGGTCAAAGTTAAATTGCTATTGGTTTAAAATAGACATTATTTCCTCATGTACATATATGACTGCATGACCAATGTGGTCCTACAATATGTACAATCAGAAAAATTAGAAATTATAAATGTGTTCTACTATCTTATATAACTAATTAGAACAAATAAAAAAATTAAAAAATAAAATGGACTGCTATAACTGAAAGGTGTTTTTGTATAAGTCTCATGATAGCCTGTAATAGATTCATCTAAGACAAAGAGAAAGGCATGATAGCATACAACTACAAAACCATCCAATCACAAAGGAAAAGAGTGAGAGAGGAAGAAAGAATGGTACAAAGAATAAAAAAGAAAGAATAAAACAAAGCACTTATCAAAATGTCAATAGTAAGTCCTTACCTATTAATAATTACTTTAAATGTGAATAGATAAGACTCTTCAACCAAAAGACATATAACACCTGAATGTGTTAATAAAAAAAGTACCAACTACATGCTTTCTACAAAAGACTCACTTTAGCTTTCAGAAAGGCTGAAATTGAAGGAATGGAAAAAGATATTCCAGACCAACAGTAACCAAAGACAGTGGTGGTGGCTATACTTACATGAGACAAAATAGAATTTAAGTCAAAGACTGTTACAAGAGAACAGGGCCATTATAGGATGATAAAGGGATCAATAATCAAGAGGATATGATTATAAACATATATGCATCTAACACCAGAGGACCTAAATACATAAAGCAAATAGTAACAGAACTGAAGGGAGAAATATACAGCAAAACAATAGTAGTATGAGCCTTCAAAATTCCATTTTCAACAATGGCCTGATCATTCAGACAGGAAATCAATAGTGAAACAGTGGATTTAAACACTATAGACCAAATGTACCTGACAGACACTGAGCATTCCATCCAATAGCAGCAACATACCCATTCTCTTAAAGTGCACAAGGCGTGTTCTCTACAACATATCAGATAAGGCCACAAAACAAGTCTTAACAAATTTAAGAAGATTGAAATCATATCAAGTATGAATGCCATGAAGCTCTAAATCAGTAACAGGAAGAGAATTGGAAAATACACAAATAAGTGAAAATTAAACAACATGTCCTGAGTAACTAATGGGTCAAAGTAGAAATCAGAGGGATATCAAAAAATATCTTGAGAAAAGTGAAAATGTAAACACAGCATAGCAAAACTTAAGAGATGAAACAAGAAAGTAAGTCTAAGAGCAAAGTTTACAATAATAAATGCCTACATTGAGAAACAAAGAAAGAACTCAAATAAATGATATAACTTTTTACCTCAAGGAATCAGAAGAACAAAGTAAGCTCAAAGTTAGCAGAAAGAAAGAAAAATAATAAAAATCAGAGTAAAAATAAATGAAATAAACTAGCAAAATATTAGTTAGAACAATTAAACTAAGAACTTTTTTTGAAGATTGGCAAACCATTAACTAGACTAAGAAAAAAGTTAAAAACTCAAATAAGTAAAATTAGACATGAATAGGAAGACATTGGACAACCAATATTGTGGAAGTATAGAGGACCATGAGACACTTCTATGAACAATTATATGCTAATGAACTGGATAACTTAGAAGAAATCAATAACCTCTAGAAACTCACAGCTTACCTAGACTAAATCATGAAGAAATAGAAAACCTCAACAGACCAATAAAGGAGACCAACATAATGCAGGATAAAAAAATAAGATGATTTTTCTCAGTATACATAGAAGAAAGAGTTGACAAAATTTAATATTCTTTCATGATAAATCCTCAACAAAGAGGTGCTGAAGAATTATGCCTTGAGAGAAGAAAGGCTATGAATGACTAACCCATGGCTAACACCATAGTCAGTGGTGTAAAATGGAAAGCTTCCCTTTAAGATCAGGAGCAAGGATGCCCTATCTCATTACTTCCATTCAACATAATATTGGAAGTCCTAGGCAGAACAGTCAGGCAAGGGAAAGAAAGAAAAGACATCCAGACAGGAAGAGAAGACGTAAAATTGTCTCTGCTGATGACATGATTTTATGTAGAGAGATCCCTAAAGACTCCACCAAAAAATCTATTAGAATTAGAAAGCAAATTGAGAAGGTTGCCAGTTACAAAACTAACATCCAAAACAAAAACCACCAATGATTGTTTTCTTGTGATAACTGTTCTAACTGGTGTGAGGGATATTCCATTGTGATTTTGATTTTCATAATGTGATGATGAGTGAATTTGAGCTAAGAAAAAGAAGTCAAGACAACAATCCCATTTACAATGTCAGAAAAATACTTAGGAGGAAAATCAATCCCGGAGTTGAAAGAGCTATACACTGAAAACCATAAAATACTGATGAGAGAAACGGAAGAAGATACAAATAAAGGGGAAGATATGTTGTGTTTATGGACTGGAAGAAGTAATATTGCTAAAATGTCCACGCGACTCAAAGTGATTTACCAATTCAATGCAAACTTTATTAAGATTCTAATAAGATTTTTCTTAGAAGTAGAAAATAAAAATTCTAAAATTCACATGGAATCACAAATGACCCTGACAAACCAAAGCAATCTTGAGCAAGAAGTACAAAGCAGGAAACCTTAGACTTCTTGCTTTCAGAACACCCTGCAAAATTGTAGTAGTCAAAATATCACAGTAATGGCATTAACACAGATTTATAAACCAGTGGAACAGAAATAGAAAGTCCAGAAATAAAACCTTTCAGTTTTGCTCAATTGATCTTTTGACAGTCATGCCAAGAACATAGAATGGGGAAGGACAGTACCTTCAATAAGTGGTGTTGGGAACATTGAATATCTACATTGAGTACAATGGGATGGGATCCTTATCTCACATCATTTAAAAAATTAACTCAAAATGAATTAAAGACTTAAACATAAGACCCAAAACTATAAAACTACAAAAAGCTTCTTGATGTCCATGTAGGCCGTGATTTTTTTTTTTAAAAAAGAATAGGCAACAAAAGCAAAAATAGACAAACAGGATTGTGTCAAGCTATAGAGTTTCTGCACAGCCGAGAAGCCTATCAACAGAGTAAAGAGACAGTCTACAGCATGGGAGAAAATATTTACAAATCATACACCTGATAAGACATCAGGTCCTGAATTATGTAAAGAACTCAAGCAACTCAATTGCAAGAACACAACTAATCTGATCTAAAATGGGCAAAGGACCCGTATAGAAATTTCTCAAAAAAAGACCTATGAACAATGAACAGGTAGATGGAAAAACATGTTCAACATCACTAATGATCAAATGGTGAAATCAAAATATAATGAAATGTCACATGCCTTTCAGAACAGCTATCCTCAAATAGACGTAGATTATGAGTTTTGGCAAGGATATGACGAAAAGGGGACTCAGGGACATTGTCGGTGGTAATGTAAATTATGGAAATTCACAGTCATTATGGAAGACAATATGGAGGGTCCTCAAAACATTAAAAATAGAACTCCCATATGATTAGAAGTACCACTCTCTACTCTCTGGGTACATATCTCCAAAGGAAATGAAGGCAGCATCTGACAGAGATATCTGCGTTCCCATGTTCACTGCAGTGTTATTCGCAATGGGCAAAATATAGAGTCACACTAAATGTCCCTGGATGGGTAAATGGACGAAGAAGATGTGTCCATATACCCCCACGGAAATAGCATTCAGCCTTAAGAAATAAGGAAATCCTGTCACTTGTGAGAACAACGAATAAACCTGCAGAACATTATGTTAAGTGAAGTAAGTTGGGCACAGAAAGACAAGCACTGCCCCATCTCACATGTGGACTCTGAAAAAAACACGTTGAACTCAGAGAAGTACAGAGTAGATGGACTGCTGCCTGGGACTGTGTGTGGGAGGGTAAGGGGAGTGCGGGTGTCAAAGGGTACAGATTCCATCGGAAGATGAGTAAGTAAATAAGAAAATGACCTAATGTATCGCATGGTGAGTGTAGTTACTAAGGCTGTGTTACATACTTGAAATGTGCTGAAAGTAGATCTTAAAGGTCTTCACTGCACGATTTTTTTGAAAAAGGTGACTGTGTGGGGTGTTAGATATATTCATTAACTTGATGGTGGTCATCAAGTTAATGGTGGATATCAAAACATCACTTTGTACACTGTAAATGTGTACGATGGTGTCAATTATTCCTGGAAAAAAGTAGGATAAAATAAATAAATTAGGTGGACAGAAAGAGAGAGAGAGAGAGCAGGGTGAAGCCAGGGTGTGGGGAGGAGGGGAGGTGGAAGGACCGGGCAAAGCCTGGGCAGGAGACTCTCACTCTGTCACGCTGAGGTCTCAAGCCTGGAAGCCGAGGAGATCAGGATTAGACTTCATGGTGAGGAAGGAAAAATGGCCTAATTCATACACCTGCCCAGGGTTATCCTCCCAGTTGTCCTATGACTAAGACATCCTTGTCTTCATTTTGCAAATGAGGGAATTAAATTCAGAGAGGGAAATCTCCCTGCCACACTGTACAACCCCAGCGGGAACCATTGGTGTTGAACATGCAGGAGTGGTTATCGAGCAGGCTGTAGCTGCACGGCCACAGATGCATTCCTGCCAGAGGCCACGTGGCTAGCAGGCAGGGTAGTCACGAGGAGTGTGAGGTCCGCTACCCTTCTTAGGAGTTCTTTTATTTCCTGAATGCTAGAAGGATTCTATATAGGAGTAGATGAGATCTCACATATCTATCAATTCCTCAGGAGAGCAATGCTTGAAATCTCATCTCAGGAAGCCCATTTCTTCTATACTGCCCCAGTCCTTTGGGATTCGTGGATCAAATGAGCCAGCGTTGGCAACAATAAAACTTCCCAGTCATTGCAGAATCACCAGCTTCCCAGCTCTGAAATCTGAGGGTGCCTGGAGTCAGATTACCTTGTCCCAACTAGCAGGTTGATGGTCAAGAAAAGAGATGCCACTGGGCCTTTTGAGGGCCAGGGACTGATTTCTCAGCTTGTTTGGGAGTTTGCAAAATTCAGTCTTTGGTGCCTGTTATAGCTATTTTCACACTTTCCTGTCACTTGTTATTAAGCGAGAAAAAAAAATACAGGCCCCACTAGCAAATCCTCATTTAAGGAAGAATAAAATACACATTGGCTGTGGCATATTTATAGAAAGAAGCAATTACTGAGTAGATATTACTGAGTGCCCCTCATGGCTTAGGGACCTACGGAGGAATGAAGTAGAGTGGACAGGAAACTCTTCTGACCCCACAGCATGGTGTAACCTCTGATGCGCTGCTGTGGCCACATCCGAGGGACACCACACAGCATCCCTCATAGCACCACGCATCATTCCAGGTGGGTTGCAAATTAAAGGACACTCTCCAAACCCCATGGCTAGTCCCTTGCCCATTGACTCATTGCTGTTCTTATAATTGAGCAAACTGATCTGCAGGTCCTTGCTGGCAGCTGACAGATACTGAGCAATTCACCAATGGCTACAGCAAGTCCAGGTCTGCTGTGGCACAGCACCCTGGTGCGGGAGCACCAGCCAGCCTTGGAAGAGGCTCAAGCTGGCTCCTTCGTTTGATGAAGCATTTGCAAAACAGGAGAGAACTGAGGTTATGGAAGCTTAACGTGATAAATGTCCTAAGTTTAGGGCATTGTGCTGGGCTCTAGCGACGCACAAATAAGGCACATTCACTACTCCCTGGGGCCCCCCTAGTCAGGCTGGGAGACAGGTTTTATATAGAAAAAGATCAATCACTATAGAAGGCAGACAAATGCCAAGTTAAAGGGGGAAACAGTAAGTCCCTTTCAAACTAAAAAGGCCCCTTCATGGCATGGATTCTGGTGGCATCATTTTCATAGGAGGAAACTGAGAGTCAGAGAGGGATCTGACCAGAATGAATGGCCAGAGAAGGGTAGAGCAGACACTAGAATGAAATATCATGGTCCAGTTCCCTCCTGTTTCCAGCACAGGATGCCAATTGCCCTAAGTGTTACCCATCACATTTTGCACAGCAGAACACGTGATTCAGAGAAGTAAAGTGACTTGTCAAATTGTCACAGCTATTAAACAGAGTGGAGTTTGAACTCAGAGTCTGGTTGCCTCCCAGCTTTTGCCATTATGTGTTGCTGATGGCCAGAGAGATGACAGAGTTCTCAAAGAAGAGGTGACATTTGTGCTAGACATTTGAACAGAGAAAATAAAAGGCATGTAGCTATGGAGAGAAGGGCTCAGCTGTGGCACCCAGGTGTTAGGGGACAGGGCAGAGCGCATGCACATGGGATTGGGAGGGGGACAATTTTGGAGGTGGGGCTGCTCTTCTCTTCTGGATAAGTTGAAATGCTCTCTCTTAAATGGGCACCTATCTAGATGGTCATTCTGTCCACGAGTCAAAAAACAGAAGCATAGCAAATGGAGAGAAGAAGTTCCTTATAACCTTTCCTCATTACAGGCATTGACACTGGCCTGCCAGTTAAATGTCAAACCTTTACTTGATTTTCAGTCATCCTGCACTAAAACGATGGTAGTCATGGGCATGTGGAGCATGTGTTCTTCAGGGTGCTCCAGAGGAACAGAACCAGTAGGGTGGATGTAAGAGGAGATGTATTAGGTTGTTTCACATGGTCAGAGGCTGCTAGTCCCAAAACAGCTGTCTACAGACTGGAGAGCCAGGGGAAACAGTAGCTGCTGGGTCAAAGAAGCTAGAGGTCTCGGAACAAGCAGGACCAGTGTCACAGCGCCAGTCTTCAACTGAAGGCCTGGAAGCCACCTGGAGAGTCACTGGTGCAAGTCCACATTCAATATTCTGGAGCCTGATGTCCATGGACAAGAATGGCCCATTCAACAAGGGCCTAACTCCTTCTTGCTTTTTCTGTTCCACCTGGGCTCTCACACTCAGGGCAGGTTGTCTCCACTCAGTTCCCTGACCCACATGACAATCCACTCTTGAAACACCCTCACAGAGACACCTAGAAGCATGGTTTACCAATTTCCTAGGCATCTCTATCCAGCCAAGTTGACAACTAAGGGCACTTGAGGATGGGGTGTCACAATGGCTACAATTCCAGGACAATTGTTCTTAAACTTGGTTACTTTCTGAAAGCATATGGGTATATTTAGAAAATACTGATCTTCAACAGCCTCTCCTGTGACTCAGGGATTTGGGCCTGGGCTGCGGCCTTGGTGTCAGATGAATTCAGTGTGAAGCCCAGGCTTTGTTGTATACCCGTCACATGAGTTCCCTGGGCATCTTTCTGTCTCAGTTCTATGTAGAGCTCAGGTCACCAAAAGCCTGAGGAACCCAGGTTGGCTGGCCCTGGTCATTCATTTGTCCATCAGTTTTCAGCTTGTGCTGATTCCTTCCCAAGTGCCAGGCACTGGGGAATGCAGTCAGTGATGTGCTGGCAAATATTTAACATCCAGCACTCTGGGAAGACATGAAGCCCCATTTGGTGATATTTGCTGTTTTCTTTCTTAAAAACTCTGCCATTATGACCAGTTTAAATTAAAGCTATTGGCATGAAGGAACTGAAGTCAGAGTCAGGAAGAATTGCACCTAAGTGGCTCTTGTGATCCAGTGTGAGCTGCCTCCAGCATACCCCTGGCCAGAGTGATCACTTACATTCCCCATGCATCCCTCAAGGCTGGCTGGGTCTGGTTAGGAGAAGACCCATGTGCACATGGATAACCGAAATCTAAGTGAAGAATGCAAGAGACACGAGTCAGTTCAGCCTGGCAGGGTCATGGAAGGTGAGTTTCAATGAATGATTTTTTCAGGTACCTCTCCCCTGCCCCTTTTGTTTCTCTGTAGCAACCTACATGTCCCCAGGATGTCATTGACAGTCAATCAGAGCATTGGACCAGACTGAGCTGACCAGCATCACACACAGAGAAATAATTCTACCCAAGAGTAAAGGACTCAGAATATACTTAGTTTGTGTGGCATTAGACCAGTGATCCGCATGGCTCTGTTAGTTATTTGAAAGGGTTGTGGATAACTCATGGGCCTCTACTCAGGTCCACTGAGTGGGCCTGCCTTCCTCTGCACTGTTCTCTCTGTTCCACCAGCAAATCAATCCTAAAGATCTAATACTTCCTGGACAATATTTATTCATATACGAATACAAAGTGCACAAGTTCATTTGCTTTGACCAAAAGTGTCTGTATAGAAAAGAAAATCCAATCTCTTGTCCAAATTGCTTCTAATAAGCCCCAAATTGGCAGCCCCCAGTGATGATCTTCTCAGGCTGTGATTGTGTGAAAAATGAATGCATTCCCACAACCAAGAAGAAAGACCAAATCTTCCCCCACTGGGTAGTGGTTAATAATCTCATTAAGTTATTAATGAAATTAGCAGAGCTTCCTGCCTTGGTTGGCAGGCAATATCGAATGAGGCTGTTTTGTAGAACACTTGTGAAAACCAAGAGTTCATTACTTGAGGGAGTTCCTTCCTGGATTAGGGTTCCCTGGAGGCCAGACCCCGTGAGACTCCATGCAGAGGAGGTAGTGGCCCTCTCGGGGGTCAATTCGGGGATAAGTGTGTGTGCGTGCAGGCAGCTGGTGGCCATGTGAACTGGAGAGCTGCAGAGAGTGGTTCATTTGAGAGACAGCATGGTGTTGCAGAAGGAGTACTCAATTGAGAGTCAGGGACGCTGGGACTCTGCCCTGGCTCTCCCTGCTGGGTGACTTTGCAAGAGTCACTTCCCCTCTGAGATAGTTTCCTTATCAACAAAGCAAAAGAGGGGCCCAAATGAGCTGTGTCTGTGTGGTTCTTGCTAGTTGTGTCATTCCGTGACCCGGCTCATAGGAAAAACATGTCCTTTTCCTTATACATCAACACCAAGCTCTAGACCCATTAATCCACAAAAGCACAGATTAGTGTTTTCGTTATGGTGGCCAACCCTCGTTAGCAGCATCACCAATCACCCACGTGGTTTAGAAGCAATTTGAGTTGGGATCTAGAAAATTCTATCCTGCTGGAGCTATAATTCTTCACCCTTCTGCTTCTTGCCATAGTGACCTAGAAATGTGGGGTTCTGATTTGGGGGAGATTTCCTTGTCTTAGAATTATCATCGTTGAACTAATACATGCATGCTGTTATTCATGGTTAGCTCATTTGAAAAATCCCCATGTGTGTTTAAAGCTTTGGGAGAGATGTTAGTCCAAGTTCCAGTGATTTCCTTTTAAAGTCCTCTAGGCAACATCAATCAGCCCCTCCCTGCCGTGCTCTTTGTGCCTCCCAAATGGCTGCTCCCACGTTGTACTTTGGTTGGGTTTTCTAAGTGTCCACCCTCTCCAAGAAACTACAAGACTTCCAGGGCCAAAACTGCATCTTATTCCTCTGAGTTCCCATTTCCACTGTGCCTGGTGCATAAATGTTTGTACATCTAAATTGAGTTGCACCCCTTATGGGAAAGCAGAAGCCAGCTAACTTAGAATTTATTTTCAAAGCCTCTTGGTTTTCGACAGGACATTTTCCTCCAAAAGGCAATTGATCTCAACCTGCTTATGCTTGAACCGTCTCTCCCAGTCCATTGTTTTCCAAATCTACAATAGTAGGTCCGAGGCCAACCCTGAGATCAATCATGATGGCCTGATAAACTTTAAAAAATAAAAATAAAAATAGGAAGCCAGCCCTCCTTGAGCATCTGTCAGTTGCCAGAAAATTTCATATGTCTCGATTCTTAAAGCAACACTGAACTCATTTTCAGTTTTGGAAGACAAGAAAATGGAGGCTTAGAGAGGTCTTGAAAGTGAGCCAGTTACCCAGCTAACAAGTGGCAGTGGTGGGATTTGAACTCAGGTCCGTTTGGCTCTTTTAACCATATGCTGCTGCTTCTCTGGAACTCCAGATGTAACTTGAAGCTCATGATACTACATCAGATCCAATTCCCTTAAACCAGCCTGTCTTCTGTCACCCCTGTGCATTCAGGCATGAAGTAGAAACCTTGAAAATAGTTTGGGGTCCTGCCCATCTTTCACTCCTTTGAGTAAGTTACTCACAAAGACCTGACCGGTTGTCCTGACCAGTGTCACTGGAAGCACCTCTCTCTGCTTTCCACTGTGGCCTCCCTGGGATTGGCCAACTGCTTAGTTTACTGCAGATGCCGCCTCACGGTCCCCAGGTTCCCCATTGGTCTCTTTAGTTTGCTCTTCTCTCCACTGCTAATGCCAAGTCTATATTTGAACATCTCATTTTCATTTTTAATTGATTACATGGTTTATTTTTCACAAAAAGGCACTGAGTATTATGACTTCATTGATATTACATTAAGATAAGAGTTATTCACGTCGGCTATGTGATTATGGTAGCATATCCAGGAAGATTTTATATGAGTTCTTTTTTAATGTGATTTCATTTTTAATTGACATATAATGTGTGTGCTTATTTATGGGATAGTGTGTTGTAATTAGATAGATGTATAGAATGTGTAATGATCAAATTAAGGTAATTAGCATTTCCATCACCTCAAATATTATCATTTCTCTGTGTTGGAAACCTGCAAACCCTTCTCCTCTAGTTATTTTGAAATGTGTAATTAATTGCCACCCTGAGGTTGCCCTGGTGAGCTATGAACATTAGCCCATCCCCTGCTCTGCATTTTGGCACCTATTATCCACTGTCTAGCTATCCCCCAACCCCATTCCCTTCTTTGCCGCAAGTGAATGTTTCATTTTCTCATTCCACGTCTTTGCAGTGACTTCTCTAATAGAATTGGGCCCAAACTTTGAGAATGAAGGAGGAGAAGGAGGCATCAACTGAGTCCCTGGTAATGGGCCAAAGGTTCGAACTGTGCTCTTCTGATTTAGTCCTTTGAAGTGGGCCCTTGCATTTCACTGATGAGTGAGTGGAATTGGGTGAGTCAGGTCACAGCTAGGCAGTGGAAGGGTACTGGATCCCAGGTGTGTCCACCCCTAAGGGCACGTTCATCCAGCTGCTCTTGGGCTGATGCTGCAGAAGCCCCGCCCACTCTGGCCCTGTTCTTTCCTGCACTCTTTCCCACCATCTCCTGGGCAGTACAGGTCCCTCTGCTCTGTAAGTCCCTCCATCATCCTTCTTGTAACATCACACCTCTGCACTGTGAATGCCTGCTTTCTCCACTGAGCTTCAAACAGCACATGCCTTGGTGCCCAAACACACTCCTCAGCCCCTCCTAGGCTTCCTCTTCCTCTATAAAGGAGGGCAACTTCCTACACTTGACCTTGTCATTGTTCTGGTCGCTTGACCCTTCCCTACTGTGTTCTAATACTAGGTCTCACTAGCAAGAGGAAGGTTCTGAGCTCACACAGATGTCCCTTCTAATGAAGGTTAGTTCCCAAGAAGCAGTCTCCGGGTGAGAACCCCTGTGATTTATTAAGAAGGAATCCCAGGGGAGACCCATAAGAAATGGGAGGGAGTGGAGTAGAGAAGGGGACCAAGCCAGCCAAGGGGCCAATTTGGGGCCAAGTCCTGGCTCAGCCTGACTGACAGGAGAGCTCAAGAGTTAAGGTACACCCTAGCACTGGTCCCTGTACCAGGCCAGGAGATAGGACTTTCCTGTTGCAGGGAGAGGTGGACTCCATTTCTAGATCCTTGGATCTCTATGGAGTCAATGGCAAAATAGATGTCATTGCCCCTGGTCGGTCTTTGAGGGATTCCTAGGACAGGTCTTTAGAAGAAGAAGAAAAAAAATGCACAAAGACTGGAGAAACGGCAGACACATGAGAAAGAGGACTATGGGCAACTTGGGTGAAGCATGAACAGTTCCTAGTGAGGTTAGCATCTGTGTCTTGCAGGTCTCTTAATTCCTTAGAGTCTCAGTTTCTTCAACTGTAAAATGGGTTCACACCTACCTAAAGGGACTGACACATAGTAATCACTCAATAAATGTTGCTATCCTTGGAAAGAAGGTTGTGCCGTGTGTGTGTGTGTGTGTGTGTGTGTGTGTGTGTGTACGCGCGCACGCGTGCACCTCGCCATACCACATCATATTCTAGGTGTTCTATTCTTTCTGGCTTGGGTCCTTCACAAGTGCTCTCTGTCTCCCAATTCCCTTCTTTCCTAACATTCTCCTCTCCTTTAAATCGCGCTTCCAATACCACGTCTTCCAGAAAGATGTCTTTGAGTCCCAGACCAAGTTGTGTTCTTTCCTGCTTCCCTCATAAATTAGACACTGTCATGGAACCTCGGACACTTCTTTATTTCTCGAAACCCTTATTTCTGCTTATTTTCTCCACCTCCATGTTTGGTAGTAAGTAAGTGTCATCTGCCTTAGAAGAGATTGTCTTTTTGATCGTGTTATTTCTGGAGCCTAATGGTGTATTGAATGAAGATGTTCATATTGAATGAAGATTTGAAATGAAGATTTGATAAACCCCTTGAGTTCCAGTAGAATTCCCTGGGTTGCTCCTGGGCCCTTTCATTTAGCAGGTGCTCAGTGAACAACTTCTTTTCCCCTGATTCTGTTGTTAGTAACTCATTTGCTCCAGAACTGTGTGACTTTGGGCAAGTTAATATGTCATGCAACTTTTTTTTTGTTGTTGTTACAAAAACTTCTTGATTGTCTTTGTTTTCTCATCTGTAAAGGAAGGTCCATAGGGGTGTAGGAATTAAAAGACATAATCCATGTGAAGTGTCCTGAATAATGATAAGTATGGTAACAAGTCGATATGCTCTATCTAGGATTGCCGCTGGTTTGGTGACGGCTGCTGCTATCTGTTGCTCTTTCTATTGAGGACTGCACTCTGGACAAATGCACAACTCTCAGGGCTCTGTGCTTGGCATTTACTGAATGCTGCTTTATGAGGTTTGTCACGCTGGTGTTGTGGAGAGGGTTGGAGCTTTACAGCACAGCAGACCTTTATCTGAATCGCAGGCTCTAAGCTGCTTAATCTCTCTGAGGCTCTCATTTGTATAATGGGGGATTAAGACTCACCTTGGAGGATTTCTTCGAGGGTTAAATATGCGTTTGTGGATCACCTATTGGTTACCAGGCAAAGTGTGAAACCTGGTGTCTCTTCTCCAGGGCAGCGTTGGGAGGGAGCAAGAGGCCCTCCCAAGGTATTGTTCTTGCACATTCAAAGGTAAATTTACACTGTGGGCAATAAACTTTTGGAACTCATCACCCTGGGACCTGGCAGGGGATGAATATGAATAGGCCCAGAAGGATTTGGGAAAATGGGTGAAGGCTGGATCCTGGGTGAATCATGACAGTAGCATTTCCTAGAAAATGTACATTTAGGAATCGCGGTCATGCTGAGATGCTCTGTGGGAAAAGAAAGAAGAGAGAGATTGTTTTGCAGTGAGACATCTTTGGGGAATCATGCTTGCTGATTTCCTCTCCCACGAAGACCTTCACACTGGACATCTGCCCGATTTCTGATTTCGCAATGGAAAGAGTAAAGGTCCCTGTCCTTGCAGCGCTTGCCGTCTGGTGGGAAGACAAATGACCTGCCATAAATGAGGAAATGGCAGGGCGGCTGTGAAAGGTGCATTGAAAGGAAAGCCAGGCAAATCCAGGGGGAGTGCGTATGCCAGGGACAGGAGGGGCAGGTGGCAGAGCATCACGTGTGGTCACAGCAGTCTCACCTAGGAGTTGGCATGTGAGCAAAGAAGACAAGGGTGTGAATTGATCAGCTGCTGAAAGAAGGCTGCTTCAGGCAAGGGAAGGACCCAGCGCCAAGTCCCTGAGGCAGCGGATGCTTGTCTGATCTTCCCAGAGAACTGGAGATGGGGAGAAGGAAGAACTGACATCTTGGGGACCTTGTCAACCATTCTCAGGACTTTTGAATCACCAAGTTCAGAGGTGTAACAAGATCTGACTCATACTGTGTAAAGGCTCTGACAAGTCCTGCAAGAGAGAGTTTCCTTTCACTTAACCCAGGTTCTTCCAAATGCATCTGACCATGGAACTCCTTTTGCTTCCTGTACAACCTTTTAGCATCGTTTTTGTTTGTTCATTTTTTCAACCAGGGGTGCTCTACCTCTGAGCTCATTCCTCAGCCCTTTTAATTTCTTAATTAGAGACAGGGCCTCACTAAGTTGCTTCGGGCCTGATTAATTGCTGAGGCTGGCCTCGAACTTGGGGTCCTCCTATCTCAGCCTCCTCACTGGGATTATAGGTGTAGACCACCATGCTCAGACTTTTAGCATCCTTATCCATATTATATCCACTCCCTTCCCTTGGCGTTTTGGGTACTTGTTAAACTTAATGCAGTATTTCCCAAGAGATTTCACATTTGGGGTCTTTGGCTTTCCCTTTACAGACCTGCTCACATCTTGCTTAGCCAGTATTCAAAGACCTTTCTTTCAAAGTGAGGCCTATGGAGTAGCCATGCTGGCATTGCCAGGAAGCCGCTAGGCAGGTAGATGGTCAGGTCCCATCCGTGACATTCCAGGATGCACTGAAGTCCCTAGGCACACTGTAGTCACAACATGCTGGGCAAGACTGGATGAGCGAGGCGGGCGGGAGGGGAGCAGGATGCACTCTTTGCTGGTCCCTTCCCAAGGGCCCATCTGCAGTGTGGACAGTCCAGATGTTGCTGGGGCTGGCCGGGCTGGAAGGTCCTCCTCACACCCGCCATGTGCCTCTCATCACTCACATGGCTCCGGGCCTTTGTTAACACTCTCCTGACACCTGTTCAGAAGCGGCCTCAGCCTCCTCATGGAGGAAGGGGCCTCATATTTGCCATCCACGCTTATGTTCAGATGGCCTACTGCAGTCCCCCAGAGACTCTCCCCTTCTTCCTGTGGAGTGTCTCTCTTTTCAGGGTCCTGTGTTTCCGGAGCCCTGTAGGAGACTCCCAGAGGGTAAAGGACAGGGACGGTGCTTAGGAGCTGGGAGGAGGTCAAGGTCAGAGGTGATCCAGGTCTCCTATTTCTGCTTCTTTCGTGATCACAAGTATCCCCTTCTATGTGCTCTGTCTGTCCTTCATTAGTCCCCGATCGGCAGTCACCTGGAGTAGCAAGAGCACATACCAAGGGGTCAAATGCACTGGCATTTCCATCTGTCTCATGATTTCCAACACTAACTTCAGACAAAGGTGTGACAAGATGTGATTCACATAGTGCAAAGGCACTGGGAAGTCCCGCACTTAGTCTGACTTGTCCTTCTGATATCTGCCTCCCAACTGTGAAGGGGATGTACACGGGCCTGTCTCGTGGCGTACTTGTGAGGATAACATGAGAAAATCCTGGGCAATTCCATCTTTGACATTTCATGTACCACGGACCTTTGGCTCTCAAATGAGAGCCTCTAATAATAGAAACTAGCAGCTAAAACAGGCTTGGATGAAGTGTGTTTGCTAGCGATGGAACAAAGTGCAATTGCTGGGTGTACATAATGTCCCCAATCAGAGGCCCTGATTCCCAGGTCATCTAGTGGGCAGGATGCTGTGGGCCCCTGCCTCTGCCAGCTTGAGGAAGCTGCCCAGCTCTGCTGCCCCTGCCATGGCTTATCCTCAAGAGAGAAAGGTGGCCGGTGGCCCAGGCCGTCAAGGCGCGAGCCTGCTCCCATCCGCGGCAAGGGTGGACCAATTCTCTGTGAAGATAACTGCAGGCTAGAAGGGAAGGGGGTCACCCTTGGAAGGAAGCCTCTGCGGCTCTGAGCCTGTATGTATTTAGGTGTTCCTTATCATTCAAAGTCAAAATAGAAAAGAAAAGAACGCGAAGAGTTCTGGAAACAGAACGGACAGCCTGACTCACGCTGCCCAGCCCCAAGCCTGCTGGCAGACCTCAGCGTGGTTGCCCTTTGGGGCTGGGCAAGTCTGTGTTGGGCCGGAGCATCCTGAGCATGGTAGGGTGTCCGTTGCATCCCTGGCTTCCACCTCCGAGGTGCCCATAGCACAAACCCAGAGCTATAGCCTCCAAGGCTCCTCCAGACCTTGCCAACAGCACCCTGGGGGGCACGATTGGAACTCCCAACTGGGAACCACTGATCTACAAGGTGGACAGTAAATGGTCCGTTTTCTCAATCCAGTAACCAAGCAGAGGGCTATAAGGGGGGCTCAGGAACCAACCGGCATGCCCAACTTCCTTCTCTTGCCTCATGGGAAACTGGCCATGGGCAGAGACCTCGGGAATTCTGAGTGATCCTCTGCAGACTCTGAGGCAGGCTTGGTGGCAGGGTCTTGACATGGCCCTGCTCTCCTGCTGCTGTTCTGGTGCTATATCTAATGGCAACGCCCAAACATAGTCAGATCTGGGGCCAGAATGGCTCTTCGAGGCTCTCCCTGATTGAAGACTTCCCTGGGCGTGTTTGGCTATTGGGAACATTCCATTTCACATTGATTTATTATTATATTTTTAAAGACCCTGAGATTTAAGACTCATCCAGGAGATTCTGCTTGCCAAGACATAATTAGGAGAAAATGACAGAGGTAGTAAATATATAATTAACTCTTTTCTTAATGCCTTTTGCTGGCATTCTTAATCTACCCGCGCAGCCTGGGAAGCCAGTTCTCTGGAATCTCCAGGCAACTAGAGACCAATTACTATCATGTGCACATATTATGTTTCTGAAAAACCCATATACATGTTTATGTGTAGGGAGCTTGATAAGCGGGAGCATAGATAAACACAGATACACACACATTCACAGCTCCTAATTGACTTCTGATTGATTGGCTGACTTGCTCGCTGGCTCCATGATTCAACAAAGATTTTGTGTACCTACTGTGTGTCAGGCACCATGATATTCACACCCTACTAAAACCTGTCCCTAATTGGAAGACTTTAGTTTTTTCATATGTATATTTTTATAAAACACACATATGCATGCAATATCAGGGAGTTGTAGACATCTGCATACACACACACATACACATATATAATGAAGTTCAGAGAGGTCAAGTAACTTGCCTAAACTCACACAGCTTGTAAGTATTTGATCCTAGATCTGTCTGATTTTGACTACTTTAAACAATCTCCTTTCAAAGCATGCCTCCCAAAGGAGGTGATGTTTGAGCTGAACCTTAAAAAGTAACTAAGTGTTTACCAGGTTGACATGACAGCAAATAGCTCATGCAAAACTGATAGAATCCAGGTACTCCAAAAATGAAGTTCAGAGAGATCACTAGGTCCTTGGGAGAAGCTAGAGAAAACAAGCCCAGCAGAAGCCAGCTCGTGGAAGTTCTTGTCAGAGAACCAATGGTGAAATTTGACTCAGGTTTGTCCCTGATGCGAATCTCCCCCTTCAGGAACAAGTAGCTCCTGCTCAAAGCTGAAGCCTCCAGCCAGACCCAACAGCCTAAGTCACAAGGTGACCCCCAAGACCATTAAGAAACCAGGCAGCACTTGATTTCACCCAGTAGCTGTCTCCAGCCTTCTCTTGCCCAGGAAGCAGGGACCAGTTAATTGCAGGGTGATCGCCATGTTCTTGTGGAGCATTTAATGTAGCATGTAATTGCAGGGTAAATAAATACACAGCTATTTCCAGCTCTCAACCCTGCGCTGCATGCGTGGTGGTAATTATGGCTGGGGATTGGCTTGGTGCAATTTCTCAGTGATGGCTTCAGACCTGAACTGGGTCAGCCCTCTAGCAGGCCCTGTCTGCTCCCAGAATAACCAGGATACTGATCTGCCCCAGCTTCCCATTTACTCAGGTGATTAGGGAGTTGATAGGCTCCCCTCGGCTCCCCAATACTTTGGTCCACACCAGCATTTTGGGGTACATTATCCTTCTGCTTGGCGCCAACTTTCCCTGAGAGTAGTGATTAAGATTTCTGGGTTTGAAATCAGACAGAGTTGGGTTGGTATCAAGGTTCTGCTACTTATGGCTGTGTGTCCTTGGACAGTTTGTTGTTATCTCTCTGAGCTTCAGATTCCTCATCTCTAACATGGGGTTCAAAGTAATATATATGTCATAAAGTTTTGAGATAATGCATATGAAATGCTGAGCATGGTGCTGGACACAGGGTAAATGCTCAATGTTAGCCAATCCTTCTTCCTCTCCTATTCTTTCTCTTCCATTATGCTTTATTCCTTTCCTTCTCTTTCCTCCCTCCTTTCTTCCTTCTCTTTTTCTTTTCTCTCCTCCTTCTCTTCTCTCCCTCCCTCCCTCCCTTCCTTTCTTCCTTCCTTCCTTCCATATGTATGAGAATTGAAAGAACATATGTTGTGGAACTCAATAGACCTGGGTTTGTGTCTTGTCTGTATCGGCAACTTGCTCTTTGGGCCTTTAAAATGTGACTTAATTTTTCTGGGACTCAGTTTTCTCGTCTGCTAGGTGGGAACCGCGATATCCACCTGTCTACAAAGTTATTTTGAAGATCAAGTGAGATCCTAGCCCTAACCATCGCCAGTAAATCGTGGTCAGGCCAGAATGAAGCTTCCTGCTCCGGGTTGTACCATGTCACACAGTTCCCATCTCCCAGGTAGGAGACTGAAGCGGAGAGGCTCCTGCGCAGGCTTACTAGGGATGCTCTTAAGCTTACACCCACAGAAAAGAAGGGGTGCAAGCAGGATGGAGCAGAGGGGGAAGCTGATCTCCATGCAGCGCAGCTTGGTGGACACCTTAAATGATGCTGCGGGGCAGATGAATATGGAGTGAGCCGTCACACACGGAGGGATCCAGGCCTCAGTATCTTCCCATTTGCCAGTCATTGTGTACGGACCACCTGTGAAGGAGACAGGATCTTGGACAGGTAACTTTCTGCAGCCAAGGCCACCTGCACCCCTGTCCACACCTGGGAGCTGGCAGCGGGTCTTCCTGCAGGCAGCAGTGAAGGAGATGAGTCCTTCCTTCCAAGAAAGGATCTAGAAAGCATGTCACAAAATCCACTACAACCTGCCTCAACTTACCCATTCCTCAGAGCCTCGTCCTTCCTGGAGCCATTCCATGGCCGTATTTTCCTATGGCTCATCCTCCGACTCCCTTCCTATCTCTTTGTCTTCTGATCCACAGGGTCATTTCTGGGCATTCTGACCTCACTGGCAACACTTCTCTGTCTATAAAGGCCAAGTGTGGCTGAGGGCCAGACATGGACACCCGCGGGGCAGCCCTTGCCCGACATCCCCCCTCCCCCACTCACGCCCCTGCATCCTGGAACCTGAGGCTGTCTGTGGAGGTGTGTTCCCCATCCCTCTCCCACGCCCTATGCACCTCACCTTGAATGCCTTCCCACCAGTGTCCTTGTGTTTCCTGTCTCTGCCTTTATTATTATTATTATTATTTTCATATTATTGGCTCAAGGCCCACACTCTTTGCTGCTGCTGTCTGGGAATCTGCAAGGCCACTGATCTGTTCAGTCTCCATCTCTGGGTTTGCTTTCCCACTGGCCACTGGGGCTCACCCTAGCTCTGCCTAGTGCAGTGGGAGGAAAGCCTGGTGCGGTTCTTGTAGGATAACAGAGTTTGTGTCTTTTCCTGGCATACGGGGCCTTTCCCTCCCTGTCTTACCCCAAAGGAACCCAGGGGAACCACTGTGGGCCCTGAGTAAGCCGTGCACGGGGAGGGCTGTTGCTGCTCCCACTCAGCATGGAGTCCTCTGGGTGAGGCCTCTCCTTGGTCTTGGTCTTGTGTAGGAAGGGACCTCAGGGTCAGAGAGTGCTTCCTGGGGCTTGGCAGAGCCTGACTGGGAGGAACTGAGGAGGTCATGGTCTCCCATGGCCTCTGTCACTGTCAGCTTCCCCAGGGAGACTATGAGTCCCTGCTGGGTGCAGGCAGTGGCTGCCCCAGGCCTTATGCAGCAGGAAGGAGGAGAGAGGCAGGCAGCTCCTGGCCCTGGGGGTCAGCTTGGGCCCCGGGCCTGGCAGGGTCAGGGGAGGGCTTGCATCCCTGCTCCTGCTCGCCTCTTCCTCTCTCCGGCTCCTGGTTATGGGCGTGGCGGAGAGACCAAGGTGCCAGCACCAGCTGGGGTGGAATGACCAGAGACTCTTCACAAAGCCTGTGCACAGCTCTGCTTGAATTGTCACTGAGGTGGCAAAGCCACACTGTCCTCCCCACTTCTAGACTCCCCCTCCACACCTCCTGGGGATGTTTCTCCGAGGTAAACTCCCCAGGTGTGCGCTCCACTTTGATTTTACCTACAGTCCAAGTCTGGAGGGCCTCTCTCCTGGGCACTTGCACACCAGGACTTTTTGTGGGGATGAAATCCTGGCCACTTTTCCCACCCAAATCTCAGGCCTTTCCTGTCACTCCCACACTCCCTTCTGTCCAGGTCTGTGCTTGTGGCCTCTGAAAGGAGCCTGCCCTGGGCACTCAGCTGGTGTCCCCCTCAGTTGGGGCTCCACTCTCTCAGCACACGGAGACCAGACTGGCACGGGCACTCTGGCAGACGTGAAGCTGTGAAGTAGGGCTTGCCCCAGTGTCCCCCACACCCGCCCTCCTGGAATTGCTGGGAGCCCGGACTGTTAGGCTGAGGTCCGGGCACCTTATGTGAAATTGACGTGCCTGAGGGGACAATCTCAATTTGAGGAAACAAGGCCAGTGACGGGGCAGGGTGTCCTGGTAGCACACGAGTGACAGGCAGTCTAGGTCCTGACCCAGTCGGGCAGGCCACCCTGCACCAAGTGTCTTGCCTGTGGTGCGGGGCACTCTGGCCCTCCTGGCTTCCACGTCCCTGACTCAGTCCCTCTCTCTGTCTTTGTGTCTCTGTTTGGGTTTGACTGGTTCACCCAGGGTCTCCTCTCCACGCATCTGCGTGTCTGTCTCCTCCTCTGTCCGTCAACCCACCCTAATGTCTCTTCCCCACCAACCTTCCCCCACCAACCTTCCCATCATTTGCCTCTTTGGAAATCTTGTCCCTTCTGAGTATATGCTATTTTAAAAGGAACCCTGATTTTTCTGAAACTTTCATGGTTAAGATTAAAGGAGGCAGCTAATAGGAGTAGTTTCCTGATCATACTAGCATCCAGAAAGTTCTTCTTGAATATCTCTGTCTAAAAAGCCAACTAAATATCTGCCCTCATAGAGAGCATCTTTCTGAGCGATGCACTGGGGCAGAAACTCAGGCAACAGAGGCTTCTAGCAGCTTCATCCTGAGCAGCATGGGGTGGACACATCCAGCAGAGAACTCACTAAACCCTGGGCAACACCAGCTGACCCAGCCATTGAGCCGGGGGAAGGTCTAGGCCCAGAGCGGTCTCAACTGTGGACTTAGTGCCTATCTGCCCAGCCCAGTTCAGTACTTCAGGGGCTGATACCAGGGGACAGGTGCCAAGACTTTGTGCCCCAAGATTCATAAAGATAGCCTGGAATTTCCACATCACACAACAAGTTGACCAAGCAGGGGAAGCCCTGGGCCAATCGGGTTGCCGATGGCACTGTGCTCCCAGGGTCAAGGAGCTCCATGCTATGAATCCCTCTCCAGTGTGCTCCCAGAGGTAAAGGAGCTGTGTGCAGGGCAGTCCTTCTCCTCACCTGGGAAGGATCAGTGTACAAGGCTTCCGTTGGGATGGGACAGATGAACCAACCTAGGTATAATCAGCGGCCATCAGAGCCTTCCTTGAGCACAGGTTCTAATGGGGCCAGAGGAGAAAAGAGAATGAAAGAGTATCTGATGAGAGGTTTGAAAAATGATGTCACTTAGGACAGGACCCCACAGGGGAAGATCCCACAGACAAACTGTGAGTATCAGGAATAGAAAAATAACCTCCTTCAGCTAAGCAATAGCAGGTGCTCAGTAGATATTTATTGGTCAAACCACAAATGAATGCAAAATCTAGAAATAGAACTTGTGCCCAGTTTTTTTTTTTGTTTCTTTATTCTGGTGAACTTGAAATCATTTCCCTCTCTGAGCTATGAGTTTCATTTTTGCAAAACGGGAAACCCACAACCTCCCCATCACCAGACAGGCAAGGCCGGGGGAGGCACTTGGAGAGTAGCAAAGGATCCGTAGACTCAGGGACGTTTTGTTATTCAACACGTCCCCTCCAGCCACCCCTGGGGTCAGCCCCCTGTCTCCATCATCAATATCTAATGCTTTTCAGCAATTACTCTAGGTTAATTGGCTCAGGCAGAGCAGTCCATAGGAAATGCCCCTGGCGGAATTGACAAGCCCTCTTCTCAGTGTGCGGAATATCTCTCTGGATTAAGTGTGCCTAGCGCTGCCGGTTGCGAGATGGGGGATGGAGACAGCGGGCCAGAATGCAGCTGCACATCATTTGTATCAGAAATACCAGGGGCCAGCTGCCGGGCTGTAATGAAATTCCAACAAGCCTTGTTGACATTCCAGAGGCATCGCCACCACGAGGTTAAATTATAAGTTGATGATGAGAAGCAGACGCACAGGAAAATGTCAAAATTAGCATGACTGAGCACAGGCCCCCTCCTCCCTCCTCCTCGCTTGGGCGCAGCCATTCCCACAACCCCCCGATTCCTGTCCCAGGACCACTTAACCACCCAACTTCGTTTTTAAGGGTCTTAGAGCCAGAGCAAGTTTGTCCCTGGGGGTTTCCAATTTCTGTTTTACTTTCCTCTCTCCTTGGGCCACCTGGTGGAGTGAGAACAGAGCTACTTCTGATGAGTCAGTGACCTTGGACTTGTTGCTGCCCCTCTGGGCAGTGAGGATGATGACACCTTCCTCTGGGAATGGCTGCAGATTGAACGCACTCCCCCAGTCTCAGGGCCTGTTTTAGTCAGTTTTCTTGGCTGCTGTGACTAAATGATCTGACCAGCAGAGTTATAGAGGAGAAAAAGTTTATTTGAGGGCTCAGGGTTTCAGAGGTCTTAGTCCATAGAAGGCGGGTTCCATTCCTCAGGGTTTGAGGTAAGGCTGAACATCATGGCAGAAGGGAAGCCACTCACGTAGCGATCAGGAAGCAGAGAGTCCATTTGCCAGATACAAACAGATACCCAAAACCACGCCCAATTCCCACCTCCTCCAGCCACACCCTACCACTTCAGTTACCTCTCAATTAATCCCTACAGGGGATTAACTCACTGATTGGGTGAAGATTCTCATGACCCAGACATTTTTCCTCTGAACCTTCTTGCATTGTCTCACACATGAGCTTTTGGGGACACCTCATATCTAAACAGTGTCCAACAGTGTCCAACAGTGTCACTTCCTTGCTCCTGCCTTTCCCCTCCTTGGGCTCAACCTGAGTTCTCTCGCTAGGGGAGAGTGCTCCTGGTGGAGCTCAGGTGAGGAGCAAAAAGCAGGACAGATGTCCATGCAACATGGACACCAAAGGGTTGGAACTTAAGGTCAGGGCGTGGGAAGGTTAGCAGGTGGAGGTGGAGGCTGAGGACACAGAGGTGTCATTGTGAATGAGCGGCTGAACTCAAGATAGGAGAGTGTGGAGATACAGGGCACCCATTTCACAGGCAGACATCTACACCCAATTAGACCAAGTAACTTCCATATCATTTCGAAGCACCTTCACCTGAATCATATCATCAAACTCACTCAACAGTTATTGGAGAAAGGGATTATTGCCCATTTGCAGGCAATCTAAGAAGCCCTGTCCATTAGGGTACAGGGCAGTTAAAGAAGTGGAGGAGTGAGGGTTGGCAGAGGGTCGAGGAGATTTCAGATGGAAGAGAGCAGCAGAGGGTTAGCGATCCTGGGGGCACAGAGAAGATTTAGGAGATACCTTCCCCTGGATGAACATCAAAGGAGAGATTGAAATCGTAGAGGGTGGAGGGTAGGCTGAGAAGTCCAGAGAGCTACAACTGGAGACTTGCGGGGCTTTTTCAGGGGTTAGGGAAATAAGAGCCAGAGTCAAAAGTGCCCGTGTCAGTGTAATGAAATGGGGGCTGACCCCAAGAGATGGAGCATGTGGAAGAGGAAATGATTGACGGCACTAGAGCAGAGAGAGTATCAAGAAGTCTAGTTCAGTCCTATTTTGGTGGGCTTGGCTAGAACTCTCTTTACTATTTATGACCTTGATTCCATGGGAATATGAGTTATTACATGCAGAAAATTGCTATATCAAATTGATTTTCAGGTCCTACCCCCTTGAGACTTGTCTGCGCTTTTCCTTTTCTCTTCTCTTCTTTGGTTCTGACTTTCTTAGCCAATAGATGGTGGTTGTAAGTTTCTTTAGATAAGAGTGGTAAAGATTTCAAGGCCAGGCCAGACAAAGAATTGAAAGGAGGGGTGAGAAAGATAGAGGGAGAAGACGAAGCCTACCGCCCTGGGAGGGAACTGGGCTGGGAACATGGCTGTGAGGCCTGCTCTGTTCCGACTTTGTGGTCCCCTATCAGCAAAGGGCTTCCCAGCTTGATGGAGGATGGAATCCTACGGGAGGAACAGGAAATACTCAGAGTGAGCCACCAAAACCAACTGCAGTCCACGTCTGAGCATCAGTTCCTGCATTCTTTCATTCAACAAATGTTTAGTGGCCCCTGCCACGTGCCAGCACCATTCTGAGACTCCATCAATGAGCAAAGCAGACACAGCACCTGACCTTGTTGGAACTTGTGTTCTAGCAGGGAGAGATGGCCGAGGCACAAAAGAAGTAAGTCAATTAGATGGTATGATTTTAAAGAGGTGATGTCATCTATGGAGGAAAATGAAGCAGGATCAGAGGACAAGAAAATCTGGGAGGGGGACTGGAATTTGAATGGGGAGAGAGGGAAAGGACGTATTGGAAAGGGGAGTCAAGCAGGTTGATAGGACTGAGACACAATGAATGGCTGGATGTGTATCAATGTATGAGATCAGAAAGAAAGATAAACAAAGTGGCCTCAGAAAAAAGAGGAATCAGAAATGTGCATGGATCTAGGAAAGAGAGATTCATGGACACCCTCTGTGGATGGGTGGATGGATGGGCTTCATTTTCTTCATTTTTTGTCAGTGCTAGGGATTGAGTTTAGGGGCACTCTACCACTGAACCACATCCCTAGCCCCCTCCCCCCACTTTTTTTTTTTTGAGACAGGGTCTCGATAAGTTGCCCAGGTTGACCTCGAACTTGAGACTCTTCTGAGTAGCTGGGATTACAGGTGTGTACCACTACAACTGGTTGCTCCAGGCATTTTCTCTCTTAGGGGCACTCCATTCAGAGTAGCTTGTAGGAAAAGAGAAGCTGGCTGGACTTACCTTGAGGGACACGCCCACTGAGGCTGCATACACAGGTGGCTCCGTAAGGGAAAATCCAGACATGGAGAAGTTGGGGATGTTTGGCAGTTTGCCCCCCGCCCCACCCATGCCCAGTGGCTGCTGAAGAAAATCACAGGAGAGAAGGGAACTCTGAGATCTTCGAATCTGCTTCCTTTACTTTGCAACTGGAGATTATGAGACTCAGGAATTGGGAGAGAATTACTCAAGGTCATCCATGAAGAAAATGGGAGGGTTCCAGATCCCCAGTCCAGAGTGCTTCCTGATTTCCAAAGCTTCCCAGACAGCTCAAGACCTCTGAGGAGGAAGGAGAAAGCATGCCATGGAATCTACCCATTTTTCAGATGGGGAAACTGAAGCCAGGAAGAAGTTTGAGACAGTGGAGAGTAAAGATCATTAAAGGCAGTAGAGATTATGGGGGATGGAAAAGAAGGTAGAAAGTCAGAAGTCACCGTCCCTGGACCAGGGAGGATGATGCACAGAGAATTTTCCTCGTCTTATGCAACATTTAGAGGTCTCCTGGAGCAAGGGAAATGGGCCTGAGCAGGTATCCTTGAGGCTCAATGCTGCAAACAGCCCCTATTTTGCGGGTACATACTCCACAGGAAACGCCCCAAGGATCACAGCAAATGTGCTCATCCAGGGAAGGCCTGTTTGCAAACTAGGCCAAATCCTATTTGCTTTAATAAGCCTGTGGGTAAACGTTGGGCTGCGGCTCCCACCCCATGGCAGCCTGGTGGGATGAGTGAGCAGGACCAAGCCACTGCTCTCTGTGTCTATATGTTCAGGAGGTCGCCTGAGTCAAAGTCAAATACACCCTGGAGCAGGGGGAGAGCTGCAAAGCTCCATTTGGTGTGAACACAGTAATTGAAAATTAGAGCGCTTCTGCCTGCCCAATCTCCTCTGTGGAATCTTCATCCTTATCCTGCCAGGCAGTGACCAAAGCTCCCAGTTATCCAAGACTAGGACTCCTATTGTGAGTGCCACAGCTTGGCCATTCTGCCCAGGTTCTTTAGCACAGTTGTCCACTCTCTCTGGACATCCCCAGCCTTGGCAGCTTGCCCCACCAGCACGTGAAGGTACAGCAGGGAACAGGGCCTCTGTGAAGGGTTGCATGGCCTGAGCTGGCTGCTCTCCCTGGGTCCTGGATCCTTGGTTCTTAGTATATGCTCCTGTTCTTCAACTGCACAACCCCTGGCCCTCCTTTGGCAGCCTCCAGAACTTGGACTCCAGCTCAGAGCTGAGCTTTCTGTGTTTTGCCTCTGTCTGTGCTGTGAACAACTCCGCCCCAAATCCAAGCCCAGAAACTCCAATAACCAAGCCCAAGAGATGAGGTGGACTCTGAGCATCCTTCCTCAGTCCCAAGAGTCCCTCTTTTCAGTAGTGCATGCATTCAGGGCTAGCCCTAGCCACAGCTCTGACACTGGCCTCTTGACTTGGGTTAGTTTTCTCAGCCCATCTGTCCTTCAATCTCAGCTCAATGGGAAATCGGGACTTGGAGGGAAGGATCCTGGTGAGGTTTGCCTGCATCCTCCTTTTCTTTAGCAATGAGGGGCTAGGACTCCTTTACTGGCCATGGTGGGGCCCAAGTCCTAAAGCTTGTGACTATTAACACACTCCTTCTGTATCAAAACTGGCCTGCCCTGTGTTCTCTACCTGAGGATCAGTTGTAGGCAGGAGCTGGTTTTATACACTGAGTCAGGGAAGTTGTGATGACTGATCAGAAGCATCTAATTGAAATATTCATTGACTCAGCTGGAGGGAGTTGAAGGTACAAATTTTAGGCAATAAAGGTAGTGGGATTTTTCTTTCTTTTTCCAGAAAGGCAATGTTTTCTAGTGTTCCTTATGGTAGACATGTGGTTGGGAAAAACATGGGCTAGACCAGTCTTGCATGAAGATCTTTGTAGGCCATTAATCTAAATCTGGAGATCTCTGGTGCTCTGGGATATATTTTTGTTTTCTTTTTGAATGAGAAACTACTCTTTAAGAGTGTAAAGCCCAGAAGTACAGGAGGTGAATCTTTTTTCTCCTCCCCACTGCGTTTTTGTGGTGTACTCAGCAGATGCGCCAGTCATCAAGTGGACATTGATCACTACTATATGTCAAATTCTTTATTGAGATCTGTGGGAGATTCAAATGTCAATAAGACACAACTCTCCACCCTTGACATCATCTAACAAGGTTAGTAAATAAAATATTTAATGCTAATAACATCGATGAGGATATTAGCTTAGCATTTGCAAGTAGTTTATAATTTCAAGTTTATAGCTTCCAACATCCTTCAATCTTTTGAGGCCCCATTTCCTCATCCGTATGAAGGTGCTGGGATACCATTAGCGCCCCCGTGTGGTTGGGAAGATCACTTAAAGTAGAGATGTGAAAGTACGAGATCACTATAAGACCAAGACGTGGTATGTATTGTTATTTTCATTGTTTTTTAAAGTCTTGGGTAAGAATAACTACTAATGCCAGCAGAATCACAACTCCTGCTTACATGAAGACAGGCCACGAATCCAGTCCCTTCTCCCTCTCCTAATTAAGCCACGGATGTAGATTGCTGTAAATCTACTATCAGGTCAGAGGCTGAAAATACAAATGTCAGCCCCAGTTTGATAGAGTGCTCTCGAAGCCCCTTAATAACATGAAAGAGGTAGGTTCATAGATAGAACACTTCCTAATCCTCCTAATCTTCCTTACACATATGCAGGCATGTCTTGATACAATCTTGAACTTCCTGAGAGTTCATTCCAAACAAGTTGATCCTTTCCTTCCTCTTCATCTCTCTTATGGGAAATTTTAATTATACACATGAAGGACAGGCAGGGATAGGGATCCACAACCTGACACTCTCAGAAGCTGGCGTGTGTGTCCGTGTGTGCACTTGCCAGTGTGCAGATACAGTGCTGGGTGTGCATATGTGTGAAAGGTACTCATAGCCTTTGGGTTTGTGCTAGCCCTTCCCTAGGTGCCAAATATTGTTGCATAGGCCTTCTAAAGATGGCAGCAGAGGCCCGGCCTGGGATAGAAGCTTCTCTGTTCCTGCTTGGTGCTTCATCTTGTTTTGACCAGATGGGATATTGCACCGACAACCCAGCAAACAAAGGCTAGAGGGTGGGGTGCTGATAGCCCCATGGCCTGGAGCCCCACAGCCAGCCTTTGGATCCTGTGCTTAGCTGGCTCCTGTATTTGACTGTGAATCATTTCTGCCGGAGGACAGCATGCCATTGCGTGCCCTCTGAGTGGTACATGCATTGCATGGGCGTCCTGCAGGGAGGCATAAAGGAATGGGAATGGAGTGGGCAGAAGAGAGGAGAGGCACAGCCCTGTGAGGCCCAACCCTCTGCTTTTCAGATTTTATGCACAATAGGTACAGGAAAAGGAGGCTGGTTGCCTCCTCTGCAGGACCAACTGAGAGGCAGTGAGTCTGCTTGTCAGCACAAGTGACTCAGGATACCTGAGTTTGTTTTGAGCATCACTCTCCGTAGGACAGGGGTCTCAAGCCCTCCCCTTTAGCCAGGATGCCACCTGGACTCCTTTACAGACTCCACACTGGCAGAGCCTCTCTGAGCCTCATATCTCTGATGAAAACTCCTTGTTGGGTTAACGCTGTCTTCCTGGGTCTATCTTAAGAGCTGGTTCAATAAAGTCGCTTTGGCCTCTGGGTCTCTGGGAGTTAGTTGCTCAGGGCAGAAGCTGCCTGACTTGCCCATCTCATGTGATCTCTGCAGCTCAGCTGGCATGCCACAGCTGCTGCTTACCGTTACCTGCCAGGACCTGGCTTGGCTGGGGGGCAGTGTGGTATGCAGCCAGCAGAGGCTCTACCTGTCTGGGATGGGTTCCAAGCACAGCCTCCATCTGAGCAGAGAGTAAGCAGAGCCAGGGCCTGGTCAGGATGAAGCCATAGCTCAGGAAGGCTGAGTGGGGTCCTGCCCAGGCTCAGGGAGGAGGAAAGATATCCATCTTCCCCTCTGATTCTCAAGTGGGGGAGACTTGGCCATCCGGGGATATTTGACAATGTCTAGAAATGCAGATGCTGCTAAATGTCCTATAATCCACAGAACCCACCCTGCAGCGATAATTCAGGAGCTCAGAGTATCACTAATGCAGAGACTAAGAAACATGGAGGTACCCTCAGAGCTGTGGAGGAAGCTGGCAAGGGAGAGCAGCGAGACTTCGCATGGGGGATCCCTGTGGTGCTGCCGCTGGGTGGTGTGAGGGAGCCTGGCCATTAGGCCAGTGGGTTTTCCCTCCCCTCCCATCTCCCCAGCTCGCCAGCCTGGCTCAGAAAGGGGGGCGGATGCTGCCGATGCCTCATGCTCACCCTTCACGTGAACTTGCCTTTCAGAACAGCCAATGGCGTCCCAAGGCAAGTACCTGTGACTCTCCCACTTGGTGCCAGGACTTTTGCTCAGCCCACAGCAAGTCAGGAAAGAAGGGCCCCAGAACTCTCATTCCTAGGAGTGATCTTAGCTACCAATGTTGGAAGTTGTGGGGTAAATCCAGCTTTTTGCCACCCAAGTGGGACAATTCTGTGGTCTTGCTTTTCTGAGGTTCCAGAGAGACCAAGCCCCACCTGCCCACTGCACTGGTCCTGCTCCTTCCTTTTCCCATCTTCAAATCCTCACTGGTGCTGCTTGGGACCACCTGGCAGATGGGACACTCCACTCCTGTGCTGGAGTCTGCTTCGGGGCAGCCCAGCCTCACGGAGGAGGGATCCTGTGCCTGCAGGCACTCGGGCTGTCTGAGTTGCTGCACTCCCCATCAGCTTCCATCATTCATTCACACGCTTATGCGTTCATCTGCTGGCCAGTCCACAACACCAGCTGACCATTGACTACCTGCTAGGAACTGAGGATTTAATACCAACTTGTTGGTAGGGAAACTGAGACTCCAAGATATACATATACTAGTTGAAACCTTCCCAGATGTAAAGGGCCAACTAAAATATAAAGCAAGAGCTCCCGAGTGCGTTTCATGCCCATTCTACCTACAACCAGTTCCTGAACTGGTTGCATTAGAATGACCTGGAGGTGTTTGAGCCCCACTCCAGAATGAGCCAGCATCTGTGGGAGTGAGGCCCTGGCATCTGCCTTTTGTAAGTCCACTCCCACCTCACACTGCCTGATAGGTGGGCAGTCGAGGCTGAACTGAAGCTGGTTGCACGTCAATGTGGTCCTGGATCCTATCTCCCCCAGCCCCTGAAGGAAGCCACCCCCCTGTGAGCCAGGTCCTCTCTCCATTGTTGATGTAGCATCCTTGCTGAATCACCCTGCCGAGTTCCTCCTAGACAGGTTGTGCTGTGGTTTTACTGCTTGTTTTACAGTTGGGATTTCCTGTCCTGCCATATGGTGAGTCCCTGTTAGGCAGAGCAGTCACCGGGCCACACGCTGGCTGATGGGCACTTCTTGGCCCAGAAACCCAACAGCCCTGGAAACCTCAGCCCTGCCCTCACCTCTGCCTGCTCCCCAGAAGGGTCACGGTTGAGGTATTTGGGGTAAACACAGAGTCAGGCCATTAAGAGAGCACTTGTGCCCCACTCTCTGACTGCCTGGGCTTTCCATGTGCTGGTTTCATGGCTCTCAAGTCCTGCTCTGCACCTCCTTCCCTCGCAGAGCAGGTGAGACGCTGCGTCCAGATGCAGGAAGCTGCCATCTGTGAACACGATTCCCGTGGGGCTTTACTGATGGAGGTCTCCACCATGTCTCTGCCCCCTTTTCAGGGTTCACCAGATGAAGGGACTGGCTCTGGAGTGGAGGGAGTGGCCCCATCTTTTTTCTGAATGGTACAGCGGGGAGATCACTGGGCTCGGGAGACTCAGGAGAAAGTCACTTAACTTCCAGGACAAGAAATTGCCCCCAACTTTGGTAAGGTGGGTATGAAGATGTAGGGAGGAAGCACCAGTGGACAGCATGTGATGAACTCCTCTGTAGCCTTACTGCACAGTAGGGCCTCAGACAATGGGGCTAGCGGCAAGAGTCCTGGGCCTGCTGTCTGCATGGCCTTTGTTTTTATGACTGTGAAATGGGGGTAATAACTATGGCTGTTTTGGTGGTCTTCAGAGTCCAGGGTAAAATTAAAATGCAAAGTGCCTGGTTCAAAAGTTATTATCAAATGCCACATGCAGCAGTGGAACCCTAGCCCAGCTCAGGACCCTCTGAGCACAGAACTCTGCGCAACTGTGCAGGCTTTGTGTCCTGTCTGTTTTGCAGGGTTGTGGGGAGGAATTAAGGAGATAATGTCCATGAGATGCTGTAGACACAGGTAGCCTTTCTCCAGCATATCTGGGTGCAGTAAGGTACCCTTTGCTGTAAACACACATTACAGGGAAAATAGATTAAGACCAGATGTGATGCAGTTCCTCCAGCCAGCTACAGAGTGGGGACTTTGTAAGGTAAGTGGAGGGTGTGACTGAAGACGCCGGGGGCCACCCGAGAAGCCGTTTTGAATCAGATCGCTGTTGGAAGTGGAGTGAATGTGAGTGACCAGGAAGAGAATAGAAATGGACACCCAAGACATCACTGCTGGGTGATCAGAACAGAGAGGCCACTCACAAGAATGGGACCTGGGGCCTGGCAAGGTACTTTTGTCCATGTAGAATCTGAGATGCCTGCAGGACCCCTGTGAGCAGGACCTGGGGCAGAGCTGTTTCAGGCTCACTTAGACTGGCAGAAGGGAGCCCTGCCTGGGGACTGATGTGCCAGAATAGAGGAAAGATCAGTGCCAAGTGCATCTCCGGATTGCAGGAGCTGGGGATGGACAAAGCCGGAAATCGACCCTGTATAAAATTAGCAAGCAATCCCAGAGCTTTGAACCCACCTGTGAGAAGAGGGAGGCGTCCAAAAACTGCCATTCCTGCAGAAGATCCAGAGCCTCCAGGATCCCTAGTCTCTGTAAAGTGGGTACAGTATCAGTCAACTTTCCTCTCCCTTGATGGACAGTAAGATGAGAAAATGTGTGTAAACTCCTTCGCATCACCAGGCATGTAGTTAGTGAGCAACATGAGCTAATCCCCTTCTCATTTTAACCCCTGATTCTCGTGTCTTTTTAGTGAGTTACATTCTATGGTATCGTTGGTTTTTTTTGGTGGTTCAGAAAGGTTCAATTTTGGAGCGATTTGGGTATTATACTAACTCCTTTACTTGCAATCCTCAGAGAATTCTGCATGGAATATTGTTGGTATTCCCATTTTGTGACTGATGTGTTCAGAGAGGTTAGGTAATTTACCCAAGATCACAGAGCCACAAAGCAGTCCTGGGTTGTGAAATTCGAAAACTCATGCTATCCTAATTATTCAGCAAAAGCAGGAGGGAAGGACAAATAGCCAGAAAGAGTTCTCCCTCACAAGGCCTGGCTCTTCTCCAGACTCCCTGCTGATGATACCATCTGCACAGGTGCTCAGAGACCTGAGAACACCTACTTCCACAGAATTGGCCATTGTAGGTAATTTGCTCTCCTCAAAGCATGCCTGGAACAATGGTCTGCTAACTGGGCCTGCCTCTTCTCTATGCAAAACCCACGCGGGGAGGGCCCTTGGCGGGCCTGGCCTCTCTTCAGCACTGCGGGGGAGGGGGGTGAGCGCCATTCCTCCACAATCCCCACGCCTCTGGGGCCAGTTACTTCCCCATTAGGACAGGTGCTTGGCCTCACATGCCCCGGTCTCTTGCCACTTCCCCAGGTAGCAGTTAGCAGGAGGAAGTACTTCCCAAAGCAACAGAGTGAGGTGGAAACTTGGAGCCAAACTGCTTAGGAATTAATCAAGATTCTGTCTCTTCTAAGTTGTGTGCCCTCCAGATATGTTACTCAGCCTCTCTGTGCCTTGGTTTCTTCCTCTTTACATGGAAATGAGGTAGAACCCAAGTGAGGTAGCACGGGCTTATCCCTCTTTTAAGCTGGAAGCTCTGTGAGGCAGGGATGGTGTGGCCTCATTTATCTCCATGCTTCATATTATGTAAAATAAGTAAATTTGTTAATTAATAAATTAATAAAAATGAGTCTCTACAGTGAAGAATAAAGGGTATGAATTTTAGAGCCATAAACATTCCATGTAATTCTTATCTTTGCCATCTATCAGCTGTGTGATCTGAGGCAAGTTGCATAACCTCTCTGAACCTTGATCCTCCCATGGATAGGGTGGTCTGTCAGCACTTTCCTTACAAGACAGCACAGGTTCACCTAGTATTTGATACACGTCAGCCCTTCAACAAGAGCTACTTTCCTTCCCTTTCTCTGACTCGTTTCTTACTTCCCTATTCAATGCAGATCACCAAATGCCTTTGGAATAGAATGTGGGGAGTAGAATTTAGAGGCTTTCGGATCCCCTGCTCCCTCCATGTCCAGCAGAGTGGATCCATCAGGGCTTTGTCCTGTTAGCCAAGGATTGGAAACTTTGCTCTTGGGTATCATAAGCAGTTGGCCATATAAGATCAAAGTGGAAGAAAAACTGAGGCCAAGAGAAGAACAGGAATTTCCCCACAGGCCACAGCAGTAGACAAGAAGCCCAGTCCTGACTCGGGCCTCAGGCCTCCTTCCACCATCCCAGCTGGCTGCCTTGAATGGGAGGAGGTCTCTCCCAGCAATCATCAACACTGAAAGAAGAAGGTTCTAGAAAACATCTGTGGGTTGTGCAGGTGTGGCAGGAAAGGGTTGCTAAGTATAATCAGGAAGAACTGGAATCCTGAAGAGCTGGGGGTGGAGGAAAATGGATTCCAATGCTTCACCCGCTTCCTGGTCTGCAGCATGGACCGCCTGTCCAGGGACAGGGTCTCAGTCAGCCACCTAGGGTATGAAAATAGCATGAAGCTCTAGGCTGTGTGCTGCTCACCAGCTGCGAGGGACTGGAGTCCTTCACAGTGGGCGACTTTGGAAGACTACGGAAGACTACTGTGTGTCCTTGCCAGACCTGTTCAGAGAGGTCTAGGTCTGATTCCTCCACCATTCTCTAACTGTCTGAACTTGACCTTGGCTGAGCTCAGATTGCCAATCTGGGCAAGAGGGACCATCCTTATCAAGCTTCTGTGTCTGTGACAGACAGATGTAGGCAAAGGTCAGAGCCGGAGTTGGTCGTAAAGACGTTGATTCCAATGTGGCAAATTATTTTGTCTGATGTGTTCGCTGGAGCCAGTGAGTTTGGCTGTCCACGACAGTATTCCAAAGCCTCACCTGGGTGTGGCACAGAGTGCTGTGGTCCTCAGTTATGGCTGTATGAGAACATGGGGAGTTGCACTTGCATGCTGGACAGGCTTCATTTTCCACGGAAGGGGATCAGAGCTAAAAAATAAAAATAAAATTAAAAAATAAATCATTTCATCAAGAAATGAGTAGCAAGGCCAGGCGTGGTGGTGCACACCTAAAATCCCGGTGGCTGGGGAGGCTGAGGCAGGAGGATCTCAAGTTCAAAGCCAGCCTCAGCAACTCAGCGAGACTCTGTCTCTAGATAAAATATAAAAAGGGCTGGGGATGTGGCTCAGTGGTTAAGTGCCCCCAGGTTCAAACCCTGGTACCAAAAAAAAAAAAAAAAGAAAGAAAGAAAAGAAAAAAGAAATGAATAGCAGCTAGGGTCTCAGCCTGACTTCATGGTGCCCAATTCCGTGATCTTTCCACTAAGCAAGTTGTCAGCTGTGACCACTCGCATCCGTGAAGCTTTTACGTGTTGTGAAAAGACTTCTCAAATGTGGGGTCTTACTGTCCTTCTCTGTTGGCTCCTATTTACCTGAAAGGCAGTGCCTGCGCTTCCTATTGGCTCCGTGAACCAGAGACCCACACTGTGAACCTGTTCGGATCTTCACTTCACAGTGGGCTGCATGCACCTTCTCCGTCAGCGCCGATAGAAGGATGCCGGTGACGGCGACGGTGATAGAAAATTGACGGGATTGCATGGAATAGACGTTCTCTGTGTCATGTACCAATGACGATTATGTCCGAAGTGGACGGCAGGGGCTGGCCTGCTTCCTGGTCAGTTGTGTACTGTGCATCTTTAAGTCCCTTCTACTCTCTGGGTTTCCGTTTTCTCATCTGAATAATGAACACACCAGAACAGATGCTTTCCTTTTGTGCTGACATTTTCTTCTCTGTGCCTCATACTGTCGGCACCTACTCTGTGCCCAGATATGGGGAAATGGCACGGGACAGATACAAAAAAAAATGTGGATATTTGGCTCTTTGCTTCTACTTTGCCCAACCTATGCTTCAGGAATCAAGAGAGTGGAGCCCCAATGCACCTGGAAAACAATGCAGTATAGAGGTCACTGGACCAGAAGTGAGACTGAGAGACAGCAAGATGTGGAAGGGACTGGAGGAGCCCGTCTGGGAGCAGACGGTTCACATCCACCCAGGCTTGGACCAGGACCAGCGCTTGCTAGCTACACAGCCATGGGCTGCGGGCCCTGGCCATCTCCCTGGGTCTCAGCATTCCTGTCTTTAAAACTGAGCTTCTGTTACATAAGTTGCAGGGAACCTGGGCAGGCAGAGGGATCAGAGGTGAACTCTGTGCCTAGCCCACAGCCAGGGAGGATGGTGAGAACTGTCACTTCACGGTGGATGTGGCAACGGGTGAAGCGATAAGAAACTTGGGAGGAGGGGTGGAGAAGTGAAGAAGGTTTCCCGTAGGAGGTGGCTTAAGGTTAGCCTGGAGGAGTCTATTAGTTTGGTTGGGAGACATGACATAAGCCATTTTTTACCAAGAACGATTCCCTCTGTTTTGGCCCCCGTCCGTGCCTCTTTGGAAAAGAACATGAATATTAAGCACGTTTGTCATACACTTTGAAGAAAACCAGACAGCGCTGGCAGTGGCCTGGGTGAATCTCTTACATATTTAAAGAGCATCCTGTTGATTTGAGGGGGAGACAGCTGTGCCTGGGTTCTCCTGTTGCAGTAGCCCCCGTTACAAGCTGACACGAGCACTTTATTCCTAACCAACAAGGACAACAAAAGAGACACCCAGCATTCCACAAACTCTTAAAAATATCACGCAGTTTATGAGATGTTAGAATAGCTACCGAATTCGCTGTGCTTCTGAGATGCAGAACAGACTGAGCCAGCGCCTTCTCCCCCAGAATCTCCCTTCCCCATCTATCTTTCCACTTGACTATCCATTTCTTGGTATTTGGAGCATCTTCTGTGTCCTTCGTGACTCTACGCAGAGGTCCTCTCCTACAGGAGGCCTTTCTTGGTATGCACCTCTACTTCTGCTGGCTCACAGCCCTGCCTCCATGTCCCCAAGGCCTCTCCACGTCAACTGCACATCTTCCCTCATTCTGTCTCAGTGCCTACTCTTCAGTTGACTGTGGACTCCTTGATCTCTTTCACAAGCAAACAGTTGGAGCTCAAGAGATGTTTAGCAAACCAACAGAACAGACAGATTTGTGAACCAGACTCTGATTTCTGAACCACCCTCTCCATGGCTCGTTCTGACTCCTTCCCAGTTGTGCAGATTGGAAATCAGATGTAGAGAGAGACTTTGGGCTGTGAGGTTCCAGGACAGCTCCCTGCCTCCAGGGTGACAGGGGCTATCCAACATCGTTAGGTGGCCTTTTTCCTTCCCTCCTTCCCAAATCTGCCCCTTACGTGACTCAGCAAGGCAAGAATGGGCTTCTTAAAATTCTGCTCTCATCTGAAATCATCACCTGAGCAGGCCATTATGTAAACCAATGAGTGATCTTCCCCAAGCAGCAAGTCTGCTCAGAGAAGAAATTCCAACAGTAAACAGCCATCCGCTGCCTCTGCCAGGATGGCACAGGGCCCCTTACTGTGCTCAGCCTCAGCCAGGTGGAACTGGAGGATAGAATGACCCATCATGCTCTCCCCGTTCCTAGGATGCAAGCTTGGAATGAGCTCCTTGCTCGATTCTGGCCTCTGTGGCTGACTGTGACCCAGCATCTACCTGTTCAGGGGCCTGTCCTCTGTCCCCTATTGTTGCTACTGGTTCCTCAGTCTTCTCTCATACAGCAGCATTACAGCATCCCCCAAAGCAGTGACCCACCCTTTTCCATTGTCCCTTTTGGGTGTCTCTTGTAAAGATCAGTTTTCCAGCTCTCATCAGGGCTGTTAGATCTTTCTGTTCTTCCCTTCCCACTTTCTGCACAGTCTTGTTCTCCTTTCCCTTCCCATTTCCTTTCTCTTCCTGGGGTCCCCATCTTGATCTTTGGTCACCTTATACCTAGATGGCTGACCTTTAGGCCTCCTCAGATCCAGAACAATGGGAAGCTTTGGAAGGGTTTCAGTGAAGCCAGATCCTCCATAGGCTTAATGGTCTAGGGTCAGTCTCTAGTCAAACACTCAGGTGTGCAACTCAATCACCTCTGCACGTGCATGTGTCAGGACTCAGTTTCTGTTTCCAGTGACGGAAACCCAACTCAAAGTGGTTGGGGCAAAAGGGATAGGTATGGGTTCCAAGATTCAAACATTCAGGCGGGGCTGGATCTAGGGGCTGGGAAGTCCCTCTCCATTTCCTGGCTCCAGTCTCCTCTGGTCTGGCTCCACCCTCAGACTTGCTCTGGACTTGGTAAAGATAGATGGCTGCCAGCAGCTGCGGTGAGCGCTCCACTGCCTTCATCTTCACAGCAGAAGGAGGGTGATCCTCTCCAACAATTCCATTAAGAGCCTGGCTGGGAATTCATCCTGCCTGTGTCGGCTGCTCATTCCCGAACCAGTGACTGAGACCAGAGATGCTAGTGGATCAGATTGGACCACACACCTGCCCCTGGATTTGAGCAGTGTGCTCAACCTAGGCAGAGCTCATGGACCAAAGGAAGAGGAGGGAAGGTTCCCCAAAAAAGGCATTGGGTGCTGTCCCTGGAATACTGAGGGATAGACGCTGGAGATGCCAGGAGTTCAGGCACCCACCAGAGGAATCCTCAAGAAACCTTCACTGCCAGCCAGGACTCCACACTGACTCCGCATCACCTGGACCCCAGGGACCTCTTGCTTCTCTTTTTCTTTTCGTGATTGAAGTGGCTTATTCAGGAGCGCATCTGGGTCAAGGAAGGTAGTCTTAGCATCCAGGTCGGGGTTGAATTCCGCTCTGGATGTGTAGAGACAGGAAGATGTATGAGTGGGGCTGTGGCAGAGGTTGTGTGACCCTTCCCTCCTGGAGGACGTTACAGACCCCAAGGGGTGTTGGGTCTCCAGACTATCCCTATCCTTTTTCCAATATTTTCTGGGATTGACTGTGAGGGGACAATAAATCCTCATTATTCTGATTATTAGAGACAGGTGAGCGGTCACGACAGCAGCTGCCAGGTCCATGGTCATGTGGCTACAGAGGCAGCTGTCCTCTGCTCTCCCTGAAGCCTCCCTTCTTGCAGAGGTAGACAATCACCCCCAAATAGCCATAGGGTGGCTGCTTACCTGGCTGGGGAGGAGGTCAATGCTGTGGAGTTGTCCTGGAGAATCTCAAGTGCTTCTAATCAGCCAATTGTGCCACTGTCCCAGTCTGGCCTTGTGACAGTTTTTAGGATGTCAATTCCCAAAATGCTACCCATCCCCCATCTGTTACACACACCTCCAAATGCCTGAAGTTCTTCAAGAGCTGCGTGCTGGCACTGCCTCTCCCAGTGACCTTGCTTGGCTCGCTGCCCGGGCAGTCCTTCCACATGAAGGCTCTCCTGTACTCAACCAATCCTTTCTTCATTCAGTAGCTGTTTCTCAAGGCCCCACTGTGTATCAGGCTCTTGAGCTATGCTTTGCTTTGACCCGGTTTATAGGTCCCTTGCTCTTCACAGTTTCATGACAGTCCCATGACTATAATCTCCAGGTCAGTTAGCTGCTCAAGAGATGGGCACTGTGTCAATCATTTGAACTGAGAGGATAGAATA
This sequence comes from Sciurus carolinensis, assembly GCF_902686445.1. Classification (NCBI taxonomy): domain Eukaryota; kingdom Metazoa; phylum Chordata; class Mammalia; order Rodentia; family Sciuridae; genus Sciurus; species Sciurus carolinensis. The sequence continues at coordinate 68,214,780 of NC_062215.1, read as the reverse complement.
TAAGAAATCTTAACTAGGTATAAATTTGTCAGCCAGGTAACTGAAAGAGTAGAAAAGCACATGAAGATATTACACTTGGCTACTGCAGGAAGCAGAAGCATCCGCCACCCCTTGGGGTGAGACAGGGAAGGGAACAGTTGGAATTATGAAAATGTAGAAGTTTGGAGGCGGGAGCCTGTGGGGTCTATGCTCAGCTCAGCTTGGTGGAGTTGATGCTTCTGAGCTCAGAGGAGGGCCCTGTGGGCTGGATCCGGACCAGCGAGAAGAGAGCGCCAGCCAGCCTGCCAGCCTGCCTGTGTCTTGAGGGGATGCCTGCAGCAAGTTCTTCAGTTGTTGGAAACACCACACCCTGAGTTCTGCTGCTGAGTTCGAAAGGAACTTCCTCTGCCAAGATGAAGAAGCATTGCCCGGGCCAGGCATTCAGGAACAGAAGCCACCAGGAAGCAAGCTGGAAGAAGTCCCTTTTCCTCCAGTCTGGCAACCTTCCTCTAGCGCCCCCTGTTGGCAGAACCTACCCTGGATGCATCAGGCCAAGCGGAAAAAGGGGATTTGCAGCCTCATGAAAGACAAAAAAGTAAGCCCAGAGAAGAGTGGGTTTGAAATGGAGACAATAACTTACAGCAGACACATTGGGGATGCATCAGTTCTCATTGACCAGGCTCCTCCCCCTTGTCTAGAGTAAGGCTGACTGGAGGGTGGCGTTGGAAAGACCCTAGATTTAGAGTCAGCAAATCAGATCTACTGCTTAATTTCAGATGAATGTCTTGGGGTCTCCTTATCTATAAAATGGGGGAAATAACCTCCCTGTCTGTGATATGAGGAAGAAAGTCAGTGTAATAAAGTGTGCGGAACAACTTTGCACCTTGTGCCCCACCTCTCAAATGTAAGACAGTGAACTATAGTATCTGGTAAATACTTCCCCGCAGAGAAAGAGTCGGTCTGTTTGGGGTTTTGCACGTATCCCCTTAGAGTTTCCACTTCTAAGCAAGAGAGGCGGGAACCAGGCTGCCTGTCAGGGAAACTTCCCTGATGATGCCATCGTAGGAAAGAAAGCAAGGCGTCTCGTCTGGGAGACGGGCTCTGTTGCGTAAGTTGCCTCAAATAGAGTCAGACAAAACACAGCTTCATGGTGGAGCAGAGGGTGGAGAAGTTGGAGGGAATCAGGCTGCCCTTGTCCTTGGGGAAGGGCAGCTGGAGCTGGAGAAGCTCTTCCCCACGCCTAATGTTGAGGCACATTTTACAGCTCCACTGGCATTGCGTGGGCGCTAGAGACATTGCCTCTTCTCATCTGTTTTGCTTTAACAGAGATTTTTCTACTCCTTGGAGCTCTCTCACCGCATCAAGGTAAGCCTCCTGGGATGCCCCTGGGTAAGATCTGGAGCTTGCACCCAGCTCGAGGCATACAGGCTGCATGGAGTGTCCCCAATCTCCAGGGTGGGAAGGTGAGATTGAACCACAGATGCCATGTACCTGTGGACTTCAGACACTCCACTGTGTCCCAGGCCTTCTCCCCTCCCCAACTCAGGGCCAGGAAACAGTCCTGTTCACTTTTCATGGACACTACTACCTCCCACCTCCACAGAGGCGGGGTGGGCCATGGGGTCAGATGGAGTGGGTTTAAATCTGTCTCAGCGCTTTCTCGATTGCCGATGTGGAAAATTCATTTAAACTTCTGTCCCTATTTCCCCAAAAGAGGAAATGTACATGGCCAGGCTTAACTCTCTGCCTCGAAGGTCCCCAGTCCTACCTTTTGGGTTCCTTTCTCTAATTCACTCTCATGATCCTGCCTAAATACTGCAAACAATATACCCCAAGCAATATACTCTAAACCCATCCCTGCCCTATACCTACTAAAGAATGTTCTTTGGTCCTCCATTGCTTAGGAATAAAATCAAAACCCCAAAGTGTGACTTCCAGTGCCCTTCCTTATTGACTCTTTTTTTTTTTTGTGGTGCTGGGGATCGAACCCAGGGCCTTGTGCTTACAAGGCAAGCACTCTACCAACTGAGCTATCTCCCCAGCCCTCATTATTGATTCTTAGCCTATGGTTTCTATTTCTGCTTCTTCCTCTCAGCCGGCTCATGTACCCCAATCAATGCGGGTCACTTCACAAACCCCAGAAATGGATGCCACCGCCCCTCATCCAGGTCACTCGTGTTCCCTCCATTCCAAAAGCCAGCTTCTCCCTTCTCCATCCCCACTAGCAGGAGCAGCACGTTGCCACATCCCTTGTGAAAACTTCCTGGCTCTCTCCAGCCTCAGATATTTTCATCCTTTTCTGAGCTTCCTTGGAATTGTTTTTTTTTTTTTTTAAAGCAGTACTTATATATTGCATCAATTTATATTTCTTTTACTGCAGATGTAGTAGGGCAAGAAGCCAAGTAGATACAGTAGATACAGTAGACCAGGATTTGAATCTTGAGTCTGTCACCTGCAAGCTGTGACCTTAGACAAATTTGATTTGGCTCCATCAGTACTTTATGAAGCAGTTGAAAGGGTCACAGATGTAAAAATGTGATCACAGTCTCTCTGTCATAATTATTATTATTGCATACTATTCGGTACATGTTAAACACTCAATGAAAATCTGTGGTAGCGAAGGACCTGATCTAGTGTCCAAAGCCAATGATATTGGACTTACCAGTTATAAACTGATAGTTTAAGAGCTGCATTTATTGTTTTGAATTATAAATTGTAAAACAAATGTATTTGTGTGTGCATGTGTATATATAGGAAAAATATCATCTATAATCTCAAAACTCAGAAAATTAGTGACATCTACACTTAACAGATTACCATGCTTTCTTTTTTCTTTTTCTTTTTTGTTGTGTTGCCCAGGCTGGCCTCAAATTCACAATTCTCCTGCCTCCGTGACCTAATTAGCTGGGATTCTATTCTTCTTTTCTTTCAATTTATGACTCATTTTATATAGGTGATCTCATACACATTGGTAGTTTTGTTTCCAATATTGCACATCATAAATACAGTTTAGAAACATACTATTTAAATTAGCATAAAATAATGCATAAGTCATCTTAAATAGAAAACATATTGAAGCATTTAATTAAAATCCTTGCATCTACCTGTACTCTACTCTTAATATTTGGGCATATTTTTCCGACCTTTAGTACTGGTATTTTTTTTTTTTTTTTGCATATTTCAGGTATCAGTATTACATTAAGAGCATTTTCCTATGCTATAAAACAATTCTCTGACATTTTTATGACTGCATGATAGTCTACCCCACAGATGCACCATAATTTAACTCTATTCTTATTCCTACTTGATCAGGATATTTTTATTTTTTCCCATTATGAAAGTATCTTTGTCTGGATTTCAGATTGTTTCCTTAGGATAGGGAGCATAATTTTTCAGTAGTAAAAAACCCAAATTATGATGGCTTCTAAGAAACTCTGTTATCTCCAGGACCACAAGTCTGCAGATGAGGCTGTTTGGGGACTGATTAGTTCAGAGGCTCAATGACATCATGAAGGAGGATGATCCTTTGGCGCCTGTTGTCTTCATGTTTAATGTGATTAGCAACGTCAGAAGTGGCTTACATATATTACTTCCTTTAAGTTACAGCACCCCAAAGAGGAGTGTCCTGTAGTATTTCCATTGTGCAGATGGGGAAACTGAGGTTCAGTGAGGTGCCTTGCCTAAATCATATAGCACAGCCAGCAAGAGATGGGACTCCTGTGGTTCCAGGCATTATGTCTTCATTCCACCATCCGAAGTTAAAAATATGGATTTAGCTCTTCCTTGAGTCTCTTCCCCACCTTTTGGGTTTTTTTTCCCCTTTCTGGTGCTGCGGATCAAACCAGGGCCTCATGCATGCCAAGTAAGTGCTCTACCCCTGAGCCACATTCCTAGCCCCCCACCTTTATGATTTGATAAGTATCAAGACTACATGAAGTTGAGAAGAAGAGTACAACAAACACTTATCTTCCTTTCACTGGGATCCACTCCTGCTGACCACTGGCATGTGAGTTTCCTCTTTCTCTTTCCCCATTGAAGGCAATTGGGAAACATCACGATTCTTGTGTCTTTCTTCGTAAAGCTTTTTACATTTAAATATGATAGAGTTGGGCTGGGGCTGCGGCTCACTGGCAGAGTGCTCGCTTAAGATGCATGAGGCCCTGGGTTTGATCCTCAGAATCACATAAAAATAAATAAATAAAATAAAGGTATTGTGTCCATCTACGACTATAAAAATATTTTTAAAAATATGATACACTTGCACAAATTGCATTTGTCATATATGTGCTGTTTGATGGAATTCCACAAATTGGTCATACCGTGTCACCAAAGCTTCCTTCCCCTGAGAGAAAGCCAAGGTGATGCTGAATAAAATAGCAGTTCTTTTGGTGAGGTAGGTAGGGGGAAGCGGAGGTGCCCCAAAGGTGCTCATGGGTCTGTGGCTGTCTCACCAGCCCTGCTTCCTCCCTCAGGCTGAGGAAGTGGCCACATCCTATAAAGAAGTCAGGACCTTAATAATACAGTCTGGGAAGCCATAACTTCCAACTCAGTACAGACTTTGGAGTCAGGAAGTCCTGCACTGGAACCTCAGTTCTACCTCTTATATCCATGTGATGTTTATCCTCACTGAGCCTCAGTTTCTTCATCTGTACAATGGAACTAATAAGAAGGCCCAGCTCTTAGAAGGTAGATGGGAAGATGGAAGGTATTACTACATGTAAATCACTTATCATGGTGCCTAATTCATAGTTTGTACTTAGAAACCTATTATTTCACTTTATTTTGTTTTATTTTATTATTTCACTTCATTTCCAGTGCTGAGGATAGAACCCAGGGCCTTATGCATGCCAGGCAAGCACTTTACCACTGAACTACATTCCCAGCCCAAGAAACCTATTCTTGCTGTTGTTATTGTACTAGTCATCTTGCCAGGTAGGTGCTGTCATTATTCCTGCTTCAGACAGAGTGAACTTGCGCCCTCAGAGGTCAAGGAACCTGTGGCATTTGACTAAGAAGTGACAGAGCCAGGATTCACAATCAGGTTTTTCTGACTCTAAACTTGTTACCTCCCCAGGAACAAATCAGGCCTCGGCAAATGGGAGACTAAATCATACCTCTGGAGATCAATTTGTTAACTGACAGTTTTATAATAAGAGATGTAATTGTCAAGCTGCCAGGGAGCTGGTGCCAGCAGGTCAGCACTTTTTTCTTCCTAAGAACGAGTGCTAGAGGCATCAGGGATGGTGCTGGAGATCGGAGCCTCCTCGGAGCCACCCAGCAGCCCAGCCCTGCAGACGCCCTGGGAAGTCCTGGATGCAGATCAAGAGGCCCAGGGCCTCACCAAGATGTTGCTCCTAATATGTCAGGGGGCCACTGTCCATCCTTTTCTCTCTCTGGAATTCAGCCTCCAAAGCAGGGCACGAGAGGAGCGTGGTTGGGCTGGCATCTGAGCACCCTGTTTGCACCAGCAGGCTGGGAGCCCAGGTCCGTTCCTCACCACTCGAGCTCCCAATCCCACCTTCCCTTCAGTATTCACAAGGGGAATTCATTATTTGTTTTTTTTTATAACTCACTTCACTATGCTTTATTACTTTTCAAGTGACAGGCAGCAGAATAGACTTTGTCTCGATATTGGCGGAGAGAACGTGGTCTGCATTTATAATGGAGTCTGTTTTCAGTTTGGTTTTGCTTCATTTTGTGCATGAGGGAGGAGGCTTGGTCCTCCTGCAGGTCAGTTGCAGCTGGAGGAATGAGCAGAGTAGCCCAATAGACCCTGTTCAGCATTGAGAGTGGGGAGGCCCTACCTGGCAATCAACTCTAGTGGCACTTGGGACCAGAGTGGATTGGAGTTCCCAGAAAAGCTGTGCAGCAAGGGTATCTGGTTAGGGTAGATGGCCCCGAGGGTCTCCCTAATGCACTCTCTGAGGCAGCAGCTTCTGTCTGAGGTTTTGGCCTCTTAGAGCACTCTGTACTTGATGGCTTGGGGACCCTTCTTCTTCAAGACCCAGGCTGCTTGCAGGAGGCACACGCAACTCTGGCTGGAGTCTAGATTCAGCCATGCACCAAGGGACAAGGTCCATACCAGTACCCAGAAGCAGGTCCCCTTTGATTTGGAGGCACAGTCCTAGCCTCATAGAGTGTTCACTTCTTATTAGGAAATATAGACAATCATTTCTATGTGAAATAATAAAAAGTAATAAAAATGACTAATCCCCATTAAGCCTGTGCTATGTGCCAGACACTGGGCTGCTAAGGGCTTGAACACCTCTTCCAAATCAGTCACCTATAGGCTTGCTACCAAACTCCATCCTTCATTTGCATAGGCTCATACATACCTAGAACTTTTCACATATGCCAAGTCAGGCTAGCACCCAGACCTTTGGCATCCAAGGGAGGACCTGATACATGTTTTGAGAAAATTGACCTTATGTATATGTTTAAATGATCCTCATTAACCCTTTTGCTTCTTCAGAATAAAATAAGAAGTCATAGCTCCTAAGGCATCACAGGGAGTGTGTGTTATATCTTTAACGTTTTTGAAAGTGAAATTTAGGAATTGACAAAAGCACAGGCATTGGTCACATGTGGCATGGTGCCAGGCTCTGCAGATACACGCCGGATGAGCCATCGTCTGACTCCAGACAAGCTCTGAGGCTCCAGCCAAGTGGAACTTGGACAGTAAACAGAGTGCACAGTGATGCCTGCACTGACCGGGGTCACAGAGCAGTGACCAGCCTGTCAGAGAGGGCACCAGGGAGACCTCCCTCAGGAGACACGGCCCAGGTGGCTGTGTTTTCACAGCACAGCCTCTGTGCCCAGGACCGATTCCTATTGTACTGAAGAAAACTCACCCCACAGGTAGAAGGTGGTCAACCTTTGGCCCAACCCCTGTTTTGCACGGCCCACCAGCTAAGAATGGTTTTTACATTTTTAAATAGTTGAAAAAAATCAGAAGAAGGGCGATGTTTTGTGACACGTGAACATCCTATGAAGTTCAAACTTAAGTGTTCATTTGTAAAGACCTGTTGGTGTGCAGCCATGCTCAGTCATTGACATCTGGTGTGTGACTGCTTTCATGTCCTAGTGGCAGAGTGAAGAGTGGGAATCAAGACCCATTGGCCCACAAACCTTAAATCCCTGCTCTCTGTCCCTTCACTTCCTTGTCATCCTCTTAGACCACAGTGTGAGCAGAGATAGGATTTGCACATCTCCTCTCTGTTGCTTTGTCTAAATCTCCCCATCACTGCTTAAGGCAGGCATTGACAATTCTTCTTTGCAGACGTCCCAACTGGGGATCCAACAGGCTGTCACCGGCCCCAAGTCCACGGCTAGTAGCCAGGAGACCTGGGGCAGGTGTAGACTGCAGGTTTTCTAAGCCAGGACCAGTTCTCACACCGCCACTCTGCAGCACAGATGGAGTGTTTGAGGCCATGGCACCATGTGGTCAGGGGCCAGGTGGCATTTGAGGTGTGAGCCTGTGATCTTTGCAGGAGGTGTCCATCACAGGGCGGGAGCCTTCCATCTGGAGGATTAAGTGAACTTTAAGGTCCCTTTCAACTCTCTGAGCCCACCGTTGTGTGATCTCTGGCCAGTTCTGCAGATGCCAGGCCACACGCCGTCTCCAAAGGCTCCCAAGACAACAGGCAGCTCTGCAAGGAGCCTGGCTGCAGTCAGACTCGCTGGAGCTCTGCAGTTCAGGGCAGGGACTCGGTGTGGGATCTGATCCTCAGGTGATCTGTTTTTGTAGACTGCGGAAAAGCAGCCCGGAGGCAGCTAGGTGGAGATCACTTTAAAGGGTACCAGCCCCCTCTGTTTCCTCCTCCTATGTGGGAGCATCCTCTACCACCCTGACAGAACCCTGCCTTCTGCACGCATCCAGAACAACCCAGGGAAGTCAGATGGAGTCAGGTGGACCTGACTAGATTCCTGATTCTGCCACCAATAGGCTTCAAGATTGGGCCAGGGACCTTAAGTCTTTTAACCTCCACATCCTGTTCTGCAAAATGGAGATGACAATCATGCAGACCACGTAGGGGTAGGGTGAACAGAATAAACCATCTAAAATCCTTGGCATATTCAGTAAATATTAGTTACAACCTAATTCCCACTTAAAGCAATGAGAAATAGAAACCATTTAAGTGGCAAAAATATATAGCATGCAACTTAATGCCATCCAGACAAATATCAGCCCTTTGATGGTCCCCTTTGACTAGAAAATAAAATCATATGCAATAATTTATCTTTGTGTTTACTACCCCCCTAATATTATCATCTTTCTGAAGAATGAATGGAATAGTCATCCGTCTTCATCCTCAGGGGATCCTGAACTGAGAACCAAGAAGCATGCTAGATCTGCATCTTCGTTCTTTGTGACTTTTGCATAGGAATGTCCCTCTGCCTGAGCTATTCTCAATTTCTGTTTAATGAACTCCTATTCATCCTTCAAAACCCAGCTTGAATAAAACCACATCTCTGAAGACTTCCTTTATATCCTCATCGATTCCTCTTCCATATTCCCATAGTGCCTTGTACATAAGCCTTATTAGAGCATTTCATCTTTGCAATTCAGGTCGCTGTTGATGTTGGAAACTTTGAGGCCTTAGTAGAAGCCCCACCCAGAGCAGTAATCAGAGTAGAAGACCAATGATGCTGAGCCCATTTCCTGGAGAATCTGCCTGTACCTTCTCAGATGGGCAGCGCTCCCCCTACTCACACTCAGGGGAGGGAGGCCCACTCTGAAGTGGCAAAGATAGGCCTCCCTAGGAGAGGGTGCTAATAGTTTTCCTTTGATTTTACTTTCTGTCTTGATTAAAAACATGTGATGTTTACACTGCCGCAGGGCAGCTAGAACTGTGAATTGCTTTACAATCTACCCGTCCAATTTCACGTCCTCTCTTTTTTTCATGTTGCCTCACATTTCTGAAACTTTGGTTCTCTTCCACTGTTAGAGTGGGAACTGGATGCTGGAACCTCAGGGGTGTGGGGGAGAGCGGGTCAAGAACCTCAGAGGTGTGGGGGAGGGCGGGTCCGGGAGCCCCGCCCCACCCCCTGTGGACTGGGACAGAGCCCCTGCAGCACTCAGGCCACACCCTCTGTGCTTTCCTGCTCCCTCCAGTCTTCCTTGGTTTCTGGTGTGCACTCCACCACCCTCTCCCCGTCGGTGCCAGCTGCATTGATGTACCTCATTCCCCAGCCCCACGTGGAACCGCCTGTTTCTGCTGTAGCTGGCCTTCCATTTGACTCTAGGTTTAGAGTCCCCAGGTAGGAGTCCATCTGCCCTCGCCAACTCCTCCTCCAGGAGGGGTGAGCCCTGTGAGTTCCTAGAGGACAGTCTGCATCTTGTTTGTGGGTCTGTGAACTCAGAGCATCAAGCACTGTGCCTGGCACAGGGTGGATGCTCACTGATTGTTAAATGAACAGATGAATAAATGAAGTGACAAGTTATTGAGTCGTGACCATGCTTATGGTAGGTCTTTGTCAGTTCAGAAGACACCTGATGGAAAACCAGGCTAAAGAGTTTCTACCTTCTTTTAGCATTAAAAGAAATGTTGCCCTTCTGGCTGTGCCAGAGAGCTCAGTGAGCTTCTGAAACCCCACGGCTGTCCTCCAGTCTTGGGTTCGCCTGTCTATTCTTCCCTCACCCATGGTGAGGTGGCAAGGGAAGGGTTCTTAAAGACAGATGGATGGCAACACCAGCAGCCCTCGGACTACCTCTAAATGGGAGATTCCACGAAATCACGCAGGTCTGTGTGCCGGAGCTTGGGCTGGAGCAGCTTCCCTGGTTGTGACATACAGAGACCAGAAGACCCAGAACAGTTTCAGGTCCCTTCCTCCCACTTGGTATTTTGAAGGCACGGAGCACCTTAATCACAGTGAATGCCTCACGTGCCCAGTGGCAGGTCACGTGCTGAGGTCTGATGGTCTTGACTTTCCTCCCTGCTTGGGAGGGATGCCTCCCAAGCAGGACTGATGGGATTTCCCCATCAGAATCTAATTATGTCTCTTTATGCTTTAATCTCGTTGTCTGGTCCACTTTGAGACTTGTGGCCCCTGGGGCATGAATCCCACGTCTCAGGGCCTGCCTGAGTGTTTCCCGGCACTGCTTGCTGCTCAGACAGAGGCTGTCTCAAAGAAGCACATGGCTGGAAGGCAGACCCATGTGTTTTTCACAGGCAACTGAAGCAGATCAGGGAATGTCTTGTTGCTAGAGTTTTAAGGGGAACCTGAGCAGTCCTAGAGGAGTTACATGGCATTCGTCCTGGTCTCTGTGGCTTTCCCGTCCATACTAGCCTCACATGGCTTTGTATGGAAGCTTCAGGCTCTGACCTCATTCTTAATCTTTGTTCTGACTGAGCTCTGAGTCTGCTTGCCATGTCCCACCCAGCTGATGGAGGCTTTCCTAGTGAGCACCAGCTGCCCATTCTCCCATCTCTCTTGCTCTTTGCATTTGGCTTCTAATACCATTGCCCTGGCTCTGATGTTGCTTCTGCCAAAACAGTTATGCTTGTATGGGGTTCATGGCTGCCCTGAGTCAAGAGCCCTCCTGGTGCCCAAGTGAGGGATCCTACCAGTCCCAAAACAACACAGTGGTCACCCCTCTTGCCTGTGCTGAGCTGGAAGGTTGTGAATATGTTACCAATTTCATGCACCTGGCAATTCTGTGAAATAGACCTCATCCTCTTCATTTCTAAGTAAGGGAAACTGAGACTCTGGGAGGTGGAGTGATCTGAGATCAAAACCTAACCATGGAAAGCAGTCCCTCCCCTTGAGCTTTAAAGTGAAGGGTCAGCCTCTGTCTCCTAGAGTTGCTCCCACTGGGGCAGCAGTGACCCACAGGGTCATACTTAGGACAGTAGGCCTCTGCTCAGCCCTGGAGGGCCCTCCAACCTTCCTGATCTGAATGGTGGACTTGTTTTGGGGGAATTCAGATGTTCCACTTCAGGGCAGACTCAGGAACGGGTGAGGGAAGCAGGAGGGATGGCTGCCTAGCCAGTCCATTTCCTGGGGGTGATGATCACCCTGATCTGCCTCCATTGCTCTTCTCTGGAGGGATGGAACATGGTCAAGAGAGGGCAATGATAGTAGCCTTGGGTCTGGCTGGGATGGCACTTTCCAGGGTGCAGGGACTCTCACTGTTGTTAGCTCACTCACCTTTACCTTCAGGCAAACTCTCCCATTTGCCCCCCGACACACAAAAGGGAGCTCAGGGGACTAGCCTAGGGCCACATGCCTGGGTGAACCTCTCTGCTGGCATCCTCTTGCCCTTCTTCCTCTGCCCTCCGAGTGCCTGCTCTGGTCCAGCCCCTTACTTCTTGCTGACTTGGACTCCTTTTCCCATCTCTTCCTGCTTTTGTCTGGTCCTGTGTGTGACATAGATACTTGGTGCTCTCCCGGTCGCAGGGCTTCTCCTTGGGGCTCTTGAGATCCGGGTATGAATGTTCACATGGAGCTGATGCAGTCTATCCTGCTTTGATGGCTGCTGTCACTGTCACTGTGCTGAGCCCAGAGTGGGGTCGTCTAAGAGGCTTTTCTCTCTCCATGAGCTCAACCCTCCCCCCTCAGAGCAACACCCTCAGGGCGAGGATGAACTAGATATTATCTCCCCACCAGAGGTGCAAGAAAAATAAACCATCTTAAACATGAGCACTGAGCAGAAATGGTTGATAAATTGCCGCTGAAAATTTAGGACCATCAGAAATCCTTATACAGGTTTTCAGACTGAATTTATGCCATGGGGAGATCTGAAGACCCTAAGACAGAAATTTCATTCAGAATACCTCTGTATTGCCAGAAGGTAACACCAATCCTATGTAGATCCACCTTCCTTCTCAAATGCAAGCAGATTCCACAGTAACATGATAAGCAAATGAGCATCATCCAGTTAAAAACAGCTGAATGACCAGAACATAAGAAGAAACAAGTGAATCAGAAGAAACAAGTGCAAGACTGAACTCTTCAAACCTCAGTTTCCTCACCTGCAAAATGCAGATAATAATGCCTACCCTTCCAAGGTGGTATGGATTAAGTGACTGTGTACAGTTATCAGCCTGGGGCCAGTGTGTACAGTGGATGTGCAATGAAAGGAAATGGCTGTGATTATTCTTTTCCATTTATAATTTGATCATTCAGTGCATGCTGGCTTCCACCTCTCTCATTTTCATTCATGCACAGACAAAAGAAAGGCAATATAAATGAGAACACCACAGGACATGGTGTCAGGAGGTTGAGATTTGAATCCAAGTTTGTTAACCTTCAGTGGTCTGCAGCCTCTATAAATTGGGGCCGAGGCACCTTGTGTTCTTAGCATGTGCAGGTTGTTTAGAGGGTAGAATGTTGGGAGGACTGTGAAGCTTTCTGCAAACTGTAGAGTGCTGTGCAAAGGCAGCCCACTCATACGCTCTGGTGATGACTTCCATCATCTCCCTCATGAGGTTTCTCTCCTGATCGACAGAGTGTGGAGAGATCAAAGGTGAAGCAGGTGCATAAGAGCATATGGGAACGTGGTGTTGGTTTCTTTCCTCATTCTGTGGTTTCTGCATCTCAAAGCCACCCTCTTCCCTGTTCTCCCAGAGGGCCCTGGGGGACAAACTAGTACCTACTTCCTACATGAAATGAAGAAATAAGAGAGTGGTCTGGAATTCAGAAGTCCCATTCTGTCACTTTCTCACTGTGTGCCCTTTGGTCATTCCCCTTTCTGGGCCTCAGTTTTTACATGTACAACATGGGAATGATAATACCCACTTGCAAGTAGTGTGGAGATGAATAGGATTTTTGCTTCACAGACCAGGAGGGCTATGATTTATATCTCTAAGATCGCTCACAGAGTTAGCATCCTTTGGTTTTGGGAGAAAGCAATGTTTATGGAATGAGTCCCCAATTATTATTGGAGGTATCCTGGCCAGGATAAAACCCTCTGTGGTGCCCAGAGGTCAGCCCTGTGACCAGGAGCACAGTTTCTAGAACTGGGACAGCACTGGCCTCCGTTGCTCTGCTGATAAGCAAAGCCCAGCCCCTGCCTCCAGCACTGCCCAGCTTGAATTATGTCTCAGCAACACACACCATCCTCTAGAAAAATGTAAAGTCAGGAATTTAAAAAGTTTGACTCCTGGCTCCAGGGCCCCTAATCTATCTCTGCCACTTGTTTCTATAGTGATTGTCACTGAGAGATGACCTGTCATTCACTCATCTGTGGCCTTGTGTCCCACCTCCAATTCCTGACTCTCATACACACTCACATCACCCAGTCAGGAAAAGGACAGACCCTGTAAAGCAGAAAGAAGAACCAGAAGGCAGAAGACCTGAGTTCTGGCCTGGAACTTCCACTGGCTGCTGCAGGAACTTGAGCAAGACCCTGTGCTTCTGTGGGCCTCAGTTTCTTCATCTGTGAAATAAGGCTTCCATCCTTAGGTGACCTCCAGAGGTCCTGAGATGTTCTGGGATAGAGAACAGGTTTCTGCCCAGGTCCAGGAGGGCCCAGTCCCCATTCAGAGAGAGAGGAGATGAGCAGCTGAGTTGCTGCTTCTGGAACCCACCTGTCAACCGAGGCTATGCAGCTACCATCTGGGGCTCTCCACCTCTGGTTTTGTCCTTGTCCTGACTTCTCCCTTCCTCAGCTGTTGGTGACCTCTCATCCATCTCTGAAGACCTGGTCTGGCTGTTGTCTCTTCATGCAGCTGCCTTGGAACCCCTGTCTTCCTGCCAGTCCAGTCGACATGAGCACTTCCTGTATTTCCTCCTGGGTACACCTATATTCTGACCCTGGTGATGCTCTGTGGGAATGTGTGTGCAATGGCATCCTCATTCCCAGCCAGGGTCACCCTGTGGTCACAAGGACTGCAAACAAGCAGTCTGTCCTGAGTTCAAAAGGTGAGGGCTTCAGGTTCACAGCAGCACCCTGCCCCAGCCTGGCCCAAGGGCCTCCTGGTCTCATGCTGTGGTCATTGACCAAGCTCCCTCCTGCCCTAGGCATAAACTGAGGCTGTTTCTTTGGTACTCCCTCCAGCTTCCCTTTCATTCTTGCATGCCTCCTGTCCTCTCCTCTAAGCCAACAGATAGAGCCACCACTGCCCTGTGGGCTGGCTGCTCTCTGGCCACCACCGCTGCCGAGTCTCTCGGCCCCCTTGGAGAGGGTGCTGGGCCTGGGCCCCACCTCTCCTCATTCACTATGGCTGTATGTAGGTACCTCTCTAAATCTGAGGGGGCCCATTTCCCGTTTGGGTTGAACCACCCCGGCTCTGGGGTGCTGTTAATGGTAGGATGGGGAGTGCATGGGGGTATACCAGGCCACCTCCCTTGCCGTGCCTTTACCCTTTCAGGTCCTGCTCTGATCTACCCCATTTGGGGCGGATCAGTGGGCTGCTTTTCTTCTGAGTGTGGGATAAGGGAAGGATTTGGAAAGAGCGTGCTGCTGGCATAGCAGGGGCTGCAGCTGTTCTGGTCACTGAGGGGGTGAGGTCCTGACACAGGTGGTTCACCCGGATCCCTGCGATTAGCTCTGAATGGGATTCACTGCTCGGCGCTCCTGCCTCTCTCTCCCCGCCACCCAGAGACGTTTTCATGCTGTCCATCAGGCTGAGCATTTCCATGGCTACTCACTGCACTTAGAATGGAACCCAAACCCTGCAGCTAAGCCTCAGGCCCTGCATAGTCCCACCCTTCCCGTCTCCAGTCTCCTTGCCCAGGAGCCTCCTGTTCTTTCTGGCCTCTGACCCCACCGGCTTGCGGTTTTTCAAGGGAGAGGCCTCTGGTCCTTCTCACAGATGGAGGCAGTGACCCCTCCCCGTCATCCATCATCCTTCAGATCTTGAGCCAAACACCAGGCTTCCCTTGACATTGCAAGACTAGCTCAGACCCCTGTTGTATGGCCTCAAAATACCCTGTAATTTGCAATGACTTGTGTGCTGTGGTTACCTGGCTAACTCTGTCCCCCACTGGCTCCAAAATCTGTGAAGGCAGGAAGCTGCGTTTCTGTTGACTATTTTATCCCCAGTTCTGCACCTGCTATAGTGCATTGCCATGTTCAACTTCATGTTTTTAGGAAGGGAGGGAGGGAGAGGAGGAGGAGGAGCAGGAGCAGGAAGTGAAGGAAGGAGGGGGTGCTGCATTGTCCTGCTCTGTGTCCTCCTGGCATCCATGCTCTGCCCTTGGGCTGAGGCTCAGTGTCCCATCCTGAGACCTGAACTCTCCTAGTGAGAGGGGGCACTCGATGATGGAGATGTTCAGGGTGACCCTTCAGGGAGCTGGCGTCGCAGCCAAGCAAAGGCACAGCCTGGGACCCCATGGTGTGCTACAGATCAGCACTGAGCTCCTGGGGTGGACATCCTGGACCCTCACTGATGGACAAGCCTGGGTGCTGGCTTACCAGTTAGGAGGCCCTGGAGTGGGGTACACCAAGGTCCAGGGGTGCTGTCTGCTGGGCCCATGTTGACTTGCCCAGGATCATCTCTCGCCAGGCTGCAGTGGGGAATTGAATGGGAGATGGCGTTAGTAGAGAGGGAAGGCACTCGCCCTTCTCTCCCTTTTGTCCTCAGCAGTGCCGACATCGTCCTTAGAAGACTGGCCTTCTGGCCTTCTTTGGGGTGAATGAGATCCCTGGCCTCCTCAGTGGTGACTGGGTGGCGGTCCCAGCCTGCCCAGAGGCCACTGCTACATCCAATCTATGATGGACTGAGTCTGGGTCAGAGGACACCATCCCAGTCCAGAGCCCTGCTCCGCTGTGGGCAGCAGCAGGTGGGCACCACTTTAAAAACAGCTCTGGTTCCAGCTGTCCACCTGCCATCCCCTTGGCTCTGCTGTGACCTCCCAGTGGGTCTCACCAGCTCTGTGGGATTCACCCAACTGTAGGAATCCAGAGAAGCCGTTCTGCCTCCAGAATCCAGAAGGATCGTCACGCTGCAGTGTGCAATTTCTTGATTCATTCATGCTCTGTTTGCTTTT